>NW_022280100.1:160675-221637 GCF_004355925.1 Anarrhichthys ocellatus | reverse complement strand
AGAAAAGATGATGTCGTATTCTTCACAGTATGTGGACTGTTAACGTTCGTCATTATCACGATTTAGGAGGAAAAAACGTAACGTGATGAAACATGCAGCCCCCCCCCCCCCGTGTTCCGGTTCATTTAAATTTAAATAATTGAACTGGATTGAATGCATATTAATTGCAAATAGAAGAGAGGCCACAATTCTAACAGCTGTACAGTAACAGTAGAAGTTAATATGAAGCCATACAGTAACAGGGTTCAATGAAAACGAATCACTTTATTTGTACAGGCGATGGTTCTCGCTACTCTTGCTATCTTTGTTTTTATATGACTAAAACTTTTAAGAATAATAATAATAATAGAGCTGAAATACTGATTAATAACTGAATAATAAATTAGTTTTTTGCTTAAAGTAAATGTCTTATCACTTAATTTTATTCTCAGAGTACACCAGAATGCTACATTTTAAACCTCATATTTAAAATAAAATTCTCCTCTGTGAGCATATATCTCACGCATTTCTGCACTCGTTTTGTTTTGCACAGGTTGCACATTATTGTTATTTTGAAAATATATGCAGTGTGAAACTCAGTAAAACTCTTTATTGCCAAATATTTTTACTTGTTTTGTTTAGTTTTTCACAGGTTGCACTTTATTGTTATTATCGTGTAAAGCAGAGGTAGCCAACACGGTGCCCGCGGGCACCCTGTCGCCCGCAGGGACCACCTGAGTCGCCCACAAGACATGTTCTAAAAATAGCACTAGTCATTATGGAGCTCCGTCTAAAATTGTAGTTGCTGTTCTTTTTTTAATCAAAAACGCTTGCAGAGAGTTGGGTACCCGGAGGCGCACGGCGGACAGCCAGGACGAGGCTGCTGCACCGCACTAGGTTTTCAGGTTGTGAATGGCGGGCGCATCCCGTTGGTGCCAGACGCGAGCCGCGAGCACACCCCGTCGTCAGGTCCGTAAATCCTCGTAACAGGCCGCGGGGCAACAACTCAGTGGCGGCGGGATTGGAGTGAGACGAGGAGAAAAGGTGTGGTAGTGATCTTCGCAATAGAACATCTTTGACGTGTCTAGTCTTGGCCAATCAGCGTTAAGATGTCTACCGCGTCTTCATTTCTCTCCGTTAAAGTTTAAGTTACGTTATGTTCCGTTACCGTTCAGACTTGCTGGGTTAAGTTATCGTCCACTGCATGCGGAACTTTATCGACTTCAGTCGCGATTTAGGAGGAAAAAACGTAACGTGATGAAACATGCAGCCCCCCCCCGTGTTCCGGTTCAGTTCACGCGGTCACTCATTAACGTTAAACCCGAACACCGGCGCATCTGGTTGCAGGTTGTTTTTTTTTTTTAACTCAAAGTAGAATGAGGCGATTTCGTGGTGATAATAACGTTTAAGATAACGAAAAGTGAGGCCCAGATACTGATGAGATGATAAGGTCAAAGAGCTTCAGGAAGAGGAGGCTGGTTGTGTAGCGCAGCTTGATGCAGGGCTGAGCTGTGAGTGGAGCTGGGCCTGGATAAAGGTGGAGGTCTAAACAGACGTGAGTACAGCTTCCTGCTGTCACAGGGTTTTAAATGCATTGATAAGGCAGGCTATGCTAAATGCAGCCTCTGCGCCAAGGAGATGAAGTACAGCAACAAGGGCTCACGTGCCCTCTCATCACACTGTTCACTGTGATGACCACAGCCAGTGTACCAACAGTCCCATGTTGCTCTCAAGAACCCTGAAGTAATGAGAGGGTTAAGGTGCCTGTACCTTCATTTCAGCGGGTTGCTAATACAGAGGTGTGTGTATAGATTACAGATATTATTTTACTATTGATAAACTACTTTAGCCAGAGTAGATTATCATTTTCATTTAAATAATTGAACTGGATTGAATGCATATTAATTGCAAATAGAAGATAGGCCACAATTCCAACAGCTGTACAGTAACAGTGGAAGTTAATATGAAGCCATACAGTAACAGGGTTCAATGAAAACTAATCACTTTATTTTGTACAGGCGATGGTTCTTGCTACTCTTGCATATCTTTGTTTTTATATGACTAAAACTTTCGAAAATGAGACCTCGGTCTCAATGGATTTTGTCTAAATAAAGGTTAATAATGATTTAAAAAAAAAAAAAAAAAAAAAATGCTAACTAGCCAGCTGTTCAACTAGAGCTGAAATACTGATTAATCACTGAATAATAAATTAGTTTTTTGCTCAAAGTAAATATTGTCTTATCACTTAATTTTATTCTCAGAGTACACCAGAATGCTACATGTTAAAGCTCATATTTAAAATAAACTTCTCGGAGCATCCCCCCCCCCCCCCGTCAGGGTTTCGGGCTTGTCACCTTTTTCACCTCATGAGTTTGCAGGTATGTGATTTGATTATACTCTGGTGTTCTGTTAGTGACCGTGTCTTGCTTATATAGCTGCCGGTAGCTACGCTACATGCCCTCCTCCCCCCTTCTGGAGCCGACGCATATTGCCTGATCGGTAAGGTGATTTTATTCTGTTGGTTTATATACATTGGTGTTAATTATTATTCTATTAATTCTGTCATCCCGTATCACAGGGGACTTTTGGTTGGGTTTGAGCGGAACGCCACCAGAAAGCGGCTACAGCTAACTCGGCTTACGTTAAAGGACGCTGCTGTTTTGCTTACAGGTGTTTTGCCTACGGCCGTGTTCAACTAACGGCTTTGGCTTACTGGGTTCGTCTACCCTGACCTGCGCTGTGTCGCCTACAGGGTCTGACGCTGCTATTGTCAGCACTGCGCCCCTGTCTTGTGCTGTTTGCTGTCAGCAGCACCCTTGTTTTACTGAGAACAACCTTTTTTAGCCTGAGCCATTTCATGTATTCTGCCCAGGGATGTTAAGGCCCACTCTGGCTTTAAGTTTATATTAATTGGGTTACTGATCACCCTCCCTGGCTGATCGGTCAACCCGAGCTATTTTTGTTGTTTCGTCTTTTTCTTATTTTTTCCTTTTGTTTGATTTTTCTTTCCTGAGAACCAGAGCCTTTTTGTAATTGTGTCCTTTGTCCCTGTAGGAGCTGCTAAGCCAAGGTGTTGGTGTCTCCCTTCGTGTGCTGTGTCGTTTGGTGTGCCCCTGGTTAAGAACCCTCACGTGTGGTTGTGTGTGAGTGTTGTGTGATCGGGGTGCCTCCTCTTTGGGGATCCTCACCTGCACTGGTCCACCTCGCCACTGGTAAGCCGCAGTCCTCTTTTAAATAAATGTATCACGGCTCTTTTAGTATTTTGTGAATTTGTAATAGAATAAAGATTTTTTTGTATTGGAACCACGTCTCCTGCTAATTTGTATAATGAACCTGAGTGTCCTAGTAAACCTGATACTGTGTGTGGGGGGAAAAGTGAATCCTTGGGTGCAATTCCTAAGGTGGCGTTGTTGTGCTCCAAGTATTGGCTGTCCTCGTAACGGTAAACGACATCCCGTCTACCTCTCGCCACACTACACTGTATAACTGTATATTTTAAAACTAAACACCAAAAAGCTGTAAACAGAGATATTCACATTTCAAGTGTGTGTGCTCCCTGAAAACATCTAGCGGTCTCACCTCTGCTGTTAGCGACGTTTACTCCTAATATAGGCACCACAGTTACCTTCCTGAACTTAAAATGTAATTATTAGCAAAGCGTCTCCGACAGCTCGGCTTCCCGGCAGCTGGTAATGTGATAGTTTCAGCCCAGCCCTGTTAATCTTAATCACATCATGGACATCTCATAATAACAGCCACCATTGCTTTTTAGACTGTGGACTTCTGTCAGTGCTACTGATAGCCTTCAGCTGGGGAAGACTCATTCACTAAGAGATCTCTGATCTTTTCTAACATAGTTAGTTCTAATCCTGTGTGCGATGAGTGATGGATGGGCCTTAAGAAAGGTGTTAAGAGCATTTATCTGTTCTTAGAAGGCTGTGATGTAATAAAATAATTACTCTGTTCTTCCTTCCACACAGACAGGAGGCAGAAGTTTACATCTCAAACTTAATTTGTCTAGAAGTTGTCTTGAGGCTGTCTCAAAGTACAATTAGTAATTTTAGACTACATGCATTAGAGGTGTATGAAAAGTAATTAGTGGAAAGAGTTGAAGAGCTGAAAACATGTCAGTGGTTGAACACTTGGCTTTGTTGTACCCTTCTGGAGAACAGCTTATTTAATTTAGTGATACATTTTCAGTGTCTATTTTTTGTATATTCACAGCAGTTATTCATGTAAACCATTAGTCTGAGACATTGTTTACAGCTTAATAATGTGTTAAAGTTGATGATTAATGGTTTCAAGAGCAGTTAAAACAGACCGGTCAAATAAGACCAGGAACACTAAAGTAAGGGGGGGAGAAACAAACACGACAGGAGGGTTAAAAACAACTTCACACTAAACGGTGCTCTTCATTGAGTCCTCAGTTCTCTTTGGATCGACCTACATCTGTGAACAAACATTCTCCGTGATGAAGTTTAACAAATCCAGATCCAGATCCTCTCTCACTGACGATCACCTGTCCTTCACATCTCCACCTCACACATTCAACCTGACTTCAGAGCACACGTTCAAGACCAACAGAGACTAGATTTCTCGCACTGAACGTAAAAACAGAAAATGAGGTAATTGGACACCAAACAAAAGTAATAAAAGTAGTAATTTTGCTGAGACATGATTCCTGTCGGTGTTTTACTATTATATATGGATATTACATATTGCATGTATTTTTTTTGACCATTATTCCTGCTGCAGATGTTTAAGGTGGAGCTTATTTTAACTATTTTATACACTTTGGGTAGTTAGGAAGGGTTTGAAAAATTGTAATGTGCCAATTTCCCTCTGAGATGTAGTGGAATCTAAATAAAAAGTTCAATCAAATAGAAATACTTAAGGAAAGCACCTTGAATTTGTACTTAATTTGTACAGTACTTAAGCAAATATACTTGGTTACATTTTACCACTGATCAATAGTTACTCTTACCACTCGCAGCTAATCAAAACCATACAATTTACTGCTTTTTATAAAGGGTTGGAATGATATTGAACAGGATTGAGTTCAGTCTAATGGTCCGGCCCTCCACAAGTCCGTTTCTCATGTGGCCTCTTGGGAAAAATAATAGCCCACCCCTGTGATAGAGGGATCCTCCTCTGTTGCTCTGCCTAAGGTTTCTTCCTTTTTTTTCCCTCCCCGTTAAAGGGTTTTTGGGGGAGTCATTCCTGTACCGATGTGAGGGTCCTGGGACAGAGGATGTTGCATGTGTACAGATTGTAAAGCCCTCTGAGGGAAATTTGTGATTTTGGGCTAGACAAAATAAATTTAATTGAAATTAAAGGGAAACTCAATTTCATAATGCTCAACATAGACTTCTTCACAGTCAGGTGTGTGTTACTCTGTGGCATAGTGTCTTTAGAGTTCAAAAGTCTGGTTTGGTTAGGTTAGGCAGAAAAAGGCACTCTTAACTTGGTTAAGGTTGGGGAACCTTCATTATCATGGTTAAAACAATAATTGAATAAAGATGGGGAAAGATTGTGTATAAAAAGGTATTTCACTGCTGGAAAGAGGGTATTTTGATCAAATCGAGCCGTCTATATAGGCACAACTAATCTGAGATGGTGGTAAAGGACATTTTAGCATCTTTATTTTACAGCCTACAACTTTACTGTTGAAATTGATTTCACTTAACCTTGAAAGCCAAAAAAAACACTGTAGTCTACTTTACCTGACCTGACAGCAGACGGACACAATGAGAGTCTAGCTGGTGAACAAAGTGGAGCATTTAGCAGCCAAAAGAGACTATTGGGTGCTCAAACATAGTCAGTGTTGAAATGGTGAATTTAATTTTTTTCCATTCAGATACCAGCCATATTATCTGCCTATAATATTGTGGTATTGCTGCTAATTACATTCCTAATGCAAATGTATGAAATACACTACAGGAATGCACCACTGCTTTTGTTTTGTTTTGTCATGTTTGTCTTGTGTAGGATATGGGCTAAAACCTCATTTCATTATCCAACCCTGTCTTGCATAAAGACAATAAATTCTCCTCAAGCACGTGGCCCAAAACACCAATTAATACTGCTTCAAGTACAGTTTAAGAGTAATGTTATTAACCTTGTTGATGGTTCCATTTTTGCCAGTGTTCTTCCATTACATTCATCTGATAGCTAATTAACTTGCATATTGAAGGTATAGTTGAACACACAAATTTGAGTTCTTCTCAGTCTGTTTTGTAATGTCTCCTGTTTCTCTACATGAGCTTTCCAAAGTAAAAACAAAAAAGAACCCTGATGATTTCTTAAGGGTTCTCTCGAATTGGGCTTGAGACTTTAAAATAAATGCTTGTGTGGCAAACTGGAGGTGATGTGTTTAAAAAAAGTGGAAATTAGTACACACACTCTGAAAGGGGCCATCCCGTGTAATCAGTTCTTTCCCTTTTGAGAAAGGTTGCCAAGTCAAACATTAACCCAAACAAGCAGAAACACATCTTTGGAATCTGTTTCCAAGTGATGTCAGGCAGATACTGCTGTATTGTATAAACAGTACAGTGCGCAGCGCATGGTGAACAGTCGAAAGGAGTCCGCTCGTCCTGGCTACTGCGTCCGACCGCGTAACGTGACTTTTTTCGGAGTTGGGGGATTTTGGAAGCAACGTACACTAAGTGGAATGATGAGTGTGTAAATTAACAATCTGTAACGTTAGATATTCTGGGAACATTTATTACAACAAGTAAGCTAAACTCTAAAGTTAGCTTAGTGTTAACATGCTGACGATTTCCCATCGGTCCACTTTATAACGTTAAAACGTGTGTTTGCATGTGCTGTGGCTTATAATGTACGATAATGTTAGGTAACCGATTCAAAATGGTGTTTGGTAAGGTTGCACACGAGTGATTTATTGCATTTATAGCAGTAACTTAGCTCACTTCTCAAGGCATGAGGTCATTAGCTGGTTATTAGCAGAGGCTGGTTAATGTTTTGAAATGGAGTTAATGTTACTGCAACTGAGTTGTTGAGCTGAAAGTTTGATGTTCTGTTTTTACAGGTTCGGGCAACCTTGCAGAAGGCACAGCGCACACTCGCCGACCAAATACTGTGTGTGGAGCGGACCAACCCGGACTCTTTAGTTATTGTCCTTGGTGACTTTAACAAAGGAAACCTCAGCCATGAACTCCCCAAATATAGACAGTTTATTAAATGCCCAACCAGAGAGGAGAACATTCTAGACCACTGTTACAGCACAATAAGCGGGGCCTATCACACCGTCCCTCGTGCTTCACTGGGACACTCTGACCACGTCATGGTCCATCTGATTCCTGCTTGCAGGCAGAAATTAAAGCTCTGTAAATCTGTGGTGAGGAAATTCAAGCAGTGGACCAGTGAAGCTATGGAGGATCTTCGGGCGTGTTTAGACTGTACAGACTGGGATGTTTTCAGGGCTGCTACCAACAGTCTGGATGAGTACACAAAGGCTATGGCTTCATACATCAGCTTCTGTGAGAACAGCTGTGTTCCAACAAGCACCAGGGTGAGTTACAACAACAACAAACCCTGGTTTACAGCAGAACTCAGATAGCTAAGGATCAGGCATTTAGGAGTGGGGACAAGGACTTGTATAAAGAGGCAAAATACAGGTTTAGTAAGGCGGTGAGAGGCGCTAAACGACTGTACTCTGAGAAACTGCAACACCAGCTCTTGTAGCAGTTGGGTACTCTCTCTTTGCGTTGTGTTTTGATTCAGGCACACTTCTTGTCTTTTTTGCTCCAACCAGCCGTTTATTCACAGGACAGCATATATGTAGCATATCTGGTAACAAACAGAATGATTTCAGGGTTTCTCACAGCCCACCTCGTGGTTACAAGCTCTGGAACACACGGAGACAGCGTGCTGCAGACTGGTCACGGAAAGTGAGGCGAACCACTCAAGTCTGCAAGGCCCCAGCAGAGGGCGCTCATGTGACACACAACACACTTGTCTCCGTGGGAAACTAATAAGCTTTAAATTATATTTACAGAAATAGAGGAAATAATATGAAATGATATGGCTTAGCAATAACTTAAATAATACAGTAATATTAGCAAATAATGGCCAGTGATGGCAATTGGAATCATTAACTCTGTTACACTCTCAGCAAGTGACTCTGCTTCTGTCTGAAGAGGTCTCAGACAGATAACCAATTACAAGCCAAAAGCCCCCCACTCCATGAATGACCTCCGCCTGGCAGACGAGCTGAACGAGTTCTACTGTCGCTTTGATAGACAATGGGACAGCCCTGAGTCCATCCCCCACAGCTCCATCAACCAGCCCCAGACCACCAGATCCCCCTCCCCCAGACCCCCACTGACTCCGTCATCCCCAGGACAATTTATTACCAGTCACTCCCCTGCACATTCTAGGTTTCTTATTTAAATACACATGACACTTTTACATTACGCTTACATCTCACTTGTTTATACTCCTATTATCTGTTCGTTTGTGCACTTTATTTTATATTTCACTTTATTTTATATTTTACTGTAAATTTTAATTTTAATATGTTTCTACTTTGCATTGTGTTAATTGTTGTTGACTTTAATGTTATGCACCACCCGTCATGTCAAATTCCTTGTATGTTCAACATACCATGGCAATAAACGGTTCTGATTCTGATTCTAATGTTCACAGTATAATCGCCTGGTGGGCGGTACAAGATATATACATGCAGTCAGCAAGATCGCGTTAACAGTGTGTGTACGAGCCTCGGAATAAAAGCCTGTTGCTGTTCATCAAGTCGTTGGTCGTCTGGTGTATAACTACGCTACAGTAACATTACATTGGCGACGAGTAAAAGGAATGACACAGCGAGTCGACATGGACACCGTGTTTTTCCCAAAAAGAAAAAAGAGGGGAGAACGACGGACAAGCGGATGAGTGCGGCTAGGCCAAGCTAGCTAAGCTAACACAGACACGTGGATGGTAGCCGGCACACCACAGCAAGCATGGCAGGAAACACTGCTGCTCTCCCACCTTTCGACACCGAAACTGACCCTGGCTCTGTCGGACTTCGCTGGAATAAATGGGTGCAAAAGTTTGAAAATTACACAACAGCAATGAACATTGGCGGAGATGCTAGGCTCAAAGCATTATTGCTACATGTAGCAGGAGAACAAGTGCATGATATTTACGACACATTAGCAGCAAAAGATGACAAATATGCCAAACTATCTGGACATTTCTCTCCTAAGAAAAACGTACAGTATCAAGTGTACATCTTCAGAAAAACTGTGCAGGAACCAGGAGAAAATGTGGACAGTTATCACACTAGGCTAAGGATGTTAGCTAAGAACTGTGAATTTGCAAGTGTCGAAGCAGAGATTAAAATGCAAATCATATAAAGCTGTGCATCATCCAGGCTGCGCAGGAAGGCGCCAAGGGAGCCCGACCTTAGCCTAGATGAGCTTCTTGATCATGGAAGAACACTGGAACTGTCTGAAATGCAAGCGACTGGCATAGAAAGAGGCTTAACAGCTACAGTCAACAGGTTGGATCAAAAGACTACGCAGAAGCATCCAAACAACAGTAGATGGTCGGAAAGACGACATTCTGACAACAGCTGCAGAAACTGTGGGGGTAAACATCCTCATGATTTACATTACTGTTATTTAGCAGACGCTTTTATCCAAAGCGACAAATCAGGAGTCTGCTGGGCATGGCCAATTATTGGAGATAAAACTTAGCTGAATTTCAGGAGCAGGACCACACCTCAGCCACTCGCCCACTTCCAGCCACACTCCTATAAATACCTACCCACTCTAAGCCTCGGCTCGCTCGCGTTTTCTGCATCCCACCCTCCCTCCCTCTCGTTAATAGTTATCTCCCCCCATAGTCATCATCCTCCTATCCCATATGGAGACCAGGGGATCTGCAAGGCCCGGGAGCCACAGCGGATCCTCAGCTAAGCCTCCCCCAAACCGCATCAGGCTAAATCTCCATCAACCATTCCTCAACACTCCAAACAACCGACGAAGGCTCGCTCCGGCCGAGGTGGGGTCCTAAGCTAGTGAATTGCTCCAGATTTATCAAAGACCTCTCCTCCATTTCAGAACCACTGCGTAAGCTCACCAGAAAAGACACACCCTGGGTATGGGGCCCAGAACAGCAAGTTGCATTACAGACACTGAAAGACAGTCTAGCCAGTGACACTACAATGTCATACTTTTACCCAGGTAGAGAGACAGAACTGATTGTGGATGCTAGCCCTGTTGGACTGGGTGCAATCCTCTGCCAAAAAGATGAAAAAGGGGTGTAGTACATGATAGCTTATGCTAGTCGGTCTCTCAGTGATGTGGAGAGGAGATACTCCCAAACAGAAAAGGAAGCGCTGGCCATTGTGTGGAGCTGTGAGCATTTCCACCTGTACATCTACTGTATGTTCATCCTTTAACTCTGGTGACAGATCACAAAGCACTGGAAATCATATGGAACAATCCCAGGTCAAAACCACCCACCAGGATTGAGAGATGGGGACTGAGGATTCAGCCCTACAACTTCAAGGTGGAATACCGAAAGGGAGCCGACAACCCAGCTGACTATATGTCTCGTCATCCTATCTTGTCTCAGACAGATGACAGTACACGTGCAGCAAAGGTAGCAGAGAAGAATGTGAACTTCATCGCAAGTCATGCAACACCTTAAGCCATGACAATCACAGAGATAAAGATAGAGACACTCGTAGACCCAATCCTTCAAGAGATTAGTGCTCACATCAGACACAACACCAAAGTGACAAGTCACGACATGCTGACATATTGAAGCAGTTCAGAGAAGTTAGCAGTGAACTAACAACATCACATGCTTCAGACTGCGGGGCACTAGAACAGTAATTCCGACGGCCCTACAAGATAGAGTGTTACAGCCATCCCCTTGAAGGACATCAGGGCATTGTCAAAACCAAATCCCAACTCAGAACCAAGGTTTGGTTTCCAGACATTGATCGCAAAGCAGAAGCAGTAGTACACAGTTGTCTTGCATGTCAGGCCAACACGCCAGTTGCACATACTTAGCCATTAAAAATGTCCCTTCTGCCAGAAGCTCCTTGGCATAGTGTTAGTGTACTTACTTGTCATCACGGATGATTACATATGCTACCCAGTTGTAGAGAGTGTAAAGTCAATCTTGGCTAACAGTCATTCCGGTCATGGACAAAGTTTTCTCCATGTTTGGTATCCCCAGAGTTGTGAAAACTGATAATGGTCCCCCATTCAACAGTGACCAGTTCTCCCAGTTTGCCGATCATCTAGGATTCCGCCACCGCTGGATCACACCGCTGTGGCCTTAAGCTAATGCTACAGCTGAAAGATTCATGCGCACCCTAGGCAAAGCTATTCGTGTGGCCAAAACACAAAGCATTCCCTGGAAACAACAACTAAACATCTTTCTACGCGAGTATCGATCCACACCTCACAGCACAACAGAAAGCTCACCTGCCGAACTATTGTTCCAACGCAAGGTGTACACAAAGATTCCTTCAATCACTCACACTACAAGTAAGTGTTCAGACTCTGAAGTGAGAGCAAGGGACAACAAGGCTAAAGCCAAGATGAAATCTCATGCAGACTCTCATCATAATGCTACACCACACACTCTCACTCCAGGTGATGCTGTGCTTCATCGTCAGCCCAAGCACATCAAGCTCACCACACCATATAACAGTAAGCCATACACGGTGACTAAAGTCAAAGGCTCCATGATCACAGCAGCCAGAAATGGACACTTCATTGTCAGGAATTCTTCATTCTTCAAAAAGATCACTCCAGAAGTAGTGGACATCTTACCAGATCCTGATGATGATGAGTGTGATTACAGTGATGCCTCTAAGACCTCAACAACACCGAGGTACCCCTCAAGGCACAACAGATGTCCTCCCGCCTACCTACAGGACTATAGGTAGCTTATGGACTGGTAAACATGTGGACAATCTGTTAGCTACATACAATAAATGTGCTCAGAGACAAGGACACAAATTTGAACTGTTGTGAACTTAAAAAGCTACGGATTTAGCCAAGTTTGAAAAGTTAAATGATTTTCCTATAGAAATGTTTAGCATAGAGTGTAAAATTTATGTGTTAAGGGATACCGTTATTACAGAGCTGCCATACCTCTAGACGAGTACAATGTTCAGTATAGTAAATTTAGTTGTTGAGGTTTGAGTAATATGTAAGAGCAAGCCTAGTTTCAGAATGTCAAGTTTTATGTTGGCATTTCTTCAAAAATAAAAAAGGGCAATGTGATGTTCACAGTAAAACCTTGTGGGCAGTACAAGATATACATTCAGTCAGCAAGACCGCGTTACAGTGTGTACGAGCCTCGGATTAAAATCCTTTTGCTGTTGATCAAGTCGTTCGTCTGGTGTATAACTACACTACAGAAACATACACCACTTGTCGCTGAGAAGTAAACAGCACAGAACAGACAAATGGAGGATGTTCAAGACAGAAATATTCTCTGGTAGTGTAACAAATGAAATGGCCCAAATAGAACATGGACCTCCAAATGACACCAGTGATTTAGAGGACAGGGAGGATTCCAGACATGAAGCTCAGTAGCTTCATGATCCAAGGAAACAGTTGGAGCACAATTTAGCAGTTCTTTTTTTTAAAGATGCAAACCACCCTTAGTCTTTAAATGTGATACTGGAGCATTCTCTATATTTTACAGGTGTTCAACCGGATAGTGTGCAATAACCTCAAGCAGGAATTCTATAAAATCATTGATCGGCACAGTTTTCATCTTATCAACATATTTAGATCTAAAAGAGGGAGCATTGGGCAGCTGTTGACACAGCTTTCACAACAGACCAAGATTGGTACATGTCCATAAATTTGCATTGTATTTCACAGCTGATGTAATGACATGTCAAAGAAAGTGCTACAGTAGTAATTGTGCAATGCAATCAAAATTGTGTTTGATTGGTTCAGCTTCCTTATAGACCATTCATTTATTTTCATTCCAGCTATGTTACTCTTGTTGTCAATATTTTCCGCAACAGACTAGAGAGCCAACTGATATTCGGACACTTGTGCTCAGAGGGCTTCCTGTTATCCTTGGTGACAATCCCAGACTTCTACTAACCAGCCTTTGTAAGTAACCTCTTACCTTCTCAAAGAGTACCATGATATAATTTAGAACTGTCACCATTATATGTTGAAACCTGTGAGCATAGTTTTATACAATTATAGAATACCACTTTGTTATAACTAGTAAAATCTGTCCATTCAATCAGTTTCTGTGTGATTTAGTTGGGTTTCCAGTCCACCCTGATCCCCCTATCTCTCAACACCCCGATATAATGATGCTGGAGAGGTGTTGTTTTGTGAAACTCAAACCATTAAAGAAGATCACTAGGAAACTTTGATAGCTAGCAATAGCTCTTTTCAACCGCTTTGGGTGATCTGTTTGTATAATCTACTCTAGCAGTCATAACCAGTTCACACCTTCCCTCATGTGTCTGATTCTCCTGTAACTAAGCTACGATGCTTAACATTATTGATCATTATTTATTGAGAAATGTTGTAATTGTGTTCTTATGTTGTTATCATTTGTTAAGGACTCGGATGATGATGACTCAGTTTGCCACATTGACATTGGGATCCTCCTCGTTGAGAATGAAGATGCTGTGCTCTCATCTTCCCTACAACTCTAGGTCTTAAATGCAGAATCACCTCAACCTTGGGGTGTGTGTGGTTTTTGGTGTAGCTTGTGGGTTTTATTGAAACACATACTCACCGGTGACATCATCATTCTTGGCCCTGTGGTGCAATCTATCAGCATAGCCATGATGACATGGCACATCTCACTAGTCTACACTGTGGCAGGAAATATTATTGTTTTGGCAGCATCAGTTCACTACAACCTTGTGCCTCTGTATTCATCATATTGTTATTATCCCCACTTTGGCCCCAATAGCCCCTCCCAACCTCAACAAGTGACAAAATACACCGCAAAATGGTTTCATTCCCCTTTGTCACCAACGATACTAAGGAAATGTTTAACAGGTACTTGTTATTTTGAATTATGTTGGAAGTGATTTACAGTATGTTAAATGAGGAGCTGGAATCTTCCAACACTTGTGCAACATGTTGAAGTGTATGCTGAGGACTGCATATTAGTGTTCAGTCGATTTGGTATGGTTAACCCGTTCTGTACCAGTCAAGTTCAAATTTTAGAGGCTTGTATACAGTTTTAATGCCTGTCTTTATAAATACCAGTGGTTCACAAGGCACAGATACTGTGTAATGCTTTATGTTCATATTCCTTCTCTAGACAAGTTAGAATTTTGACCAAGCAGTTTTAATGCCTGTTTTTACTTGTATTTTGGTTTACAAGGTTTTCTTTTATTGCTGCAGTAAAATATGTAACAAGTGTTACAATGCAATGTTTTGAAACAATAAAACACATTAAAATGTATTGTTAAATTTCTTTCCTTCTATACAATTTTCTTAATCTCAAAATAAAATAGTATAATTAATTTAATTCAAAAGTAAAGACATTACTTAAATAAACTAATGAGCTTGAGTAGCAATAAATAATGTTATATTTGTGATTTGTTATATATGATTATTTTTGTTGAAAGTTATTTCATTCAACTTAGAACACAGAAAAGAAATAATTTAAGTGAACTAATGATTTTGAGTAAAGATTACAAATGTGGACTTAAATATGTCTACTGCATCTATTTAAGGTTCTATGTTTACACACCTTGACCCATTTAGTTCCTCCATGTGTAAAAACTGAAATGGTTTGAGGCAACAGGTTTCCACGTAATTTCAACTAATTCGGGATAAGAGTGTGTGGATGTCATCATAGCTCTCGTTTCAGAGCCAGAGATGTTGATGCACGCTGCTGTTTGCATTCAGCCCACAGCACCTTTTTTGTTGCCACATGTAGCTCCACTGCAAAACACTGCAATGTTTTGCAATTTTCCTGAATAATATTGCTGAGCACTCTGTTGTGCGGTGAATTTAGTATTTATTACTGCAATGGTGTCCAGTAATCTCCAGTGTGTTTTTATACAGAGATGTACGACTTTGGCTTTAAATTCCCTCCGTGTCTTTATCTTAAACTGGGTTTGGCAAAATATATGATCTGTTTTCACCTGACATCTGCTACACCTCTGCTGTCTGATGCTGAGCTGATCCTGTATGTACTTGCCCCTCAGCAGTATAACCTGATTTAAAATTACACAACAAAAGGAATGTCAGTTGAGATTCCCACACCAGTTTCCTCCTCCAAAAAACACCTGGGAATAGACAGAAAAACTACAGTCTCCTGGGAAATCATTTTCAGGTTTGTTCACAACAGTTGAAAGGGTGGCGGTGAGGACTAGCCACAATTCAAATGGCAATTTGACATGAATTAAAGGATGATTCTGTAAAATTTAAATCTAATGAATTTCCCGTGAAGATGTCCATTTTGGCTCTATAGGTCATGCCTCGCACTCGCTACTCCGTCAATCTGGGCAAGTTTATATGTGTCAGCCTTTGTGCCAGTTTTCTTTAGTAATCTAGTGACAGGCTAAACACGGGTACCTACCTGTTGCTCTCCAGACAGCTTCATTTTTTTTTCTTGTCATATTGGTTACCAAATACTTAACCCAGTTAGTTAAACAGTGGCCTAAGCCAAAATGTTGTAGGGAGGTGAAGAGAAAAGGCCACCCTATCCTGGCGAACACCTTTTCTGCATCAAGGTTTAGAATAATGTTTTAGTGTTGAATAATCTTTGCTTGTTTTCAATGGACTGCCTACCTTTTAGGAAACCAGTTTGATCTGGGTGCACAAGTAACGAGATAACAGATTCCAGTCTTATTCCCAAAGCTTTGCTTATCATTTTAACATCAGTATTGTAATAATAGGGCGGTAGTTGGAGCAGTGGATAGGGTCTTTGTTTGGTTTAGGGATTAGTGTAATCAAGGCAGTAGCTTTATGATATGACTGATAATCATACGGTAAAGCTATGGAGTATATTGGTTGTCATTTGAAAAAATAAGGCTGAAAGTAAGGACCTGAAATGTTTCTAAAATTCTACTCGGTATTCATCTAATTAATCAAGTTTTATCAATTAAGTCTGCTGTATTTTACACAAATATAAGTAGTCAAATCAAACGTGTATGGTTCATACTCAAATACAGTCTTACACACAAAATGTCCATTAAATCAAAAGACACAGAATTACAGATATGATCAAATGTCAATCTTTTTGTTTAAGAGATGTAGCGTGAGTGTGCCTGCCTGTGCCTGCATGTGCGTGTGTGCGTTTCTGTGTGTGTCTGTGTGTGTGTGTGGGGGGGGGGGGGGGGTCTTTCCAATTAATTTTAATTAATATAATTCAGTTCAATGTTTGTAGGGTTGAAGGAAGGCAGCTCATGTCAGTCCTGTGCAGTTCAGTGGGAGTGTCATGCTCACTATGTCATGCTCTCCTGTCCTCGTTTAGGTCGAGATAACCTTTTGGCGGAACACAACCTTTTCGCAGAACACACAATTTGTGTACGGGAAATGTTTGGAGGAAGTGATAGATTACAATTTGTCTGGCGTGCCTTAATCTCTTCCTAAGAATGTTTTTATGAACCAAATGTGTTCAGTTCAATCCTAAATTATATGATGATTTTCTTCAACAGATCATCTGTGGCTGAAGGATTATATCACGTATCTACATGAAATAAATGCAGTTCATCTTTTCATGTGCATGAGGCTGCAATGAGTATGACTAGTTAAACACACACAGTTTCAATATTTAGATTACGCGGAAACCAGGAGTAGTAGTGGTTTTGAATACTGTGTAATTAAACTTTACATTACAACATTAACCCTACAGACCCATCCGCTGTTAGTGTGGTGTGAATTTGCAAATATTGGCTGCTGCTAGTTCAGTGTGGCTTTGTAGCACAAAGGCAGTAAAACTGCCTGTGCCAAAGCACACTGTATATTATCCATCGGGCTTAATAATAATATTATTACAAGAAAATTCCTAAAGAAATTTTGACAGTGTGGCTGTCCTCTAAAAATATCTAAGACCTGAAGTCTCTCTTCATGCCGAAACCCCATTCAAGTGAATGGAGAAATTTTGCTCAGTTTTTGGGGATTTTCGGGAATTTTCGGGGAAACCGCTTGGCGAATCTCTCCGAAAAATAGATAGCACACTATTCCCGATCAGGCCACACGTTTTGACGTTGTTTTCACGCCGCTGTTGGCAACGCTGTGTGAGGAGAAGCGCGCACACAGCATTGCCCACAATTGTTACTCTTTATACACCATTTTGGCCAAAAAGCTTGGAAATGTTGTGCTGGTCGCAGTAAAGTGTCTATGGAATCCAACGGACTTACACATTTGGCTCAAAGAGCCGCAGAGCGACATGAACTCCAACCAACTGCTCCATTAGACTCCATGTTAAATCTCACCACTAATTTCTCAAAGAAAGCAGACGGTACCAGTTTTGTCTATTGCTCTGGAGCTCACATTATTAACACCACAAACATAAAAAACACATCAGCGCATTTGGCAGAGTCTTATCTTTCTCACGGAGCCATATTTTGGCACTTAGACTCCTGCTAATTTGTTAAAAAGAGGCAGGGGTTTTGTTCAAAATCACTGATTACTGCAACGTTTCTTAATCAGTCTGCCTCTAACACCAGGTGCGTCCTCACCATGGCAACCAGTTACTACACGCACGCAGGCTCTCGCTCTCTGTCTGTCTGCCTGTCTCACTCTCCCACTCACTCAGTCCATCTAACTGTCTGTCTACCTGTCTCTCTCTCCTACTCACTCAGTCCATCTAACTGCCTGTCTCACTCTCCCACTCTCTCAATCCATCTAACTGTCTGTCTGCCTGTCTCTCTCTCCCACTCACTCAGTCCATCTAACTGTCTGTCTGCCTGTCTCACTCTCCCACTCACTCAATCCATCTAACTGTCTGTCTGCCTGTCTCTCTCTCCCACTCACTCAGTCCATCTAACTGTCTGTCTGCCTGTCTCACTCTCCCACTCACTCAGTCCATCTAACTGTCTGTCTATCTGTCTCTCTCCCCACTCACTCAGTCCATCTAACTGTCTGTCTGCCTGTCTCACTCACTCTGTCTCTCTCTCCTCTCTGTCTATTTTTCTGGCTGTCTCTCTCTCCCTCTCTGTGTCTTTCTCTATCATACAGTCATTCAGGTCTTAGATATTTTTAGAGGACTTTTCCCCTCTCACCCCCCCCCCCCTCCCCCCATTTCAAATTAAAAGCCCCACAGAATGAATTCTAACTGGAATGCTTGTGATGAAGCCTCTCGTTTTAGTGTCAAACATTATGATTCTGTCTCCTCTCCCCCTCTCTCACCCACCCAGTCCCACCCTTCAAAATAAAAGCCCCACAAATACAAGATTCAATCCAAGAGTATTAATCTAAAATGCAGAAAAGAGAGTAGCGCTATCTCAATTGAACCTGAATGACACTACCGGTAACATTGGTGTGTGTATATATTGAGATTTCTGCGGGCAGTAGAAGCCACACTCTCAAAATTTCTTCAGGAATTTTCTAGTTCTATTTGAAGTCCATAACGTTAACTTTAGGGGCCATCACTTGTTGTGTCTAAAAGTGTGTGGAAAACTCCAGCAGTACAGCTTTCATCCTCTGCGACTGCTGCTTCAGCAGAGAGAACAGATAGTCATGTGGAGGCATGGCTGCAGTGGGTTAACAGAGGCCGACATACCTGGGACCTGCTAGCCTCATAGCCAGACCTGTAAAGCACTGTGTCAGCACTGAAGGGGCGAGCTTACCACCTACAGTTGTGTGAAAAAGTGTTTGCCCCCTTCCTGATTTCTTATTTTTTTGCATGTTTGTCACACTTAAATGTTTCAGATCATCAAACAAATTTAAATATTAGACAAAGATAACACAAGTAAACACAAAATGCAGTTTTTAAATGAAGGTTTTTATTATTAAGGGGGAAAAAAAATCCAAACCTACATGGCCCTGTGTGAAAAAGTGATTGCCCCCTAAACCTAATAACTGGTTGGGCCACCCTTAGCAGCAACAACTGCAATCAAGCGTTTGCTGTAACTGGCAATGAGTCTTTTACAGCGCTGTAGAGGAATTTTGGCCCACTCATCTTTGCAGAATTGTTGTAATTCAGCCACATTGGAGGGTTTTCGAGCATGAACCGCCTTTTTAAGGTCATGCCACAGCATCTCAATCGGATTCAGGTCGGGACTTTGACTAGGCCACTCCAAAGTCTTCATTTTGTTTTTCTTAAGCCATTCAGAGGTGGACTTGCTGGTGTGTTTTGGATCATTGTCCTGCTGCAGAACCCAAGTGCGCTTCAGCTTGAGGTCACGAACAGATGGCCGGACATTCTCCTTCAGGATTTTTTGGTAGACAGCAGAATTCATGGTTCCATTTACCACAGCATGTCTTCCAGGTCCTGAAGCAGCAAAACAGCCCCAGACCATCACACTACCACCACCATATTTTACTGTTGGTATAATGTTCCTTTTCTGAAATGCCGTGTTACTTTTACGCCAGATGTAATGGGACATACACCTTCCAAAAAGTTCAACTTTGTCTCGTCAGTCCACAGAGTATTTTCCCAAAAGTCTTGGGGATCATCAAGATGTTTTCTGGCAAAACTGAGACGAGCCTTTATGTTCTTTTTGCTCAGCAGTGGTTTTCGTCTTGGAACTCTGCCATGCAGGCCATTTTTGCCCAGTCTCTTTCTTATGGTGGAGTCATGAACACTGACCTTAATTGAGGCAAGACCTGAAGCATTCGTTAAGCGTTTGCACTAAGTGCAATTTGCCCCAGAGGGCTTAGTGGGATGACAGGAATGTTTTTTAGTTCTGCAGTTCTTTGGATGTTGTTCTGGGGTCTTTTGTGACCTCTTGGATGAGTCGTCGCTGCGTTCTTGGGGTAATTTTGGTCGGCCGGCCACTCCTGGGAAGGTTCACCACTGTTCCATGTTTTCGCCATTTGTGGATAATGGCTCTCACTGTGGTTCGCTGGAGTCCCAAAGCTTTAGAAATGGCTTTGTAACCTTTTCCAGACTGATAGATCTCAATTACTTTGTTTCTCATTTGTTCCTGAATTTCTTTGGATCGCAGCATGATGTCTAGCTTTTGAGGATCTTTTGGTCTACCTCACTTTGTCAGGCAGGTCCTATTTAAATGATTTCTTGATTGAGAACAGGTGTGGCAGTAATCAGGCCTGGGTGTGGCTAGAGAAATTGAACTCAGCTTTCCAAAGATGTGATAAACCACAGTTAATTTATGTTTTAACAGGGGGGGCAATCACTTTTTCACAGGGCCTTGTAGGTTTGGATATTTTTTCCCCCTTAATAATAAAAACCTTCATTTAAAAACTGCATTTTGTGTTTACTTGTGTTATCTTTGTCTAATATTTAAATTTGTTTGATGATCTGAAACATTTAAGTGTGACAAACATGCAAAAAAATAAGAAATCAGGAAGGGGGCAAACACTTTTTCACACAACTGTATATCCTCTGCTGAGCCTTTTTAGTGATGGAGCTGATGTTCAGATCCCACTTGAGGTCCTGGGATATGATGGAGCCCAGGAAGCGGAAGGACTCCACCGCGTCGACGGGAGAGTCACACAGGGTGATAGGGACATGTGGGGCTGCAATCTTCCGGAAATCCACAACGATCTCCACTGTCTTTCGAGCGTTGAGCTCCAAGTTGTTCAGACCGCACCAGGTCACCAGATCGTGTCTCCCACCTGTAGGCGGACTCATCCCCAACAGAGATGAGTCCAATGAGGGTGGTGTCATCCGTGAACTTCATGAGCTTGATGGACTGGTGACTGGAGGTGCAGCTGTTGGTGTACAGGGAGAAGAGCAGAGGGGAAAGAACAGAGCCTTGGGGAGAACCGGTGCTGATGGTCCGGGAGGCTGAGACGTGTTTTCCCAGCTTGACGTGCTGCTTCCTGTCAGACAGGAAGTCTGCGATCCACTTGCAGGTGGAGTCGGGCACGTGCAGCTGGGAGAGCTTGTCCTGCAGCAAAGACGGGATGATGGTGTTAAAGGCAGAGCTGAAGTCCACAAACAGGATCCTGGCGTAGGTTCCTGGGGAGTCCAGATGCTGGAGGATGAAATGAAGGGCCAAGTTAACTGCGTCGTCAACAGACCTGTTGGCTCTGTAGGCGAACTGCAGGGGGTCCAGGAGTGGGTCAGTGAGGGTTTTAAGGTGAGACAGGACAAGGCACTCAAAAGACTTCATGACCACAGAGGGCGACGGGCCTGTAGTCATTAAGTCCTGTGATCCTTGTTTTTTTGGGGACGGGGATGATGGTGGAGACCTTGAAGCAGGCTGGTACATGGCATGTCTCCAGGGAGGTGTTGAAGATGTCTGTAAACACCGGAGACAGCTGATCGGCACAATGCTTCAGGGTGGAGGGGGAGACAGAGTCTGGGCCGGCTGCTTTGCGGGAGTTTTGTTTTTTAAAGAGCCTGTTGACGTCACTCTCCAGGATAGAGAGTCGTCACTGGGGAGGGGGGTGGGGGGAACACTGTGATGGGTGATACGGAGGCGTGGGCCCCTGCTGGGATGGGGGAGGGGGACATGGTGGTCTGGGGCTGGTTGATGGAGCTGTGGGGGATGGAGTCAGGGCTGTCCCATTGTCCATCAAAGCGACAGTAGAACTCGTTCAGCTCGTCTGCCAGGCGGAGGTCATTCATGGAGTGGGGGGTTTTAGGCTTGTAATTGGTGATCTGTCTAATGCCCTGTCCACACTACTCCGTTTCTCCTTGGATGCAGATTTGTCAAATAGAAACGATCTCCGTCCACACGGGAGTTTCAGCATCATTCTCGAGTTGATCTGCGTCCACACGGCAGCCTTCGAAGGCGGACAGCACGTGACCATTAACGTACACTGGGCATGCGCGTGACGGTGTAAACAGGAAGTGGATTGCTTGCTTAGTTAAAAAAAAAATACGACAGAGTAATAAAGTAGTCTTTAATAATATTTTATCCGCCTAGCTAGCTTCTAAGCTAATTTTAACATTACCGCCAATGGAGAAATGCTAACCGCGATTAACATTACAGCACTGCGGGTCTATCTCTCTCTCTCACATCAAATTTACTTTAAAATCAACACTTACACGTAAACGTTTACTAGAATATGGGTCCATAAATGTGGTCAACACACGTCTCTCACTCTATTCTGCTCTTGCTTCGTGCAGGAAAGCTTAGCAGATCGCTAACAGTAGATCCGTGAAATAAAGACCATGGAATCCGTAGAAGAGTTTCAAGACTTCAGTGTGAATCTTTATTTGTAAAACTGTGGAAACACAATATGAAATATGGCTTTACAAACTGCCCCTATACACATTACATGAATACAAAACAACAATCCATGATATAGCCAGCATGTAACATGTCCGCCTAGCTAGCTTCTAAGCTAATTTTAATATTACCGCCAATGGAGAAATGCTAACCGCGATTAGCATTTAATACAACACAAATGTTATACTAAACACGCGAATAGAATATATCTACGTACATCTTTTCATGCTTCATAAAGACATACTTACAGACTAAGGTCTCTCAAGGCTACCAAACGGAAGAAGTAAAACGTTAGTGCAGCGTGTCTTCTCATTAGAATCTAAAAACAACAAGCTGCTCCATAGGGCTGATGCCGGTCACACCGCTCGCTAATCACTCCAATAACAGCTGCTTCCTCCACAGAAATGTAGACTTTTACTGCACAACAGCTGCTAGCTGCTGCTAGCTGTTGTGCTAGCAGCAACATCATGTAGCTGTTGTGCTAGCAGCAACGCTTGCAATTAGTTATCCATGTTGAAATGAATCGCTGGTAGCCCAGTTTGTTTTCTTCCGGGTACGGGTCACGTGATAGTGAGTGTGACGAATCAGGGACGGAGACGTCATGGTTGCCAAGAACCAATCCAGTAGCGAACACGGGTGTGGACGTAATTTTTTCTAAGCACATCCGTATCCGACCGTCCACACGCAAACGCAACCCCGGAGTTCTCAAATATCTCCAACCTCGGCGGAGTTTTCAGATTCCTCCGTTTAGGGTGCTCCAAAACTCCGGCGTAGTGTGGCCGCTCAGTGTAAATGTAGCAAATACGGAGTAAAAACGGAGTAGTGTGGACAGGGCCTAAGGCCTCTCCAGACAGAAGCAGAGTCATTTGCTGAGAGCTGGTGTTGCAGTTTCTCAGAGTACAGACGTTTAGCATCTCTCACCGCCTTACTAAACCTGTACTTTGACTCTTTGTACAAGTCCTTGTCCCCACTCCTAAAAGCCTGATCCTTTTGCAGTCTTAGCTGTCTGAGTTATCAAATCATTCAATCATCTTTCCACCTGTAAAACCAACTTCAACCAATAATATCCTGACATCCATCCATTAATCAATCTGCAACTTGTAGCAACAGAAGATGTTTGTGTGGAGTGCTACATTCTAAGCTTACATTTTACTTTGAAGCGGTCCAATCAAAAGCAAAGGATATCATTTTTAATCCTTGCAACTGTGCAATGCTCTAACTCCAGTTTCACTGGGACTTTGAAGGGCAACTGTAAGTGGTGACCTGGGTTGTGGCTCTCTGGCATACAGGTTAGCTCACCCCAGGCATCACACCCTGCGGCTCTTTAGCCCCTCTACAGTGTCCTTTATCCTCTATAGCGCTGGCTAGTCTTGAGTATTCCTATCTAGGCTAGCTATGGATTCCAAATCCAAAAAATGAAATGTCTCAGAGGAAAATAGAGAATTTAATATTGCTGCTCCACAAGTCATCAGTATACTATTTATAGATTGTCTGTATTGTTGGTACTTTTATTGTATGTCTGTATTGTATTTTCATGTCCAGGACCCCAGGAAGACTACAGGCACACCCATGTGCTTCTAATGGGGAACCAATGAACAATAATCTGTGCCAAATCTTCAGATTTGTGTGACCATTACAGCCTGTAGGAACCATAAACAAGGCTTTAGAACATTAAACTTTAAGATTATTGTTCCCAACTTGTATTTCACTGTCTTCTCCTGTTCCTCCTGACCGCTCAGGGAATGTTGCACTTTCTCCCTCCTATTGGTAATGTTATCCACATTGTGTAAATCGATCCAGTCAGAGCGTAGGAGGAAATGCCACATCAACAGAATAATAAACATTTGGAGAGCAGACACAAAATTAATATGACTTGATGTTATTCCCGGTGTGGTGGTTGGCCCGGGTCCGTCTGTGTTCACATGTTCTCCCCGTGTCGGCGTGGGTTTTTGTCCTGGTCACTTTCACAGTCCAAAGACGTGCAGGTTAGATTAATACCTGATGGCCGTAGGTGTGAATGTGCGCCTGTCTCTATGTGTCCGCCCTGTGACAGCCTGTGGCGCCCTATCCAGGGTCTACCCTGCCTTCACGGCTACAGATAATGGATGTTTGTTGGCTGTGTGTGTTGAGTGTCTTTTGATTATTACAACAGCCCTTCAGCCTAGTTTTACATCCATCCATTTAAAAAATCTGATCGACCACTGACATAATGTGTAGAATTAAATATTGTAACCCAAGAAACTATACTTCCACTCATGCCACCTAAATCCATCTAATAATGATGATTAATACTATTATTATTTTTCAAAGGAGAATGTTTACTTCTCATAGTCTAAACTTTATGCATTGACCAAGAAAAACTCCATACTTGGCTTATCTGTATGCTGCTTCATCACTCTTGCCCCAGCAGACTTCAGGACATAATGAAGATGCAGAAGAGATTAGCCAAGATGCAATTACAGCAGTAACTCTTTTATACTGTATGAAATGTCTCTAATGGCTGATGTCACCACTGTGCCTGTGACTCAAACCCCAGAACTATATAATGCATGTATGATACACATACATGTGTAATCATGGTTCCCACAGGGTGTCTTCAGTGATGATCTAGCTGGTATGACAGACTAATATGTTCCTGTCCGTGGAAGATTTATCTATGAAATCATCTCTTACATTCTTCGAAATTATGACAAATTGATCATAGAATATTACAAACAAATATTCTGTTGCACTGGGGAATACGTCACAGGACAGAAGCTAAAGATGTTTTAACTTCCGTTTCACTGGAGTATACGTCACAGGACAGAAGCTAAAGATGCTTTAACTTCTGTTTCACTGGAGTATACGTCACAGGACAGAAGCTAAAGATGCTTTAACTTCCGTTTCACTGGAGTATACGTCACAGGACAGAAGCTAAAGATGCTTTAACTTCCGTTTCACTGGTACTTTTAAAGAGCAGCAGCGAGTAGCAAGTGGTCCAGTGCAGTAGTTTACAACATTTCCACAACATAACTGAGAGCAGCTTATTCAAAATACTCTAGTCCATAAGCAGTCATTTGAACATTAACATTATGCTGAATATAACTTAGCCCTTTCAGTCAGCAATGTCGGCTATCCGTTTTGGGGTGCTCTACTAGATAATAGGAAAGAAAGCTCATTTTCTGCAACAATCCAAAATCTAATAGAAGAATCCCATTGGCTTTTTGTCGAGGGAACCAGTATAATGCTAATTTACAAAAACAACCTGTAAAAATAGCATCCCTGCAGGACTCTGTTGTTACTGCGAACTGTCAAATCCCATTTAGTGCATAAATATCTGATTAGAGCAGGGATCCAACTAACAGACAGAACACTGACTGGCTGGTGTAACAAACCCTCTGGTCCTCTGGCTCTGCTGTGCGATATCACAGTCCACTTGGTCTTTCAGTGAAATGCTGCAGTGTGCCACTGTGCCTCGCTGGACTTTATTTACATAAACGCTCTCAATAAAGTAGGAAGTGAAGGACGCTGCACTCTGTTTATGCTCACACCAACAATTACCATACCATGGTTCACAAATAGAACAGAATAGAATAGAAACTAAAGAAAATACTTTTGTGAACTTGTCTTTTCCCTTTCTAATAATATTACTCCCAAATCCACTAGAAAAGATGTTTCAATGCAAAAGATCACATTTGTCTAATCAGTGAGCTGGGCTGCAGCAGCGGAGGTCATACCATCACACTACAGTGTTTCACAGGATTTTGTAAAACTAAGGTGGATGGACCTCGGACCCTCTACCGGGGTCCCCTATGAGAAAAAATGTTATATTCTAAACCAAAATGCATCAATCTGGTGCATTTTGTGAGCAAAAGAAAGAGGCTAATCATTCATTTTCATTTATTATTTATTAATTTATTTGACAGTTATTAGTTACTAGTTGGACTGCTTTTAAGATTCAGTTTCTTAATATAAAATATAAATCATTTAAATAATATTTGAATGAAGGAGTTTTACTTGTAAACAAGTAAAGTATTTTACACTGTGCTCTAGTAAATTATTTAATCATAAACACATGATTTATGTGGCTATAAATGGTGATAACACGGTAAAAACGTCACAATGAAAGCATGGTAAACGAGACAGGGTCAAGGTGGGCCTGGTGGTTTGCGGCCAAAGGAAGCAGCAAAGTCCGGGCAAAGCCGTGAGCCATAGCCAGTCGCTGCGCACTGCTGCGGAGGAAAATCGCCTGGAGAGAGCTGCTGAGAAGTAAAAAAATGTCAGTTCATTCAAACTGTAGCCAGATAAAATAGACTTTGGCGGGTCGCCACATCAAGTGCAAGTGAGCAGGGGAATAATGAAGGAATGGGCCGCTGGTGAGATGGGCGTGGAAGACCAGGTGAGAAGATCAGGTCTTCTGTCGTGGCAGGACCTGAAACGACAGAAGAGTTAGAGAAACAGGCAGGCAGGATGAAAACAATCTAAGATTAGGTGGAATTTGTGACACCCCCCTAGAAAGCTGGAACCCCAATACTGTGGTATAAAGTACCACTGAACATTTGTGAAGTTCATCCCCAGAGAAGTAAAGTTCTTCAGCATTTCCAACCATATCTAAAAATTCTGTTACTACAACCTCACCAATACTGGATTTTTTTAGCTCAATAGCAATATTGATAGAGTTACAAAAATCTCATAGTGATATAGCTGCCAATACATTTTCTCATATAAATGTCACACAGCAACATTTTCTTGTTTTTGATTTGTTTGTTTGTGCATGCAAATGTATTAATTGCTGGATTCTTGATTTGATTCTGACGTTTATTTTACATGCGTAATTATTCGTTTCTGTGCTTTAATCATTTTTAATTATTTGTCTTTAAACTGGTTTTAGGATTGTAGTTTTTGTTGTCTGCCATAGTGTACTGCCTCCAGATTAATTAACATCTGGTTCATACTGGATAGAAGCGCTGTGAAGCGCTGCGCTATGTCCGTTGTTGCCAAGCCGTATCCTGGCTGTTCACATTTCTCTGCATTGGTCAACAAGCGACTCTGCTCCTCTTCCTGTTTTTTAGAGCTAATCTCTTTGTCTTTCCATGCTTGTGTGTGTACGTGTGTGTACGTGTGTCTGCTGGACACAGCTGACAAATATGTGGAATGGCTACGTAATTTAAAAACCACAATCACCAACAGCGGTAACACTAGACTATTCTACTAAATATAGTGGATGGATTTTGAAATTTGATCATGTGGAAGAGAATTGAAACAGCAGGGAGTGCGATGAGGATAGTCAAAAGCTATATCATATATAATATATCATTTATATAATTGATAGTAGATTATCAGTGTGATTTTTTGCCAGCTTCGCTCGCAGTCTGTGGAGAAAATAGACCAAATACCGAAACTATCGCTGATGAGGGGTGGAGCTCCGATCCGGGTCCTGTGTGAACAGCACAAGTGGTTTACATGGGCGTTGAAAGAAAGTGGGAAGCATTTCTCCGAAAAATGATGGTGCTTTCACGTCCAGTTTGAACCCAAGGTGCTGGACAATTAACCTGATTGAGCATTAGGACTGACAGATGGAACAACCGATCCTCAGTCGGGGGCATGATAGAGCGAACCAATTGGCAACTGGGAAGTGGAGCTGCAGTAGTGTGAGAAATCTATGTTTAAAAGCACACCTAGTGGTGGATATTATATGTCACAATATGTTTACTTGTTGAAGTTTCAAACCAAAAGTATAGTCATTGAATGTATTGAACACTGTGAAGAAGAGTTGCTGAAATGTATTAAGTGTCTGTAAGAGAAGAGTTTCCAGGTCACGACCATATAAGGTAATGAGTGCGGTCTGTGCCAAGAGCGGGGGAGGATGAACGCTGGCTGCAAAGAGGGGTGTCGTACCCAGTGTTGCCAACTTGGCGACTTTCTCGCTAAATCTGGCGACTTTCCAAACCCTCATGGCGACTTTTTTTGTCAAAAGCTTCTAGCGACAAATCTAGCTACTTTTTCTGGTGTTGTTGGAGACTTTTCTGGTGTTTTGACTCTGACGTGAAAGCACGTACCGTTCGGCACGCGGGAGCTGCCGTGAGCCCCTCCGCCGCCTCAAAGCACTCAAAGGTGATTAGTCTCACAGTAGCCCCTCGCGCAGCAGTCCCAGCTGCAGAAAGAGGAGACCCACACTCTCTGTGTCCAGACTGCAAATGAATCGCGCATGCGCAAAGCCGCCACTGTTCCCACCTCTCTCCTACAGCGCTCATTACAATTATGCAAATTAGGCGATGACGTGATTTAGCGACTTCTAGGACAGCCAATAGCTACTTTCCTTACTGAGGAATTGGCAACACTGGTCGTACCAGACCAAAGGGTCATAGGCCAGGAGGAGCTTGTCGGATTTCACCCAATCACTGAGCTGATACAGATATTTCAGAGAATACACCAGTCTGTCGGTGGTACGAATTAGGTCTCTGATCCATGGGATATTTTGTTATTAATAGTGTGATTCGGCATTTGCTTTTGTTAGGTAATAAATACCTTTTGATTTTGACTTGAACCAGCTGATTTTGACCCTGTTTGCTGACGGAAGAAGGAGAGCAGAGGGGGAGCGGGCTGATTTTCCTTTATTTGAGAGATTCTGGACATAACAGTAGCCAAGGTACACTGGTCCCATGCAAACTGGAGATTTTTTCCAAATCAGTAAATCATCCGAGGATTTTCTCAAGATGTTTCATTTGTTTGTTTTGTACTCGCTCACTCATACAGGTTTTCCACTCCTGGATGAGACAATCCCAAATGGGGCAGAGTCAGGAACTGGTTAGCCTATCTCATCATAAAGACCTAAGCAGCTAGCCTGGCTCTGTCTCACTACTTAAAACCTTTCAAACAGCCTATTTTTAGGCCTCTTCTCAAAAATTGCATACCCATGCTAAATATACTGTATTTCTGTAACTACAAGGTCTATTTTAATAATTTGTATGTTATAATACAGGTAACACTTGTGAGATTTGTTCAGATGTGTACATATCATTGTATATCTTACTGGTTAAGAGTAAATGGAGATGGCTCACAGCTCAAATTGAAAAGTTTCAGGTTTGCCTGAAGAAAAAGCACTTTTGTTATTATTATTTCTTTGAAATAATGCAGCTGAAAGTCTAGAAACATAGCACAATATGTGAACAGTCTCTCTGCAAATTTTGACTTTGATAAAGTGAAGCAGAAAAAAGTTAGAGGTTTTAGTACAGAGAGTTCAGGTGAGGTCAAGCAAAATTGTCATTTTGGAACCAGTTGTTCCAACTCTTCCGTTGTAATTTTATATGCTATATAACTATATATTTCACTTGTTTTATCACTAATAGTATTCAATTTATCCAAATACAGCAGTTTGGCATCATTTTGAGAGCCTGAATCCTCTCTGAGCCTGTGAACCATGGATCCATCCCCGTCTGACTGCAGTTTTCCTGCGTGTATGTGGGGCTATCTCAGCCTATGATTGGTCGATTCCAGTTAATGGGCCCTCCTCCGACGCGTCATAGTCCATAGAAATGAGTGGAGGTAACGTGGGCTTGATTGACAGAATCGTTAGCTAGTCAAAATCAAAAATGCGCCGTGCATCGCCGAGCGTAAAAACGGATATGCCGAAAAGTAAAATCCCTACCGCCCGGTCCCCTAAGCTTGGTTGACCCCCCCTTTCTTCAGGAAACAGTTCAGAAACTCACAGGATATACGTCGAAGACATATTTGAATCGAAATAAGCGGGGATTGATCCGTTCTCTTCAAGAAAATCAGCTCACGGTGAGGAAGCATTTATGATTTTTTGCGGTGGAGCGGTGTGTTCTTCTGGTGCTTGTTGGCTGTATCTCTGTAATGGTTTCATGGAGAGAAATTCTGAAGATATCTCTGGAATCTATGTCAAATTCTCTTGTTCTGTGATGTATTGGTTATCCGCGTTAGCTTTTAGCTTTGTGTCCGTAGCTTTGTCCGGAGTGCGTAGCTCGCCGAGTCATGGCGAAAAATACGTGATATTGTGGTAAATCTTCTAGTTCATTATATTAGTTGTGTAGAATTGTGTTTGGAGTTTTGTAAAAATGGCTTGCAGGATATTTTTGCCCAGACTGTGTTTTTTAATCTGGTATATAACATCTATACATGCATTTTATTCACTCTCGATAAGTGCATTTTTCCGACGGTATATGCTACCCCCTCTGAGCCCCAGAGCCCCCAAATTTGGGGGCGTCGTGCATGTGTATCTCATCTGTTTGACCTGCACACATACAGATTTACATAAACAATTTGTAGTTTGTTGAGGAGTTGGAAGTATTGGAACTATTTCTTGGCAAAGAAGAGTCAGGTGCAGTGACTGGGCACAGTCTTGTTGTCACAGTGAGGGTGCCAGTTTCGGTACCATTTTGCCTGTACAGTAGTGATGTGTTCTTTAGCTTTGTTAATTCGCACTAAAGATAAAGTAAAGCTCAATGTCATCAGTTCTGCAGGTATTTGATCATAAACCAAAGTATTAGACCAATTTAAAAGTGAGATGATAGAATTCAATAAAAGGTTAAGAGAATACTGAAGTGTTTACAAATCAAGACATTTAGCTAAAAGCCAAAGGTTTGTGAGTGCAGAGATCATCTTTATTATCTTTTTTGTGATCGATAGAAGGGCTCCATTTCTAATAGTGACCCTTGATCTGATCCTTGACAGAGGCTGCAGGTTCCTAACTGAGTGGCAGCCATAATGAGAGCTGATCTAATTCTCTTAATGCTAAGAAAAGGTTCCTCAATGCTTCCTTTCTTATCTCCTTTAGCATAGGGTGCACTGGACTATCCTTTATGAAAAGAAAGGGGATAATTCCATTATACATTACCTTGCGGCAGCAAGATCTAAAGTGACGCATCATTCAGCCATTAATAACATTCAAACAATATCTGCAGTTGCTGTTAATAATAATTGTATACTGTGGATACATTTAAAAACCACTCTCCTTAGGAGGTGATTCTATTTTGGACAGGAACCCTCAATAGAACAGTTCAGTATTGAGTTTGTCACTGTACTCATTTCCTGTGTTATGAATATTGCTTTGAAAAAACAACAACAGCTACTGTTGCATAGTGTCAGTACAGTGGGATTATTTTAGCACTGTAGTTGTTCTTCATTGAATCTTGTGAATTATCCTTCTCATCTTTCCTTGACCTCGTGACGGTTTTCCCTTGAGGTGAAGGAAAAGTGGTTAGGAAAGGAAATAATTTTTGAGGATTCGACAGTGACTCCCACCTGACGATGCAGCGAGATGTTTTCTCTGACTTTCCACTGACTTCCACATTGTTTAGCGTCATTCAAGCCGACCAGAGTTAGAGGTCACTTTACCTGCAGATCAATCGGGACAAAGTGGAAATAAAGTGCAATCTATTACTCAATAACAGTGCTCTCATTTTCAACTAGGAGGAAATCCACTTCCTGCCTTGATTTCATTGGAAACGAACTGAGCCCTGGCCTGTAACATGCCCTGACACACACACACACACACACACACACACACACAAACACAACACAACACAACACAACACTTACACTGGAGTATCTCATTTTGTTGAGAGGATGACTGACAGACTCCATCATCTGCATGATAGACCCCTGACAGCATGTCAGACACAGCTGATATGACCCACCCTGGGTAAATGATATGCTAATAATACCCTTCCAAAATAAGAGACAATTCGAGGGACAAAATGGAGCAACAGAGACAAGAAGACAGACACAGCAGCTGTTTCCAGCCAAGCAAATTTTTAGAGATCTTTGGAAATGTCAGCACCTCTGCATTTGTCCACTCATCTCTCATTCTGTTGCAGCAAAGTGCATAATATTTCTCAGTTATGGATACAAGCTATTGTGGTTATGGTGACTCAGTTTCTCAAAAGACCTTTTATTGCCTACTCTTAACCAGCCCCCGGCCAGTAGGGGCCAGTAGGTGCCACTAGTGATAACACAGCTGAGTGCATCTCCGACCTCCAGCCGCCACTCTGCAACCAGATACACAGTGGGGAGAAAACACACAGTTTGTCCACGTTTATTATTTTGTACGATGGAACAGTTCTAAACACAGCTGAGCTGAGACGTGCTCCTGCACAGAGTCATTGCAGACATCTCCGTAGATTAAAATGAGAGCGTATCTGTGGTGTCGTTTGTGCGGCTGAAATGCCAGCTGGATACACTTCTGAAATAGAAGGGGGATTAACCAGTAATGGGTTTTCATTCAAACAATGCAGCAGTGGTCGTTGCAGACACACCTGGGGGAGATCTGCTCTCTACTGAGTGGACCTCTCTAGTTATTACTGAGAAAGCCATTACTGTTGTTCAGACTCGCATTGAATGCTTTTCCTATCCTATCATCATGGTTTACAGGTATTTTGCAGTCTAAACTAACTAGTAAGTCCTACATTTAAATTACTTGCATTTCTGGGAACATTTCAGCCTCAAGCAAGCCTGAAAAATATTTGCAAATGTGATTATTTTAATATCTAAATGGGATATTTTCAGGCAGTCTTGATCCACATTATATCAGAATTTGCATTAAACTAATTAGACGTAAAAGGAGATACATTTGGGAGCAACGTGACGAGAGAAAAGAAGGAGAGGTTTAAGAGTAGCAGATTCAGAATGTGTGCGTGTGTGTGTGTGTGTGTGTGTGCGTGCACACATGTAACCAAAATTAGTGTTACAGAACCAAGGTAACCTTGTAAATAAAGACAAAGAAGTGGATGTCATTCTAGGGTTGACAGATTTATTGGCACAAAATGTTAAGATAACAAGATACTTAGTGACAAACATAATTCAAATCCTACGACGGGAACAAAAGACTTGTACACACACAGCAAACAAACGGGAGGTGAATGTGCAATTACCACCAACGAGCTGGAGAAGACAAAAACGTTATTTTGAAGACTAAAAAATTAGGAAAACAGGAAGATGAGATAAATAATCCATATTGAAGAAAATAAAACTATGTTACAAGGAAAGAGGGCTGAGGCAAAACGGCAGTGGCAGGTTCCCACTATACGAACAGAGACAATGTTATTTCAAGCCACATGCATTTAATGGAGGGCTTTCTGGTGTCAATTTACCTTATCACACTGAATATCGTTTCAGGCTATGCTAACTCATGGCAGGTCCAGCCTTCTCATCAAGAAGCTTGTTTAACAAATACATTCTGTCTGGGCCGGCTGTGACTCGGCGGGAGAATGGGTCGTCCACTATTTGAAAGTGTGGTGGTTCGATCCCCGGCTCCTCCAGTCCGCATGTCGAAGTTTCCATGTGGAAGACACTGAGCTCCCAATAGCTCCCGAATGCTGTGCCATCGGTGTGTGAATATATGATGGGCAGGTGGCCCATTGTATGGCTGCCACTGGCATCAGTGTATGAATGAGTGTGAATGGGTGAATGATGACATGTAGTGTAAAGCGCTCTGAAGTTCGTCAAATGTGGTCTGAGGTGAGCGTTTAAGTGTTTTTTATATAACAGATTGTGTTATGTATGTTATATGAGGAGGTAGTGAGTTCCAAGCTATACCTGCATGCTAAATAACTGTGTTTGAGGTTTGTTTTTGGGGTTGGAGGTATCAAGTGACCTGAGCTAGTATTCCTTGTGTGATGGTTGTGTCTGTTGCATGTATGTTGTTACTGGTTGAAGAAATATTCAGGTGTCTGATTAAATACTACATTTCTGAAAAACATGAGAAGGCTGTAGTGGAGTTTAATTTCAACTGAGAACCATGACAGGCGAGACTGCATATATGCTAAATTTGCTCTTGTTGATCACTGGAGTACCAATCTGGCAGCTCGGTTTTGAACTAGTTGTAGTTTATTTATTTATTCATTCTTTGCTGCCGCTGACCACATGACTGGACAGTATTGCAGATAACAAAAGACCAAGGACTGTAACACCTGACCAATAATAGAGGATGAGTGAAGCACTTTCTAGCCATTGCTGTGCCCCTTCCCATTTTAGTCACAATGCCATCAATGTGCTCAGACAATGACGACTGTCCATCCAACACTACACCCAGTAGTTTGGTCTTTTTGACCTGTTCTACAGCTGAACCTGACATTGACAGATGAAGCTGTTGGTCACTAATAAGCATATTCCTTGAGCCAAACACTATACCTTTTTAAATGATCAGGGTTAGTTTGTTCACTTTCACCCAATTAGATACGCTCTCTAGATCCTGCTCAGGATGATTACTAGTTCATCTTTGTTTGAAGCAGTGCTATGATACAGTGTCGTGTCATCAGCTAATGTATCTGCAGTCTGATAAGCTACCATTATAAAAGCCTCTCTGTGATCTCTCAGAAAGATAACTGATCATCCAAGAGAGCGCCGTAATGCTGAATCCATAACTTTTAAGTTTGGTAATCATAATATCATGGTCTATTACAGCAAATGCGGCACTAAAGTCAAGGAAGACTGTGCCGCCCATTTTCTTATTATCCATCTGTATCAGCCAGTCATCAGTTAGCTGTACAGTGACTCTGTCTGTATGCATGCTGGGAACTAGTAATCAGTTTATTCCTAATAAAATAATATTGGATTTGTTTGAAAATGATTGTCTCTAATAATTTGCTCAAAATAGGAAGTATACTAATTGGACGGCTGTTTGTATTTGTGAAGGTTCATTTATTATCATTTGTTATTGGAATCACCTTTGCCACTTTCCAGACCTTTGGGCATACACCGTACATTAAGCATTTGTTAAAGATGTGAGAAATTGGAATAGATACGTGATGAGAAGCAAATCGTAACAGTTTGCCATCTAGATGTTCAATACCAGCTAGTTTATCAGTTGGCAGAGACAACATTCTCTCAATGTTAGGGGAAGTAACCTGCACAAAATCAAATTGGCAGTGTTTATCCTTCATCATATAATTCTCAATTAGTGTGCATAAGGAGGAGCCATCAGTGGGTGTCAAGTTCTTTCTGAGATTATCAACCTTTCTGATGAAATAATTATTGAAGTAATTGGCAATCTCAACTGGTTTGGTTAAGAAAGTACCATTGGTAATTATGTTTGGGTTTGCTTGATGCAACGATCTACCTACTATTGTTAAGGCTGAATCTTCTCATGAGAGAGCAAGGCTGTGTTTACTTCTTACAGCGCAGGCGCACCAAAAAGCAACTGGATCCGGTTTAAACTCAAAACAGTATTTAATAATTTGATCGAAGCTATAACAGTTACAAACTGAATCACCCTATCGATAATAGGGATCTATGAGCAGAGATCACATCCACACACCTCACTCACAGGCCAACTCGCCAGGCTGGTTATCTGAAAAGAAAAGCGGATATGATCTGAAGAAAACTCTCTAGAACATTGTCTCTTATGTCCTGTGAAGGTCGGAAAGCATCCGATGTTGTCCCAAAGTGTCTGACATGTCCGTGTCAATCAGCGATTGGCTCCAATTGTTCTGTTCCCTCCTTGCGTCGTCGCTACTGTGTGTGGCTAAAATCCTCCGGGCCCCTCCTCTGCTCTGTGACTCGCGTGGTCAATTGTCCAGGAGACCTCCTCCTCCTCCTCCTCCTCCTGTTTACGGCACTCTGCATCTCCTTCATGTCTGTGAAAGCCTCGCTCAGAATACTCCCTTTCTGACCCTCAAGACTACTCTTTACAGTGTTTAATACCTACAGTGACTTTGCTTTTATGGTTTAATACATTCAATGAGTAAATATACTGTAACATATAATATCCTCTGTAAGTAAACATATAATACATTCCATAAGTAAATATATTGTGACTCTTAACATATTTTGACATTTTATGATTGTGACACTTTTATTTACCACTACGAGTGTTATTAATCATACTAATAATGTTTTTAATACTGAAATTCTTCACACTATTTCACTCAAGATTTTCCAGTTTTTTTCCATCATTGTTTAATCAATATTTTTACTCTGGTAATACTCTTTTTACTTCTATTCAATTTAGTTACCTGATTTCTTAATTTACAGTACTTTCTCCTATCAGACAGTAAGCCAGATGTTTCAAACACTTGTTTTGCCTCATTTCGTTTCACCATGATTTTTCTACTGATTCATGGGGCACATTTTGCCCTGACAGTTGTTTTTTCCAAAGGTGCATGTTTATCAGCAATCTGCATAAATAAGCTCATTTGTTTGCATTAGTGTCGCCCAAGTTCTTTTGTTGCCTAAACCTAACTTCCTGTGATTAAGTTTATTTTTGAAAAGACATGCATGTAACAAGCAGATATTGACACGTCTAAAACTGACGCTAGGTACGTAGAGCGTCATAGTTTTAAGGGTAGGGCCACTGACTGAGCGGTATTTGACGAATTGGTAGTGAGTAACGCGTTTGTCAAATCTTGTCCATTTATCGCCTTTTTTAAATTCCCTTTTGCTTCCAACTGCTTTTCAGTCTCCTCAATAGCGCCCCCGCTCTGGTCCCCCTCCGGGTTAAAACGGTTAGCTCTGTCTGTTCATGTGGTTAGCACCGTTGTCAGCTAGAACATCTCCATGTTCAGATGTTCAGAGCCGTGTGCAGGCAGGCAATCCCGGCTGTATTGGTTGATGCTGCTGCAATACATGTTATACCATTGGAAAGCCTGTTTATTTACCTTTTGTTAGACATGGTGGAGTGTTTTGCGAAATTGTGATGCTCCTAGACGGAAGGCCAGGGTTATTAGGTGTTAACAAGCACCTTAAAAAACAACAAATAAGAATTTAGAAAAACAAAAATAAAATAGAGAGACATAGGAAGCTGTGTTTCTTGTAAGAATGTACCTGTTAAACAGCCAGGATTCTGTTGTCACACACCCTCTGCGTACGGACGTACGGGGGAGGGGAGCGTACACGTACACACACACACACACACACACGCACACACATGGTAGCAGGGCTTGGGGGGAGTTTCCCCACCATTGCACATAGGTTCACACAGAAGGCACCTGCTGAGGTTTGCATTCTGCATTAACCCTTTAGCTGGTCAACCACATATATGAGAATACCTTGGTATCAATCTGAACCCCCTATAGGGGACAGGTGGAGATGTGATGTTTGCACAGCTGCACGCACGATATTGGCGTTCTGGAAATACCGAGGCCCAGGCGCCATCCAGTCTCTGCACTCCCGATTTATTACTTATGGTCTTTCCCGGTTGCCTTAAGCACCGGCACTTGATCACGTCTCTGCATTTACGGTAGTTACTTATTATCCCTTTAGGGCTAATTGAAACTTCAGTTAGGGTCATGGGACCATGTCTGCATTCTTATATATCCTTTAGGGCTAATTGAAACTTCAGTTAGGCTCATGGGACCGCGTCTGCATTCCAGCCCTGGCGCCATCATGTCTATGCCCTCACGTTGCCCTGGAAGAACAGTAGGTTCATCCATGCATGACAAAATTTAAGGGGGGTTAGTGCAGGTGGCCATGATGTCATGGTATGTATGGTGCCTCAAGGTCTGAGGTTATCGCGTGTTTCAAACACGTGCCTGTCTTTTTGTCTTGGCGCAGCACAGTATAAAAAGCCTGGATTTTGGGCAGTAAACAGCTGAGTTGCGGGTGGAGTTACAGGAGCAGCGGAGTTGGGGAGAACCCCGTGCAGGTCTCTACCTGCACAGGGTTAAACTTTAAATTCTTGCAGATCTCCGGACATTGAGGAGACAGCCTGCAGATCTCCAGACATTTGGAAGCAGCTTATAAGTCTCCGGACTTTGAGAGCAGCTTGCAAGTCTCCGGACTGAAAACGGGTGAGTCGGGGGAGAAGCCACCAGCTTAGAACCTGCGCTGGGTTAATCTTTAAACTTTTTACTCCAGACAATTGAACACAGCCTGCTCAGCTGAGGGCACAAGAGGTTTTTAAAAATACTTTGTTGATTTTTATATTTTCCTGTTAATCACTTTTTCTCTGTATTTGAACCAAGAGAATATACTTTGAATTGGACAAAAATAAATAAGTAACGATTTAGCTTTTTCCGACCGACTCTTTTTCTTCATCTGTTTTGGAAAACCTGCAGAGGAGAGGTCTCCTCCGATTAGGGGACCACTCAGCCCCTGTGGTAAGTCTGCAGCGATCTCAGCACGGCACACAACTGATTGCATACTTTATGCGCACACACATCTACATATACTAACACCAGTTTTCTATAGTGAAGAGAGACCCGGAGAAGTCCCGCTTGATTTTGAGAGAGCTTTATATCTGTTGAGCTCTGAGCAGGGACGGATACATTTAAATTTAATATAAAATAAATAAATTCAATAAAAGACTTTATAAGACCGACGGCTATTCGAGCGACCGATTATACTGTTTAGTATATCACTGTTTGGCGATTCGGAAAAGAAAGCAAACGAGCTATCGATACTGGGCTAGTGTTGGCGATTTATTACCATTTAGGGCAAATCAGCTACCGGTCCGAGGTTCTCTTAAGCGGAGGCATTGAGGCAAATCAGGGAGGGGTGAGCTATCGGCCACGCTCTTCCATTAGGCTGGGTGAGCGACTCACATAGAGAAAGGACTGAACTCCGCCTCTCTCCCCCTTCTCGCAGCCTCTCGTTGCAATCAGGGGCACTCACAGGGAGAGACCGGACAGCGTTGCACAAGTGCCGTGGATCCGTGGTCACTCCGACGGCAGCTCGGGTCTGTCCGTTGCCGGCAAGGGTCCTCTCAGTTCGGGCATCCACAGCTGAGGGCCCCTTGTTCCACTTTTGTTCGTTTCAAACAAAAGGCCTCTTATTTATTTCTTACTTTTTGTTTCTTGATAAATTAAAACATTTTGATAAGGCATAATTTTGAATAAATTAAATTAAATATAATTTTTAATAAAAAAAAAAAGAAATTTAAAATATATTTTTTTATTGATTAAAAATTTAAATTAAGAAAGCGTGCGGGGGCACCACGCGCTACACTTTCAAACGGTGCCCCATTTGTAAGGATCATGCATTTCTGGGATGAGCAGCACAGCTGAGTATGTGGGTTGCGCCCATGAAAAACTTGCCAAATCTTCTCTGCCAATGCCAAACAGCTTATTCTGCTGTTGCTATCGACTCTTGTTTGGTGTTGTTTGGTGGATTGGATGATTTAAGTCTATCAGTAACAAGGAAGAAACAAGACATATTGGCAATTTTACAATTTATTCATTTAACAAACAGGAGCCTCAGTAGCGTGTGGAAGAACCATACACAGCCACAACAGCCTGGCACCTCCTCCTCATGCTGGTCACCAGCCTGCTCACACACTGCTGTGGGATGGCATTCCACTCCTCAAGCAGGATTTGTCGCAAGTCAGGCAACGTGGTTGTGTTGGTCACTCTAGCACGAACAGTACGCCCAAGCTGATCCCACAAGTGTTCAATTGGGTTGAGGTCAGGACCATTCCATCCTCTCTACTCCCAAATTCTGGAGGTAGTCTCTGATAAACCGCTCTGTGGGGGCGAGCGTTGTCATCTTGGAGGATGGAGTTCGGCCCCAGACTGTGGAGAACCACTGGTTGCAGAATCTCATCTCGATATGTCTCTGCATTGAGATTGCCTTCAATGAAGACAAGCCTCATTTTTCCAGTGATGGAGATGCCGCCCCACACCATCACACTGCCTCCACCAAAAGGTGTTACTCTATCGGTGCAGCAATTAGCATAGTGTTCTCCCCGTCTTCTCCACACTTTGACCCTACGATCCAACTTCCTTAGGCAGAATCTGGACTCATCGCTGAACATAATGTTCCTCCACATGTTCAGGCAGAGAAGATTTGGCACATTTTTCATGGGCACAACCCACATACTCAGCTGTGCTGCTCATCCCAGAAATGCATGTTCCTTACAAATGGGGCACCATTTAAAAGGTAAATAAACAGGCTTTCCAACGGTATACAATTTATTGCCAAGAAGCATTGTTACAACAGAGAAATAATCTACCAAACACTAATTTACGAACTTTTTGTTTGATGTTTAGACGTTTATACCGTAAAGGTATTGTGGACAGATTCCCAGCAATAATATCAACAGGATTTATTCAACAAGGATTTATTGGAATTTGTCTAAATGAGTGGAGTTAAACAAAAACAGAGAGACACAAAGAGTAAAGCCACTCACTCATAAAGCACTTGATACATTTAACAAACATAAAAACAGATAAGGTATTTATCTATACCCATAAAATAATCATAAAAGTATAAACGAATGGGTGAAATGAAATCAAAACACAGAACAGCACAGATTAACACAGGCACCTGTTGGGAATTGAACAACCCCCCCAGATAATGGGCTTCAAGTGCATTTAAAACATCTGCCCTATTGCACAGTTATTTAGTGCTTCTCTCTCTCCCCCTCTGTCTCTCTCTCCCTCTCCTATCCCTCTTATACAAATACAATGAATTGACTTTAAGCATTGAGTGGCCTCAAGTGTTAAGAATGTTTGGGAAGCTGAAAATAGGGTCCCGTTTTGGACAAAAGAACAAAATCAGTGCGATATATGAATCTCATTCTACAAAGATTATTAAAAAAAGAAGACATATTTATTCTGTATTGGGCAACACACTCAATAGACATATGAAAAAAGGGACAGAAAAGGAGAAAGTGAAGAGCAAGTGAGGAAAACAACCAAGAAACCCTAAAACAATGAAAGGAAAGAGGAGATAAGAAAAGGAAGAATAGAAGAGAGGAAATCAGAGAAACACATACTTAGAAATGGAGGGAAGAACGACACAAGAAAAAGAGACGAGAGAGAGGAAGACGGAGTGGTGTTTTATCACCCTAGAGGCAGCAGCTTTCCTCAGATAAGAGACGGAAAACAAATAGCAACTGGTAATTGTTTTGCGCGAGCAAGTCCCAAAGGATTCATGGCAAGAAATAGCATAAAAAGATAATTAAAAAGTTATTGTGAACGACTGAGCCACTCAGCCTGTTTATTTGTGTGATAACCGGAGTGAGAAAGAAACAGAGATTGGGGGAGAGAGAGAAAATAGCAATCGCACCCAGGGCTAAACATATGGAGGCCGTGTTACTCACAGTCCAGGAAGACAAGTGACAGGGACTTCAAATCTGCTGTAGCTGCAGAGCAGAAAGCCAGCAGAAGGGAGACATGCTCACGGAACCCGAAGTTATATGAAAAAGAGATTCATATCAATGTTCTTATCTCACTCAGAAATAAGGCAGAAGAAAATTTCCCCAAATCTTGAACTATCCCTTTAATGTAAAGTAGCTCTCTGTAGTCCATCCACAACTGCTGCTGAGATGGCTTTGGGCAATAAATCTGCAGACAACAATAACAGGCTGTGTTTATTTTGTGCATAGTTTTACTTAATAAAAAATCATAGACTGTAAAGAAGTGGATGTACCCTGCTTTATGGTCTGTTTGACTCTAAATGGACCATAAGTTGCTAAATGAACATCATGCTGTATTGAAGAAGACTTGAAACTAGAGATTGAGACCATAAACTCATGTTTACAATGTTTACTGAGGTAATAAATCAAGAGAGAAGTAGAGTCATTGTCTCATAGACTTCTATACAACCAGAGGAGTCGCCCCCTGGTGGACACTAGAGAAATGCAGCTTTAAGACACTTCAGCATTTGTTTCACTTTTTTTAGAACTGGAGGTTACCGCTTGTCCGTCTTTGTACTGTGAGCTCCTAGGACACATTTTAGACCCAAGACCAGTTAATTGTCCAATTGGGAAAAAAAGCTGTATTGTTGTTTGGACAGACGCAGCCTCGTTAAACAGCAAGATTATTTAAATAGGCGTCGGTTATACCCCACTGCCTCAACACGTCTTGCCTCAGCAGCACACACACGCACACAAACACACAAAGTCTAAAAGTCCAAATAAAATAGAGAAAGGCAACACTCTAGTAGTCAATTCTCTCCTCTTGGTGGTGTGTTATTGGATTTCTGCGACACAACCACCATCCCCAGCACTCGCATCTAATGATTGCTCCCATCACCTGTAATTATGTACAGAAACATTTGAAGAGAGGGTAAGAGAAAGGAATCTCCAGCTCCTCCTCTTGTTCTTTCATCAATATGCCTGCACTGTAGTTTCCATGCAGCATAAATCCATTATGTATTGATCACCAGCTCACTGGACCAGCTTGTTGACATTTTAACACAGCAGTAAAAGAATCAGCAGAGTGGACAGAGAAGAGAGAGCAGGTGATATGGAATCCAGTCTATGGATGCTATATTCCAGGAGCTCTACAGAAGCACAGGGGTTAGTTTCACGGAAGAAAAATCCATCTCATGCCAATTCCGTATGTTATTTCATTAGTTTAAGGAACTGTAGTATAATTCTTGGACATTAAGGTGTAATATTTGGGCAGTCTTCTGAACGGCTGCTCTGATTTGGGATAGAGGCTTACATGTTTAACAAAGCCGGGGCAAAGAAGAAAACCCTGCAGAGCTGTGGCCGTCAAAGCAAAGAAAATGTTCCGCTGTATTATTAGAGCAACATTAGAGCGGTGCAGATGGATGAGCCAAGCCGATGACGTGCTTCTGCTCCAATATACATTCATATATCACATTCATCTAACGGCCTCAAATTTCAAACAGACAGTCTAGCACTGATCCAAACAAAGATTTCATTAGACCAGCTCTTTCAATTAAACAACATCATTGTTGTCACATATTCCTTGTGTCTTTAGGTGCCTCCTGAGTTTCTGGGTTCCTAAAAAATGGCCTGTGAATGAATTTTATGTGGATGCTGTCATGAGGTATTATTATACCTGCCAAAGTTCTGTGTGCCATGTTTTACCCTGTCTGTGCGTGTGTGTATCTTGTATGTCGATGTCTATTGTATTTTTGTTGAGTTGAAAAAAAAAATGTTTGACCATTATACGTTTCTGCAAACCATGAATACATTATATGTTGACGTTTCTGAACCTAAAATACTTTTATAAATACGCTTCATATCAGCCTCGTATCCCACTTGTAGAAATGCCTAATGACAGCACAAAATAACAGCATTTTTGAGAATTTTCAATCGTGATTTTGAAAGCTACATAGTACCGAAACAGCTCTTCTAAGGGTTACAAATGACCAACTAATGGCTACAGACACTAGACACTGCTTTGTACTGGTGCTGCTCGACCTTAGCACAGAGTTCGACACCATCGATCACGGTACGCTATTAACAAAGTTGCCATTTCTGAAACGGATCTGGAGGGGTTCTTCTATCTGTCAAATAGAACATTTTATGTCTCAATTGATTCATTCATCTCTTCAATTGCACAGACAACATGTGGCATATCTCAAGGGTCTATTCTTGGACCAGTTCTTTGAACTCTATGTATGCTTCATTTAGGTCATATCATTCAGCATCATAACATCTCATTTCACTGCTATGCAGACAATACACAGTTATATCTCTCCATTAAACCCTCTGAATACAACAAGCTAGCCAAACTCTTGCAGCATTGGTGATGTGAGACTGGATGTCACAAAACTGTTTGCAGTTGAACTCATCGGCTGTGAGCACCTTCGTAACCAAGTCAAGCCACTGCTTGGTCCCCTTACTTCTGTCAGGGTTTAGGGCAAAAATGGTAACAGGGGCTGGACCCAAAGACACGTTTGGGTCTCTCTACGTGAGGGTCGGGGCTCTGGATCAACAGCAACCAGGACCTAGGATAGATAGGGCCCAGCGGGAACAGGAACCGGGGATAGCTGCAGCCCAGCAGGAACAGGAACATGAGATTGCCAGCCGTCTCTGACAGCCGACCCAGGAACGGGCAGCACTTCAGCTATACAACTGAGACTACGAGGCCCTCCAAAAGCCAGGTGGGTTCCCAGGAATGGGTTAGGGGCTGGGGCAGGCTGAGAAGCAGGCTGGACAATGGCAGGCTGGTGGCTAACTGGCTGATGGCTAGGTGACTGATCAGGGGTGTTTCAGAAATCCCTAGCCCAGTCAGGCAAAGAACCCACCAGCCATGGCATTGATGATGCCTTCCTACGTGCCAACCTCAGCGCAGCATCTCCCTGCAAGGAGTGCTCCTCCACTCTCCATAAAAACAGAGGAGGACATATACCACAGGAGGGTATCACTTAAATTGTACAGCTCCTCTTTAAATAATCCATATGCTGGGTCCATTTGAAGCTTTTGTTCTGTCAGGGTTTAGGGCAAAAAAAAAAAAAAAAAAAGCAGGGGATGGACCGAAACGCAGAGAGGGATGATCAACGGTGATTTTAATTATGAAGAAAATGTTCAAAACAAAACTTGCAGAGCAGGGGAGTCAAAAAATGTGAACACAACAGGCAAAACAGGATCAGGTAAATTGCACAAGGGATACATACAGGTTAGCAGGGAACATATACTGGGAAGCAGCGCAAAGCAGGTAGCATAACAGACAAACCACCACAAAGACAGGGGAACACAGGGTTTAAATACACTGGAGAGGTGCAGGTGATTAGACACAGGAGGATTCAATTAGGGCCGGGGCAGACAAATCACAAAGGCGGGAAGTGAACTAAACACGGGACACAAGAGGCAGGGAAATTCAAAATAAAACAGGAAACAACCTAAACAAAACCCAAGACCGTGACACCTTCAAATATTAAGAGCACTGCTAAGAACCTGGGTGTTACTTTCAACAGTGAGCTAAGCTTTGGAAATAAATATATAAAAAAATGTACAATCATGTTTCTACTAACTCAGGAATATCTCTAAAATCAGAGAAATGTTATCTTGTGTTAAATGTTAACTGGAAACAGTCAACAAAAGGGAAGATAGAAATGTGAGCTTCAGAGATAATAAATATTATTATATTAGTATTCTTGCAGATTTGTACTACCTCTTCATGATTTTTTATTATTTGTATTCAAATTAAAATGACAGATATAATTTGTATGTCTGCACATCCAGTTTAGAGGTACAGAACATGTATTTAGCATAACCTAGCAAAAAAGATGTCTGTACAAACTTCACATTTATAGTTCCAGTCCTGATCAGGCTCTAAAAGCAGAAGAGTGTCACGGTTTAGGCTTTGTGTGTGTCTGTGTGGCTCTGCCCCTGGTGTCCTCCCGGCTCCCTCCTGTGTCTCTGTCTGAGTGTCTCCTGATTGCTTTCATTCACTTCACCTGTGCTCAATCACCTGGCCCTAGATTTTTCCTCTGCCAACCCCACACTGCACTCATTCAACTCACCTGCCTGCAATCTACTCATCACCCATATACTCTCCTGCTTACCCTGTTCTGGTTGTCAGATCGTCTTTGTTCTTCCCCCTGTGTGCGTCATGTTCCGGCTGTCCTCCAGAGTTTTCCCTCTTGTTGTCTCTACGGTTTGTGACTTTGCTTTTTTTCCCGTTTTTGGATTTTTGCTCGCTCCCTGTTGGAGTCGTTTTGAGTTCCTGTGTATGTCTGTTTGTAAAGAACCTTGCCTTCCACCTCGTCTCCAGTGTCTGTCTGCGCTTGAGTCTCTGTTCTGCCCCTCGGATGTGACAAAGAGTCACCAGCATAGGGACATTCTGTCCATTAGTTTCATATTATAGGGTGTTGTAAAAATTACAACCTCTGTGGCACTCCAGTTGGGCTTTTAGTTTGGAGATACAAGGTTAATTTATTAGTAGTATAAGGGTGTAACTGTGCTAGTGGTCAGAGAGATGCTGCTACCCAGGCAGATAATAGAAACGCTACATAGACTCAATGGACATAGTAGAGCTCTGGAGAGCTCTAGAGAGAGAGCGAGCTCTAGAGAGAGAGCTCTAGAGAGAGAGAGAGAGAGAGAGAGAGAGAGAGAGCGAGCTCGAGAGAGAGAGAGAGCGAGCTCGAGAGAGAGAGAGAGCGAGCTCGAGAGAGAGCGAGCTCGAGAGAGAGAGAGCTCGAGAGAGAGAGAGAGCGAGCTCGAGAGAGAGAGAGAGAGAGAGAGAGAGATTTTTTTTTTTTCTCATTTCTCTTGATGTGAGAGGAAGTAACAGTGATTTAGGACGACAGAGTCAATGGGCCTTACTTGGCAGACTATTAAGAAGCAGCGATCAGCAGTTATTGTGATGGTATACCTTCAAAGTAACAAGTAGTGTAAGGGATTACAATTTCCAAAACAGTAATCAATTAATCTAAGTAACTGCAATACTGAAACGTGAGTTGTTTTTTGTGCCAGCTGGGCTTATGTTACAATGATGTGAACAAGCGACAGGTCAGTATGCAAATTATTTTTGGAGTAATAAGTCAAAAGGAACTTTTGACTTATTATATACTTTTGACTTATATTATATACACATATATATATATATATATATACATGTATACATATATATACTTTTGGATTGTACATAGTCGTTAAATGTTTATACTTGCATCTGTTCTGTTTTTGTTGTACTTGTTTTTTTTTTAATATTTCTCTTGTTTATTTGTAAACTTGTTTGTACGTTGAGACCAAAGTGGAACCGGAGTCAAATTCCATGTATGCATACATGGTCAATAAATTCTGATTCTAGTACAGTGCTTTTCTAGTCTTCCGACCACTCAAAGTGCTTTTACACTACATGTCATTCTCCCATTCATACACTAAAGGCACCGCCCTCTGGAGCAATTTGGGGTAACGTGTCTTAACATTTACCATATCTTGAAATCTGGGAGAGCCAATCACTCCTGCTGCTTAGCCGTGCCGGCTGTGTATACATGTACCAGGATGCATTGCATACGAGTGATGATCTCGCTACATCTGATAAATAAATGAAATAAACTGACAAAATGTCAATGCAGGAAATATTTTTAAACCTAAAGAGAAAAATACAACTGCACAACTCTTATACATTGAACCAAGATCGGCTAAACTGCCTAGTTTGCTCATCTTATAGCACACTTCATTCAAACTGGACGGAATCAAATTAAAACTCCATAAAACCATTAGTCAGGTAGTTTTTCCTCTGTTTCAACAATTAGCAACTCTGTTTTGGTTAAAATAAATCCAGCATCCATGACATACTCATATTTTGGGATTTACGCATAAACGTAAACGTAGTAGTGAGAACAAGGAAGTTAATGGGCAGCACTGCACCCCACGGCTGTAGTTACTGTGTCAATTTTGTCTTTGCAAAAGCGGTGCTGGATTAAGAGACAGAGCACAGACTAATACCTGATGACACATACACACAATTTCTTTGATTTGCACACTGCTCTTGCATCCCTGTCAGTCTTCTGACACTGCAGTGTTCCGCATGGCAGACCTGAGTTCAACCCACATCTCTACAAATGTACCATTAGCTTTAAATGCACTATGTCTAGCTCTCAATCATTTAGATCCTCTCAATATGTAAAACCATCTCTGCACCATGTAGATGTACAGTGAAGAGGTCTTCTGTCTGGCTTGCTGTAACTCACTCATAGGCTCGGCTGGCTGGGCAAAGGACCATGCTATTTTCATATGTACATGACATTACTGCTGACAGCCTACCCTCCACCCTCCAGGGAATTTAATGCCAACTTCTGATTGTTAAAATAAATGAGGAAAAAAAAACATTTAAAAGTGGGGAAAAAAACAACCAGGCTGTAAATATGTGTTATGGCTCTGTTAGCTGTTATGATAAATATAAAATAGATATTCTGCTTACCCTCACCCATTACTGCCCGCCTTTATGAATCCAAATTGACTGTATCATCCTCTTGCGGCAGCTATCCGTAAGAACCCAAACATTCAAGGAATTGTATTTAGTGAAGAATATAATAACATATACTTATATACATAAGCTTATGCTCTATGCAGATGACATATTGTGGTTTGCCTCATACCCAGTCAGATCAGTCCCAAATCCAGTGGCAGCTGGTGGAAAATTTTCTAGGTAGGGCCATCCTATCAATTTCAGCAAACATCCCAGGATGATTTAATGCAAATAATTAAGGTATCAAACACGCATCACTACTTTGTAGTTAAATATTTAACATTTATTCCAACAGCAGAATGAGGCAGGGCAGGCAGCCGGGGAACCCGGGAACAAGACGAGCCAACGAGACATGACAAAGATCTGGCAGTGAGTGCATGTGTGACTGGGGTTTAAATAGTGGATGCAGCAGAGTGAGCAGGTGAGAGTAATGAGCTGACGAGGTGGGTGTGACTGGCAGGTGCACTAAATAAACTGATTAGGTGAGTGAGAGATGGACAAAACAGGATAATGGTGGCAGAGCTGTGACACCCATGAGTACTTTAAAAGGTTTAACCATATTTGCAAAATGTTCTTCTGGAACAATAAATGTTCAAGAATAGAGAGAAAAGCTTAGAAAAGCTTCAGGTGCCACCCGGTAAGTGTGGCATGGGTCTAAACTAGTATTTATCATTATGCCTTCTGCCGTACAGCTCAATGGACATTGCAACCTGAAAGGGCCCCTCCCTGATTTGAGATTGATGTAGACTGTTCTCCCCACTATAAATGCCCTGTGTAGCAAAATACCATTTGAATTTAAATCCCACCTTATCATAGCCAACCTCTACAATGCATGGTAGAAGATCTCTTAAGAATGTCACCTAAATGTTTATCCTCACTCAGAATGCTGTATTTGGACTAACTCATAGTTACAAATTGGTAAAACTGCTTTTAGGCAGTGGCGGGCCGTCGGGGCCTTCAAAGCCTTCTCTGCTGGCCTAAACAGAATCACAAAGTTATAGCTATTTTATAACTTAATAATTTTTCTTAAATACACTACATGTATTGTAATTTATTTTTTCCCATTATCTTATTTTCTCATTACACAGCTACTGTCTTCCTCAGTTGCTCTGCTTCCAGTGCAGCTTGTTTTAAGTAGAGCTTTTATCCAATCAGATTTCACCTCTGTGTCTCTAGGTAAGAAGAGAGGCCCGAGGCCTGCAGACTCGCAAGTGAATGCCTTTGCAGTTTAAGTGAATGGGGACGATATTGTTGATTGTCATAGTCTTCAATCAATCAGATCTTTAGTTTGACATGTTGGGCGTATTCTTTGATGTCAGCATTAGTGCAGCACAGTGTCCAGGTGCAGCTCTGCAGTGAGGTCCAGCGTGTGCTGTGATTGGTGTGAGCACGTGACTATTGTAAACTGAAACTTAACTTGCCAGCAGAGCTTAGTTGGAGGAGTAAGAGTTCAAATTGAAAGATATGGAAGAAATTATAACATTTATAGGGTTTTGCTTGGTGTAGTTTATTTATTTTTTTACCTAGCTTTGTTTTTGGCTGAATAAGGAGGATAAACGGATTTATTGGCGGAGTTACTGACAGTGCCTTTCTCAAGAAAGAAGGACATTTCAGGAAAAGTTGGACATCGTAAGAAATGGTCAGTCAACGCCACAGCTGGCAGCCTGACTCAGCCAGGAAAGGATTTGTATGAACGGTATTCCTTGCTGACAGCGTCGGAGAAGCGTTGCACATTTTATGGCTGGGAATGTGTTTCATTTTAACTGAGCGTCTTGGTGTTTGGAGCTACACTACGTTAACCTGAGGACGCCATAGCATTTGAAAACTTTTGGAGACACTCGAGTGGATCTACAACTCAACAAACAACAAATGTCAGTATAGTTACTGGAAGAATTTGCAAATCCAACACCTCGTAGTTGCCGTTATGGGGAAAGGAAACCCCCCTACACAGTCGGATCTTCTCTCTTACACTATAAAGGTAATGTGGGGTATGAGTCGTCTATTCATTATGCATTGCTTTTCCAGTTGCTGTATCTCGCCTTAATGTCAACTTGGACAGCAGATTTGAACATTGATGTTACAGAGACGGGTGCGATCATATATGTGAAAACATTATGAGGGATCAAGAGACGGAAAAATTATATTAATCAAGTTTAAGATTCTCGATCAATTTTAATGGATTCCTGTAGACTGTTCAGGCTTCAACTCAGGAGTAACGCTGACTGTTGGAAGTGCTGCATTCACCCACTCTGGGAATATCCCATGATTCAGAACTACTGGCTAAAGGTTCATGAACATGTAAAACATTACCTGGTCCTTTCAGCTCTGCGTGAGGCTATATGTTCCCAGTGATCCATAAATGACATATAACTGTGTAGCCACAGACTTAATTCAGACCAGTATAATGGGAAAGCAAATAATAACTGGAAAATGTCACTAGAAATTTTGACAGCGTGGCTGCTACTGCCGGAAGACGGCGTATTGCAACATATCCGACAATATCACAGATGTATCATTGAGGTACATTGGCCACATGCTGTGTGTATGTAATTGATGAGTTGATTGAGTAATCGTATGGGAGAGAGAAAATACAATGGTTGAGCAAATGCCATAGTCACAACAGGTATCAAGGCATTGTTAATATCATTACTGAGCTACGTGCTCTTGTAATACATCCATGATGTTTTTTTTTATAAAAACAAACCTGTTTGCCTTCTTTTCTGTTCACAAAAAGCTAGGAGCACTCGCTCCTCTCATTTCTATATTTGAGATTCATAGTCTCACTTATGTCATTTCTGGTAACTATTGCTTCCAAGACATTCATGGTTGCGTACGCGCTGCGTGGGTGCGTATGTGTCACTGGTTACCAGGGTGAAAGGAGCAGACTAGATCTTTAGACTGCAAGTTCATTTTTCTACAAAACTACCTTTAAAAGCCTTTCAAAAAAACAATCGGCAAAATATTATCAACAGAGAGAAAAGACTGATATAATCTTTATGTTTGTGGTGTTAAAAATGTGACCATGAGGGCACTTGAAAATGTGGAGCTTTTGCTCCTCTCATCTTTGTATTTGAAATGCAAAGGTGTGTGCTTGTTTGTCACTGGTTGCCATGGTGATTGGGGCACCTGGGTGGAGAGGCAGACTAATAAAGAAAGGTTATTTTTTTTAACAATTTGATTTTCAGACACATAATGCTGCAAATAAATGTAAGAATATTTTAAATGTGTTTGTTTTTCTGTATTTCATTTGTTTATTTTATTTTTATTTTGCATTTATGACTCATTTAATTTGTTCACCAAGATGTGACAATCTATATGACAAAAAAAACACAATAAAATACTAATTACAAAATGTCTAATATTGTGGAAATGAATTGCATCTAAATTGTTGGAGCAGTAATAACTTGACAATTATTCAAGCTTTCAATATAATCCTCATATATGCAAGAAAATGTAGAGCAAGTGTATTTTACACACTGATTGGTTGCAATTTTGTTTAGTGAGGACAAATTATCACATACTTATTTTTAATTCATGTATTACAATCTTGACTCTGGCTCTATGCATATGGTCTTGAACGCAACATTATTTCAAAGCCAATGTCTTATAACTTTAAAGCTGTAGTAGTTTTGGTGTCACCTGAATTCAATGGATTCTGACTTACTAAAGCAAACAAACCAAATTAAAGCAATTAAAGACTCCAGAGTTGTAATAACTAGCAAACACAGCTTTGATCTAATGGTGGTTTGGTGTTTGATTAACAGGCCCGTATAATGCTGCTGACACCTGAAGTGAAGCTCGCCACGCCTCCGAGCTACAGTCAGTCTGGATGGGCATCATTTGGCAGATTGTGTGTTTCTGTGTGTGTGTGTTATCAAGTGTAAAACACTTTGCATTAGTTCCCACATTTAGTGAAGTTGAAGAATAGCAGAGTCTCTAATGCAAGGACAGAGATGGTAACCCCTCAGCAGCCTCCCACCAGTGTAAATAGACTGTGCTTGCTGGACCGTGAAGGAAAATGTAGAATCGAAGTCCTGATGTCACCTACAGCCTCCAGTGCAAACAAAACAAAAGATAAACAATAAGAATATTAATAATGTACAAAACCCAAACCTAGACAATGCCAGAAATAAAAACAAGTTAACGGTGTCATAAATATAAACTAGTAAAGAGTAAGACGCAAATCCAGAATGCAAAAACATGCCAAAAAGTTAACAGTTAATGGTAAAGATCATAAAAATAAGCAGGTGTCAAAATGTCAAACACAAAAGTGTCAAAACAATGTCAAAAATATAACTGGGTACCGGTAAGCACCACAGATATGTATAAGAAGTGGCATATAGTTACTGTTACTGTATGTACAATATAAAATCTTACATACACTCAAATGCACTGTGTTCAACTTGTTCTCCACTACTAATGCACACCTAAATCATAATACATGACAAAAACAGTTTGCTGTTCCATTGATCAAATATTAGGTGTCGATGAGTGAGCAATGCTGACCAATGGAGGAGAGTAGCTAGCTACAAGCTAGTACCTGCATTTGTTTATTTCACAATAATATCTGTATGTAGCTTTGCAACAAAAGTGTTTGAAAAAAGACTGCCGCATTTATACTGGTATAAATATATGTGTTTGACTATTGACTATTGACTACAAACTATTATAATGTTTGAACCAAGTACCTAAATCCATTAAATAATAAAGCAAGAAATGTATTCAAACCCTTCCTTGTTCTACTGTTAATGAAGAAAGATATTCAAAACATTTGATGAGCTCTTATAGCTATTTTGCATGTACATGTCTCAAACTATGTCATTTTCCAAATTCCTCTACCATTTTTCCACTTTTTCCTTCTTTCCTATTTTCCTTATCTCCTCATTGTCTCTCCTAATCGCCCCCCTCCTGTTCGCTTATTTCCTTCCTCCTTCCTCCTTCTCTTTCCATTCACATCGCAGCTGTCCAAACTATAGGTGCTACTGCATTAAAGCAGTAGCGAGAGAGCTCTCTCCTTTAATAAAGATTTTGTCATTTACAAAGAGATGCCCATTCCTGCGGATACATAATTCATAGGCAGGGTTCTCTGTTCTCTCTCAGTTAGAATAAATATCATCTTTTATTTTACACCTCCCTCCCTCCCCACCTCTCGTCTCCCTCCTCTCCCTCGTCTCATTCCCTCTGATCCCTGCGTTGCTCCACCTTCCTTTGTCATCTATGAAGGATTTCTTTACAAAGCCAAGCTGTGACAGTATGCTGTGTTAGCGTTTAGTTTAAACGTGTACGCTGGGCTGAGCCGTGCCCTGTTTTGAAGATGCAATAACGCTAATCTATTCACCAGAGGCACCAGCTTACACACTCAGATACACTGTAGTCTTGGAAGCACATACTGTACTCTACAATACACAGACGGTGTGGTGATAAGGCTGTCGGCATGGCAATATGTGTTTCTGAAGGTTGATATCAGTTGGTACAGGAGGGGAGATGGGTTTATTTACAGTCTCTATAATCCTATGCTGTAGGATGAGACGGCAAATAGAAGAAAGCTTAGTAGTTAGGCCATGTCCAACATTTTGGAGACACATTTTTATTTTAAGTCTCCCATCTGCACTGAGAATGGTAAGAGAATAGTAAATGCCACTTGTGAATGTATCCAAAAGGTTCTGAAGAATGATGCTGCGCATTCAGAAGTTTGATCTGGATTCTCGAGGGAGGGTTCACAATGTTAACCATGTGTTACAATGTTAACCGCGATAATGTCACAATGTCAACCATGTGTTCCATTGTTCATTTTGGATGAATTGATTATGATAGTATCACTGTAGTGATGAAGCATTATTGATTTGCTACAGTTCAGATTTATACCTTTAACCTCTTCTCAAAACCAAAGGTAGATAAACATGTGTTGTTTTTGTGTTCATAAATTTACAAAAAAATGGTTTCACTAATCAGGAGGTTTTTAGATTGAGAAAACTTGTGCTGAAAGTTAAAAAAAACAATTAACGATGGTCATGACGAAAACTCCAATGTGTGTTTTAATTAATTTATTGGTTTTTTGTTGTTGTTTTTATTTTTTTATTTTCAATGGATACTTTTAAAGTAGGAAGCTTGAATGCCAATGGAGCCAGAGATGTTAAGAAGAGAGCATCTATTTATGAATTTAAGAAAATGAAAGGTATTGATGTTCTCTTCTTGCAGGAAACGCACAGCGACAGCACCAATGAGGCAGACTGGAGGAGGGAGTGGGGAGGGGAAGTCCTCTTAAGTCACAACACAAACCTCAGTGGAGGAGTGGGCTTCCTCTTCTCCAGGTCCTTTTTACTCCAGTTTCACTGGAGGTCAAACACATCATCGAGGGGAGGTTGTTTGTAGTCAAGGCACGGTTTGACCTTTTTACTGCTGTTTTTATCAATGTGTATGCTCCAACAATCGGTGCAGAGAGGAAGCTGTTTTTACAAAAAGTTAATGATGTTTTAAATGGCTGTGCCTCGGAGGATTTTTTATTCTTGGGGGGGGATTTTAACTGTACTGAAGATGCGGCTGTAGACCGCAACCACGCAGAGCCACATCCAGCTTCACAGCACGCTCTGCGGCAGCTGGTCCATTCTCATGGCCTGGTGCATGTGTGGAGAAGGACGCATGCCGACTGCCGACAGTACACATGGTCCCACCTCAGAGAGGGTAGGATCTCCTCAGCCAGGTTAGACCGTATTTATGTTTTTAAGCACCATTTTAATATTTTTAAAATGTGTAGTATTGTACCTGCTGGTTTTACAGATCATTCGTTGCTTTTATGTAATGTGTTCATTAGGAACATTTTGCCTAAAAGTGCTTACTGGCATTTTAATTCAGTCTTAACCTTTGATAAGAATTTTAGAGAGGTCCTTATTTTCTTCTGGGGTGTTTGTAGGCAGAGGAAGGGCGAGTTCAGCAGTCTTAGGCAGTGGTGGGACCATGGTAAGATTGAGATTAGGCTCCTTTGCCAGCAGCACACCCTCAACGTCACCCGAGACATCACCAGATCTATGAAGGACCTGGAGACTGATATAGTGGAACTAGAGAGTTTAAGTGAGTCCACAGGAGATCGAGGACATATTGAAGTCCTCAAGATAAAAAAAATGGCTTTGGCCGACCTGTTAGACGTTAAAGTTCAGGGTGCACTGGTCCGGTCCCGATTCTAGACCATCACAGAGATGGACACTCCCTCTAGCTTCTTCTTCGGCCTGGAGAAGAAGAGTGGGCAGAGGAGGGTAATCCACTCACTTTTAGATGACACAGGGCAGCCAGTTGTGGAACCAAGCCAGATCAGAAAGCGAGCTGTCAGCTTTTACTCCTCCCTGTACACCAGTGAGTACAGGGAGGAGGAAGCACTGACGGAGGGGTTCAATGGTGAACTACCTCAGGTCTCTGAGGAGACCAATGAGCAGCTCAACAGACCCATAAGTATGCAGGAGCTGAAGGCCGCCCTGGAGGGCATGCTGGGACGGCGTGCTCCCGGCATCGACGGCCTCTCTGCGGAGTTTTATAAAGCTTTCTGGGACGTATTTGCAAATGACATTTTAGATGTTTTTAATGAAAGTCTGGCCTCTGGTTCCATGCCGATGTCCTGCCGCAGAGCCGTAATAATGCTGCTGCCAAAAAAAGGAAACCTGCAGGACATCGGCAATTGGCGTCCTGTGTCTCTACTGTGTGTGGATTACAAGCTTCTGTCCAAAGTCTTTGCCTCCAGGCTGAGGGAAGCTATGGAGCAGGTCATCCATCGGGACCAGACCTATTGTGTGCCCGGCAGGTCCATGGTAGACAATGTCTACCTCATTCGTGATGTTTTGGAGGTCTGCAGCTCTTTGGGTATTAACACTGGTCTGATTTTTCTAGATCAGGAAAAGGCTTTTGACCACGTTGAACACAACTTCCTCTGGAAAGTTATGGGGAAGTTTGGGTTCAGCGATGGTTTCATAGCTAAGATCAAGGTGTTGTACATTGAGGTTGAGAGTGTGCTGAAGATAAACGGCAGTCTGTGTGCTCCTTTTAGAGTGTGTAGAGGGGCCCGGCAGGGTTGTGCTCTGTCCGGGATGCTCTATGCTCTCCCTGGAACCCCTCGTCATCAGAATACGCTCTAGCCGACAGGGTCTGGTTTTACCTGGTTTTAATGGGAACATGATTTTATCAGCTTATGCAGATGATATCGTTTTTATTAAGGACCAGAGGGATGCAGACCTTTTCACCAATATTGTGAAGGATTTTAGCATAGCATCGGCAGCGAGGGTGAACTGGAAGAAAAGTGAAGCCCTCGCTGTCCGTGAATGGCGTGACGGTCTCCCAGTTATTCCCCAGAGCCTGGTCTGGAAAAGAGACGGCTTCAAGTACCTGGGAATCTATCTCGGACAAGAGAACATAGTCCAGAAGAACTGGGAGGGCGTCATAGAGAAGATCGAAGGCAAACTTTCCAAATGGAAGTGGCTGCTCCCTCAGATGTCTTTTGAAGGTAGAGTATTGGTTTTAAACAATCTTATAGCATCCCAACTGTGGCACCGCTTAACCTGTTTAGACCCTCCCTCAGGCTTTCTAGCCCACATACAGAGGAAAATGGTTGATTTCTTTTGGGAGGGTCTACACTGGGTGCCACAAGGGGTGCTGTTTTTAGCCAGAGAGGAGGGGGGACAGGGCCTTGTCCACCTGGCCAGCCGGACGGCCACTTTTAGAATTCAGTTTGTGCAAAAATATCTCACAGGTCCAGATGGTTTAGTGTGGAGAGATGTGGCCAGCTGTATTCTCAGACGTGCAGATAACCTGGGGCTGGATACTGCTCTGTTTTTAATTGATTCTAGTGTTTTAAAGTTAAGTGGGCTGCCTCCGTTTTATCAGGGTGTTTTTAAGTCTTGGGCCCTTTTTACTCATAAAAGGTGCCCACAGTCTAACTCTCTGTACTGGTTGTTGAGAGAGCCATTGATTTACAGGGCCAAGCTGGACATCAGCAGCAGCGTTACCCCTGGCCTGATGGGGGCCCTGCTCAAGTCCCAAACCCTGTGCCTGCAGCAGCTGGTGGACGCAGTGAGCGAGCGACGCCCCGGCCCTGGGCTCTCTGCTGGGTCTGCATTCTGTCCGGGTGGTGAGGAGGCTCCTGGAGCTGTGGAGCCAGAGGCTGACGGGGAGAGAGAGGAGCCTCCTCACGAACTACAGCCAAAGAAAAGTCGAGCCGGACCCTGCAGACCCTTTCCCTGAGATCTCCTTGAGCCCGGGGCTAGGGGAACTCACCGGCCCCCTGCTCGCTACAACACACCCAGAAAAACTGACACTATACAAGGCGGACAAGAAGACCTTGTATTTTAATTGTGTGAAGGGCACAAACAAGAAAGGACTGTGCAACAGGCTCCCCACTGTGTGGTCAGACAGACTGGGACAGAATGGACCTGGCCCACAGTGGAGGATTTTATATAAACCCCCTCAAAACACGGACTGCCGACCTCCAGTGGAGGATTCTACATGGTGCTGTCGCCTCCAATGCTTTTATCTCTGTTCTTAATCCCTCTGTTCTTAGCCAGTGCCAGTTTTGTAATCTTAGAGAGACTATTTATCATGTTTTTACTGAGTGTAAGAGACTCATAGAGTTCTTCTCTCTTTTAACATTGGTTTTTAGTCTTTTTAATGTGGTTTTTACTGAAAGGGTTTTTATCATGGGGGCTGCCTACAAAAAAGCAGGAAAAGAAAAGTGGCAGCTCCTCAACTATCTCTCAGGAGAGGCCAAGATGGCAATTTATTTAAGTAGGAAAAACAGAGTGGAGAACAGGGAGGGGCAGGAGGCCAGGTCAATCTGGCTGTGCAACATCAGGGCCAGACTCTGTCTAGAGTTTAGGTTTTACAAACACATTGGAGACTTAGATGCTTTTAGACAGCGCTGATGTGTTAATGAAATTGTTTGTTCTGTGGTCAATGATGAGTTAGTGTTTGCACAAGTTTTTATCAGATAGTAGTATATATACATTTTTTTAAACAACCTGTGAATTTTATGCATTAGCACTTTATTTGAATTGTTGAAATTGTTTCAACTATAAATATGTAAATAAAGTGTTTTTGAAAAATCAAAATCTCTCTCTGTCTGTCTATCTTTCTGTCTCTCTCTGCACACTGACACACCCACACACACACACACAAATTACTTGGAGATATTCAGTCAAAGGCATTGTTAGACCTCCTGTCTGTCTGTCTGTCTGTCTGTCTATCTCTTTGTCTGTTTCTCTGTCTGTCTCTCTTTCTCCGCAACATCTCTCTCTCTCTCTCTCTCTCTCTCTCTCTCTCTCTCTCACACACGCCTCTCATTTAATAACCTGTGTATGTGTGTCAAACATTATGATTCTGTCTCCTCTCCCCCTCTCTCTCCCACCCAGTCCCATCCTTTCAAAATAACATATATTGCGACGTCTTCGGGCAGTAGCAGCCACACTGTCAAAATTTCCGGCGGACTTGGGTAATAACAGATTACAAGGAAAGGCGTCGCGTTATTAAGATCCAAAAAAGGTAGCTATAATCCGTTACAGTTTCAGGAAAAAAGATGTAATCAGATTCCCGATACATTTGATAGAAATAGGGATTACAACAGTTCAGGACACGAGTCTCATCACAGCATCAATGCTGTTTGTGAGGACACCACACGCTGCAAGGCAGCAAATCAGTGAGGGAGCTTTTCAGGTAGAGGTGGGCGAAAGACATGCTTTCACTGGGTGGACATGTCAGCAGTATTTTTTTGTGTCAAGCAGAAAAGGGGACCAACATCACAATACAGTGCAAGTTATCACAAAGCAAGATTGTTTGAACTTTCCACTTCATCAAGATTATTGCAGAGAGGCATCCCAGCGTGAAAAGATGGTTCGCAGGAAATAAGACAACCACTTCAAATTTATGGTCCAGTAAACATAATATAGGACAAACCGGGTTCATTTGTAGGGCTGTACCAAAGAGTTTGAAGCTTCATTCATAACTTTGACATTTAAATTATTGTTAATAACTTACAGAAACATTGCACCCCACCTTCTCTTCTCCTCCTCTTTGCAACACACACAGTGAGTGATGCGGAAAAAGTTAGACGTAATCATTTCCAAAGTTCCTAACAGGTTTTTATCTTTTTATGGTGAAGAGGGAGCTGAGCCGAGGCAAAGCTCTCGATTTACCAGTCCATCTACGTTCCCACCCTCACCTATAGTTATGAGCTTTGGCCGAAAGAATGAGGTTGCTGATACAAGTGTCTGAAATTAGCTTCCTTCGTAGGGTGTCTGGGCTCAGCCTTAGAGATGGGTTGAGGAGCTGAGAGGGAGATTGGAGTAGAGCCGCTGCTCCTTTATGTCGAAAGGAGATAAAAGCAACAAATCAATCCAGCAACACTGCAGCGCTAGAGCACGAGCCATTCATATTATTCATAAAAACGACACGTTAGACAAATGAACACAGTAGAAACGCGATACGATGTCCAGTTTTTCTGGAAATGTCCTCTAGAAATCCGTTTCTCCTCCTTCAGCCATTGAGTGTTAAAAAAACACAGCGAGGTAAAAAAAAAAAAATCTACACCAAGCAAAATGCTAAAAATGTCATAACTTCTCTTACATACGTTTCAACCTGAACTCTTAGTAAACACTAAGATCTGCTAGCTAGCTTTTGTGGTGGAAAATTTCTAGGTTAATCGGGAGGAGAGAGTTTATGTTCTCAAATCAATAATGAAGTCACAGAAGATTCAAAGTTGTCTTTTTCCGTTTATTCTCTTGCAAGAGGGAAGAAAGCACAACAGCTACATATTCAGTAGACTGCGTGAAACCTTCGAAGTGCAATATTCAACATCATTTATGTATACAAAGGTTCACGCCTTTACAACTTCAGATAATGCGTCAAAAGGGGAGTAAAAGTATTTCAGACAAAGGATGTCTGTTAGTCAAGGTCTCTCTGTGTCTCCGTCTTACCAACAAAGAAACAGTGTACGAGATAACAGATAACAAGACACCTGGATACTAAACTAATTAAATCTACAGAACTACTGTTCTCTGTCTGCACTTTTAGTACTTACATTCTTTAAAACTAAGCATAATACGATAATATATTTTCCCATCACATTCCACTCTTTTGATTATACTTAAATCACACAATATTGCAAAAAATATGTTACAAGGACAGTTCAATAACAACAGAAGTATTACTCCAAAATATGATTTTAAAATACTGTACATCATCATGTGAGATAACTGAAGAAAAGCTGTTTTTGTGAGATAAAGGATCTCTGTAATGTAGCAAGCAATAGTTAATATTAAAAGAAATTAAAATATTGAATAATAATAATAATAAAAATAAATGTGAATGGGTAGCTCCCTTGATGGTAACGGTCTGTTACTCTGCGATGTCCTCCTGGTGCTTCTCTGCGCGACTGAGGACAACACAGAACTAGTCTGTCGGAAGCCTCAGTTCCCACGGAGGTGACACAGAAAACTTTTCTGCACGTCACTTGTCACACCCTTGATGGTGACGCAGCTAAGGCTGTCCGTCACTTGTTGTAGGTGATGGCACACCTGATGAAGGGGTTGAACTTGTCTCCGCCGGTGAAGGGACCCTTTTGCAGTGTGTTGCGTGCATCCAGGTTGCCCTCTCTGCCACCGTCACAGCCGTGTGGGTGATGAGTAGTACCTGGAATGGACCTTGGCACCGCTTGGCTGTCCAGCTCCCCATCCTTCACCACCACGAATTCACCAGGCTGCAGTTTGTGTCAAGTCAGTAGGTTCAGTATGTTCAGTGTCAGTATGGTCAGTGTCTCAGTAGGTCAGTAGGGTCAGTGTGTCAGTAGGGTCAGTGTGCACACTTTGTCCAAGGAACTAAATTTGTCTGTTACAGTTAAACCCGATGCCCCTTGAGAATACACATATCTACTGCTAATTTTTTGATTTGGGAAATATAAACGAGTAGCCCCTGAGTCTACAAGAAAAGATACATTTTACTGTTTACTTTGAATGAGTTGTCAGAGAATTTCACATAAGTGTGTTGGGTGTTTGGGGTGTTTGTGGTGTGTTCTATTGTTCAAGGTGAGCAATGATGTCAGTTAGAGAATGTGTGTGTGTGTGTGTGTGTGTGTGTGTGTGTGTGTGTGTGTGTGT
>NW_022280100.1:144555-160665 GCF_004355925.1 Anarrhichthys ocellatus | reverse complement strand
TGTGTGTGTGTGTGTGTGTGTGTGTGTGTGTGTGTGTGTGTGTGTGTGTATGTGTGCGTGGGAGGAAGCAGATTCTTCGTTGCGAGCAGATGTGTGTGTGTGTATGTGTGTGTGTGTGTGTGTGTTTCCCTTCCCGTATCCGGCTGAATCGTAGGAGCAGAAGTCATCTTCCCTCCACACGCATCGCCTCCCTCCCCCACATCACGTCAGTCTGAAGTGCCGAATTGGTGCAGAACCTCCCTTTCTCCTTCTCTGTTGTCACGTGGTTGGCCTCTTGATTGCCAACCTCCTCTCTGGTTGGGGTGAGGGGGAGGGGGTGGATGAGGGCAATCCCTGCGCCAGTGTCCTGGTTCGCCACAGCAGAAACACACTTGATTTCCTGTAGGCAGGTCTCGTTGTGCTCCTCCACTGCTGTTGAAAGATGTTCTGCCACGTCCCATTCCTCGTCCGCGAACGCTATGTTGGTTGCTCCAGTTGTTGTTTCGTGGGAATGTTCCTCTCTGACTTGCCGCTGCGTGGTTTTGCATTGAAAGCTGTGATACGGCTTGGAGCATAGAGAGTAGAGATTTCTCCATGGTGTTCTTTTGCGCTGATCTTGGCGTTGTTGTGTGTACAGACGAGTGTCGCTGTCGGTCAGTGGACCTGTTTGTGGCTGTGAGGTGACAGCCAGAGTTGGTTCTGCTGGTGGGTTGTATGATTGTGGTGTTGGTGGAGATTGAGGTCCGCATGTGTCGGGAAGAGGACTCCCAGCTCCCGCCAAACTCGCATACATGGGAGAAGAAACAAAAGGGTTATTGGGATTTTGTCCCCTGTTTGGATCAGTATCATGATGCTTTTTATCAGTCACTTCTTCTTTCACACATGTCATTTGTTTCATGTTCTGTTCTCTTTGCCAACATTCACTCTCCGTTTCCCATTGAACCAGACATTTCAGGTTTTTCTCTAAGTTTTCTCTAAGTTTAGTAAGTTGCGTCTTACTGAAAGAGCCGTTTTTTGGAAAACCAAACTCCTTTGTCCACATAGATAACAATTCCACAGAACTTTCACCATATTTCTGTCTCATAACGTTTACTATGGGTCCCGAGGGACCTTCGTCCATATCCATTGTTCCACCCATTCTTTCAGGCGTGGTAAGTACTTTTATTCTTTAAGATATAGTCGTCACTATAAATATTAGTTTAAATTCACACTTAAATTCACACGTTCAAGGATGACGTGATCTTATCAGAAATGGTCTTATTTTATCAGAAATTCACACTTAAATTCACACGTTCAAGCATGACATGGTCTTATCAGAAATGGTCTTATTTTATCAAAAATTCACACTTAAATTCACACGTTCAAGCATGACGTGGTCTTATCAGAAATGGTCTTATTTCTAACTTATATACGTGGTCAAGAACGTAAAAAAAAAACGATCTCGGAAGTCAATTTAATTCGAGTTCAAGCATTAATTCGTTTTTTTGTTTTTTTCCATTTCTGTCTTCCGTACCGGTCAAGGAGCAAAGACTCATAATGATGTTATAAACAGAAACATGTTCTAAATTGTCATGACCTTAATCAAAATAAAACCCATAAAATTAGAAAAAGACAAATTATCATACAACAAGACCATATTATTAAACACCTTGTTTTTAGTGTTTCATTTTTTCGTACTATTGAACGTAATTGTGGAGTGACCTCTGATAGATATACTCCTCTTAAGAATTAAAGTTGGAATTTCAACTCCTCACCCGATATGAAGAAATTAGTTCTTTGTCCAAAGCGTTGTGAGGTCAATCAGGGCTCCTCTGGTCATCCGGTCCCCTCTCTCTGTTTTTCTGGCGAGGTATAGGGCAGGATCACGTTGATGGATCCTGAATTGCAGTTACCGAATGGCAGTTACCGGACGACGTCGGAGTCCCGATGGAGCTTCAAACAGCCCCACGTTCGGGCGCCAAATTGTGGTGGAAAATTTCTAGGTTAATCGGGAGGAGAGAGTTTATGTTCTCAAATCAATAATGAAGTCATCAGAAGATTCAAAGTTGTCTTTTTCCGTTTATTCTCTTGCAAGAGGGAAGAAAGCACAACAGCTACGTATTCAGTAGACTGCGTGAAATCTTCTTCGAAGTGCAATATTCAACATAATTTATGCATACAAAGGTTCACGCCTTTACAAATTCAGATAATGCGTCAAAAGGGGAGTAAAAGTATTTCAGACAAAGGATGTCTGTTAGTCAAGGTCTCTCTGTGTCTCTGTCTTACCAACAAAGAAACAGTGTACGAGATAACAGATAACAAGACACCTGGATACTAAACTAATTAAATCTACAGAACTACTGTCTGCACTTTTAGTACTTACATTCTTTAAAACTAAGCATAATACGATAATATATTTTCCCATCACACTTTCTGTTTGACAAAAGTCATGCTGGCCCACTGACCAATCACGGCGCACGTTAATGCAGACGTACTTAGCAGGCTACCTGGGTGGCAGTGGCACGTCAAAGAATACGCCCAACATGTCAAACTACAGATCTGATTGGTTGAAGACTATGACAATCAACAATATCGTCCCCATTTACTTTAATCTGGAAGCAGAGCAACAGAGGAAGACAGGAGCTGTGCAATGAGAAAATAAGCTAATGGGAAAAATATATATAATTCATGTAGTGTATTTGTGAAACATTATTAAATTATAAAATAGCTATAGCTTTGTGATTCTGTTTAAGCCAACAGAGAAGGCTTAGCTGGCCCTAACAGCCCACCACTGGTGTACAGTGTACCTGAGCAGGTAGTTTACTGTGTACCTGAGCAGGTAGTGTACAGAGTACCTGAGCAGGTAGTTTACTGTGTACCTGAGCAGGTAGTTTACAGTGTACCTTAGCAATAAGTGTACAGTGTACCTCAGCAGTAAGTTTACAGTGTACCTCAGCAGTAAGTTTACAGTGTACCTGAGCAGTAAGTTTACAGTGTACCTCAGCAGTAAGTTTACAGTGTACCTGAGCAGTAAGTTTACAGTGTACCTCAGCAGTATGTTTACAGTGTACCTGAGCAGGTAGTTTACAGTGTACCTAAGCAGGTAGTGTACAGTGTACCTGAGCAGGTAGTTTACTGTGTACCTGAGCAGGTAGTGTACAGTGGCTCTATCAGAGCTTTTTCACTGAAAACAGCTGCCTGCTGCTAATAGAAACAAACTCGATGAGAGTGGTTAGAGTGATGAAGAAGTTGCTGTCTGTAAAACCAAACAATGACTTCAAAGATTCTAAAATGCTATGTAAAGGTGAGAGGAACTACAGCGTTGAGGGAGACACGCCCTCTTGGCCTGGTTCTTTCCTGTTCTTCTGATTGTAAACGAGCTGACACACATCCTCTTCACAGTGTAGGTGGGGGTACGTGGGGAGGCTTTCCCACACTGATGCAGGGTCGTTTGCTGAAAACTTGTCACTTGTCACTTTTTTCAAGTAGCTCCTCATTGCTACTCTTACCTATCCTTTTCAGCGTGTTCCTGGCCTGGTTTGAAGGAATTGCCTCAGCCAGTGCAAATGAACAAATGTAGTAGAAAGCATTGTGAGATAGAAGGTGTGTATTCAGAGAGAGTCACTGCAGTCTGCAGAAATGCAATCTCCATTCCCTGGCCGATGATGATGGGAGATTAGTGAGAAAGAAATATGATCGATGTTATGGCAGTGGTTTTGCAGCCTGAGTGGTGCTAAGACTATAGTACAGGTTACAATAATAACTGGCAGTGCTTTCTGTCTCTCTCTCTCTCTTTGTTCTCTTGTTTAATGAGTGGAACATTGTGTTACTTACCTCATCATGAGTAAATCAATAGTCAGCTAAAAGACGGTTCCATTAAGCAAGGTGACTGCGAAAGGTAGCAAACTATCGATCTGCCCAAATGAGCCTCAACAAACTCTATACACTTAAAGGAGGGGGAGAGGTGTGTCACTATCTCTTTCTAAACACAGTTTCAACTGAAAAGAATAGGAATCTCAAGTCAGAGTGAGAATTGATCGGTATAGTAGAGGAGCTACGAATGAGTTGATTCAATGAAATTCTCACATCGTCATGTTAAAGACGTGAGCCACCAATTTATACAGGTTTTTGCTTCATTACTAGGAACAGTCTAGTATGAAGGGAAATACACTATGACCTGTGTTATGGACAATAGTTAAACGATTTAATTGCACGCTCTGAGGCAGGTAGAAGTTAGTTTGCTAACGGAACATAAACCAGTACAGTTCCCAACAAGGCAGAAACGCTCAGCTGTGATCTCCTGTGAGCTGAAAACTGCTGGAAAAAAGATGTTTCGCTTTATATGGACTTGCAGGTGGCTCGAAGAACGTCAATAGTATGAGGCAGGTTTGAGGAACAGATTCCCAGTCAGGATGCTCATACATTTTAAGCACCAGGATAAAAAGACACATTCTGAATTCCTACAGTCAATTCAAATATTAAAATATAGGAGATTTTGGATTTGGAGGTCCTCCCTCAGGCAATTTGAAGGTTTTTGACTTAAAACTATTCAATTGTACATCATTTTGGACTATTACTACCCTAATAATGCCCTAAAAGCTTTATGACAAACTTGCTATATTTAAAGTAAATGTGAGGATTTTTTAACTGATTATACAACTTGATTTAATACTGATGCCTCTATATGACCTCCATCAGTAAACGAAGAAGATTGTCTATTTCTATATAGTTATTCTCAATGCTTGTCGTCGGTGACACCGGGTTAGATTCTAGTGTTCGGAAACACAACCACCTTCGTCCACAGGGATGCCAAAATCAACACAAAATGAAAGTGAAAATGAAAGATAGCTTTAAAAACGTATCTTATTATTTACACATATCACAGCCGTCACATGACAGGAACATCATGAAATACGTTTTAGCTGTATAATCAATCTTTATTTTGGAATAAATTAAGTGATTATACTTAATTTTAGTACACGCTTTTAAAAATGGTTGCTATCTATATAGAATTCCTTGGTTACCATGTCTCACTTGTGGTTCACAGACACGAACATCCGAGCCAGAGTGGAAGACCAATACCAAAGACTTTGTTAACAAGTGATAGGAAACATATTTACATTCAACCTCCAGTCATGAGTGAAAGCATGTTTTCCATCATACGTATTGCTGAAGTTGATGCAAGCTTCAAGTTTTGTGTATTTAATTTTTTTTGCCTTATGTTTTGATTCTTTTAATGGTTTTCTGTGAAGCACTTTGAATTGCCTTGTTGTTGAAATGTGCTATACAAATAAACATACCTTGCCTTGCCTATTTATGTGCAGGAACCCAGGGCAAAGTGTCGGATGCTGGCGTGTTTGCACAATCAGACAGAGAGTTGCTATGAACACAGGCCAACATCATGTCCCTCCTGACACACTGCCCAACACTGATGTCATGATACCCCACCTTTTCCTGGGTGACGAGGCCTGTACTCTCAGAACGGACTTTATGAAGCCTTATCCCTTTTGAAATCTGAGCACGGGTCGAAGGATCTAAAATGACCGTCTTTCCAGGGCACGTCTTTAAAAAGTATTTAAAGTTTTTAAAGTTAGAGTTTTTAAAGAAACTATTTCTGTGGATCCGGGGGGCATCTTTTTCATCATGCTTATCTGTTATTGGCAAAACACCTTAAATGACGCTCCAAGGCAGGCCGTCCTCCCTTGGGACATTATCAATCCACAACCACAATACAATATTGACATTGTGGTCCAATGATGATTTCCAAATTTCAACTTCAATTCTCTCCCACTTTACATATTAGTGTGACGAACTGTCAGGAAAACAATAGACAAACACAGACAAGCATGTTAAAATAACATAAATATAATTTTAAACACTAAATAATTACATTATATTTAGGCATTTTCATCAGAGTCCAAATTTCCTTTTTTCAATTTCCGTTTCCCTTTTTTTATCGAGCAGTAGCTAGCTATTTGGCTTAGCCAAGGCAACAGTTGGATTTGGACTGTGGGACATGGCAACAGCAGGACACTGACGGGGAGGAGAGTCTCGGGCATCACTGCCTCAGCTGTCCGGGCTGATCCATGGCGGGACTTTGGTGCCGTGAGGCGGCCCAAGTTGCTTCTGCATTCCAGCCACCGGGACTGGATTGACTGCATGGGCTGCAGGGCCTGGAGAACATTTCCACTGTAACGTACTGGGTGCTGCTTCACCCCTCATTGGACTGGCAGGCTTCTAGTGACACAACACACACACACAGACACACACACACACACAGGGTTCATTCCCATCCAGAGCCTGCAGTGATTGTTTTTAGGAAATCTTGTAATCCATTGTTTTACTGCATAATAAGAAATTAGAGATAACCCAAACCCAGCTGACTCCCCAGCAGGAGGAATTTGTGTGTCATTACATCCCCAAAATAAGGATCGAGCTCTAGCTGCCCTACTTTGAAGAGATGTTGTCTCTATTCCAGATGTCACGGCATATTGGAATCAGTTTGAATGTGATATATATTGGAAGAAATACCTGATGGGGAATAAGGTTAAGGAAGTGTCCTGCCAATCACTAGCTGCAGACATTTTAAAAACACAAACTGCTCTTTCTCTGATGAATATTCACACAGTTTTGTCAGTTTTGTCACACCAAGAAATTCTTGCAGGTTCTTTTTAGTATTGTCATTGATCATATTTTTATTATAGGAAATTGTGGTGTTTGCTTTCTTCAAAAACCCAAGAAAAGAAGACAACTATCTTTATTATAAATTCGATAATGATCCTGGCAAAATATTTAATTCATAAATATAGATTTAACAATGAAATACCTTATTGTGCTTTTTTCCTGAAGGATATTGAGCAATATGCAAAACCAATTTCAGACTCGCATTAACAAATATGCTATCAAGACACTTAATAACTGTATGTTTCATAGTATATACGTCTAAGCTGACATATCTCTAACTCTTTTGTTATCGTGTAAGTTGCTGTTGTAGGTGACCGGGAACCCAAAACTCTTCCAGATCCGCCATTGTATTTGTGCTCGCCATAGTGCGACTGATTTGCACGCCAATCCGCTTGTTTTACTAAACTCAGCACATGTTGCTGACAGCGTATGGCTAAATGTGTCCAGGCAGAATTCACAAAGAGATGAGAGCCCCTTTCTGGACCGCCTCTGAAACTCGCTGAAACTCGCTTCTGGTAGGAGGGCTTTTTTCTGCTGAGGGTACACTTGGGCTTACTTTACTTTACCTAAAGAGCTGGATGTTTGAATTATGAGTAATCAAAGTGGCATCCGTTCAAAACAAACAGGATAATAGCAGTACTTATTCAACTCACATCACAGCCATCCGTCCTGTCAGATGGGTGCAGCCAAAACCACCTTCATCCATCAGTGCTCAGCAATCAATTTCATTATCTGACTGTTGTTGTCTGGCATCTCTCGCTCCCTTCTGCCTGATCTTCAACAACTTGTTTGCTGGCTGATCTTTTTCCATGCCCTCCCACCCACCTGCTAGCCAACTGTAGTTGTCTGCAAATCTGTCAGCCTTCAAATCCACCTCTCTGGCTGTACTGTATGTGTCAATTTCTCTCCTCCTCTCCCAGCCTCCTGCAGACCCACCAGTCTTGCTCATTTTACTAATATTTCCTCCCTCTCCTTTTCATGGTCAGACATGCTGAAAGTCTAGAAACGCTCCTGATTTCAAAGCTGTTATTCCTCCTCTTCACTCCATCCATCCTCCATAGCCATCCGTCCGACTCAGTGTGAGAATGAAATAGTCAAATCATCAAGGGATCTGCATATTAGAGTGGTATGCAATCAACTATTGTCCATATAGAAAGGTAGATAAAAGTGAAGGAGAGATTCATTCAGTGTTGTTGCATTTACTGTACATGTGATGCAGTGCGTTCAAATGAAACAGCCTCTGTTCCAAATGCATTTTGTCACAAAGTGCAGAGTTTCTTTTTCAAAATCTAAAACATGATACTGGGATATTCTGTGCATGTTCTAAGCTAAATGCGACCATTATATACTATTTAATATCATGCGGGCAGATACCATTTTACTTGCTAAATTACATTTTATTTACATCCAACATGGAAATAATTTGTTATATTGATTCATAATTTGATTACAAAAAAAACTGCTTATTGTTTTCAACTAAGAAAAGTTGATGTCAATGATAGCTCTGCCTCTTAAAACAGATTTATTAAAAGCTTTGTTTTGTGAACAAGTGACTTGTTCTACAAATGCATCATTGTACTTATCAAGAGCACTGTTTGCATGTCATTTATCTCTTATCTTTATTGCAGGTCACATATTATTTAAAATGCACTTTTCTTGGCTTTTTCAATGGTGTTTCAAGAGGTCCCCAAAGTATAAGAAAAGACCATCCTCTATCTTATTTCTCCTGCTTTTCTCCTTCGTTCTCCCCGCCCTGGTGAATCAACCTCACTCTCATCCTCTGGGATTTCATTTCTATTGCTGACCTGGTTACATGGTGCAAACAAAGCAAGCTACATGTTCTGTTGTTGAAAGAACCAACAGAAAAGTCTATGTACTGCCATCATCTGAGAATGAGAAGACCCAGTGGATTACCTTTATTTTTGACTGAAATGTCCCCACAACTGGAAAACTCTTTCTCAACTATGAGTCAGTACACAGCAGGATTCACTTTAAAACTGAAGCTCAGGATTGATCTGTACGATTATGGCTGACCAACCTTGTCTCCTAATAATTACGTTCCCATACAACTCAATTGCATTTTCAATTACATTTTTGGGGAAATGTTTTTTCCTTCTGGATTACGGAAATGTTGTGAATTTAATCAAAACAAAAATGCAAGAACACTTTTAGTAAAATATCACGCCAAACTTTGATGTTACATTAAAATAGGTCAATTTATGACGTGGAAAGTGACAATGCAGTTTTGCTATCTGGGAATGTAATATTTAGGAAGGTTTTAGGTATAAAGTATAACTCTGAAATGATTGTCCCCAATCCTGATGTAGCGCCTAGGTGTGTGCATAAGTGCAAACATGATCACGTGTATTGTGTTCACTTAAGGATCAAAGCAAAACGACCATTCTGATGCACAGATACACTAAGCCTTACTCTAATACTATTAGTGACACACTACCACAAGTAAGTCTCAAAGGGAAGTGTTCTGAATGATAACTTTCCTTCTTCCTCTTCTGCTGGATAGGCTAGCATCTGTTCTTTAGCTCTTAAAGGAAGTGTGAATGAATTAGGGGGATTTATTTGCAGATATTGAATATACTATTCATAACTATATTTTAATCAGTGTATGATGACCCAAAAGGTAGAATCGTTATGTTCTTCGTTAGTTTAGAAAAATCTAGTGAGAGCCCTTCAGGTTTGAATTTATCGGAAGGTAGTGATGTGTTCAGAACCCGGTATTAAACAGCCCCAGTGCTAAATTATTAATGATCATTGTATTGCTAAGCCCCAACATTACTGGTGTTTTTATCCGTACTTTTTAATGTTTTGATGTCATTTATCATCACGCTGCAGAGCACATATGCTCTGCTGTCTCTGTAGGGCTGAGCTCCTCCAACTACACACACACATGGACACAAACACACACACAAATACGCAAGAAGCATGTTGTGTTGAAGTGAACCAGGTGAAGTGAAGGGTACTCCAATTGATGGAAACTTTTCTCGTTACTGTAAGTTCAGTAAAATATTTGGGGGTTAAAAGCCAATACTTTATCAATACATATGTTCAACATGAAGGGACATGTAAATGAAAGTGAAACCTAATTCAGTCACCACCGCTTTGTTTTTTCTTACTTCTCTGCCCTCTGAGAAAGCGGTGGAGAGAAGACTGGAGGACAGAAGGTAAGACGACAGGAGGACCGAAGACAGGAGGACAGAGGACAGGAGGAAAGAGGACAAGAGGACAGAGGACAGAAGACAGGAGGAGAGAAGACAGGAGGATAGAGGACAGGAGGACAGAGAACAGGAGGAGAGAAGGAGGACAGAGGACAGGAGGAAAGAAGTCAGAAAGGACAGAAGACAGGAAGACAGCGGGCAGGAGGACAGAAGACAGGAGGAATGACTGATACTGACGGATGTCTGTGTTCTTTATAAACTTCACTCAGAAATGTTATTTTATTAAAACATGTTTGCAGTGAGGTATTGATGACTTTATAAAGTTGCTGCTCTATACACAATATTTAGAATATCTTAAATACAAATTCTAATCCTGATCTCAATTTATTTGTTTTTAAAATTCTATCAATGTTTTCAAAAGCAATTATTTAGTCATGTTGTCCTAAAATCCTAAAGAAACCAATCTCTACCTGAAGGCCACTGTAGTTCAGTAGCAGAGGGGGAATTACACAAACCACTAAAACGTACACATTGTTCCTTTAACACAAAGTACAAATTGCAATGCTACACAATTACTGAAAAAGTAAAAGCACTTTACTCTTTAATGAAAGTGGCATATGCCGCAGTAGTGCTTTATCAGTATACCGGAATATAAAAACAGATAGGTATCAGAGATAAAGATGTAGCCATTTTACCAAATCTGCAGTTATGCCATAAAAACAATTAGCCTGCACAGTTTTCATCTTTTCCTTTATTTTTAACTGGATTTCACAATGGAGAAGCATATCCAACATGCATGTTTCATAGTGTCTGAAGCTACATGATATACACAAATGTGAAGCTCAATGTCATGAACTCACTCGGAGGGTTTATGATTATTTCCTTTCAGTTTCAGTCTGATACCAGTTGGACTCAGGGGGGCTGTGTTTGGGCCTGAAAGCTCAACCTGACAGCTTTGAGCGATGACTCAGCCTCTTCAGTGCTGCCGTGTTCCTGTCACAGCCAACAGAGATCTGAATCAATCATTCTCCTCAGCATTTACGCCTCTGCATGTCTTCACAATCCTGTGTTAATTGATCAACTTTGGCATCATTAGACTGTTGGGGCAACGAGATGTGAATATTAAAAAGAGATCATTAAGCAAACTAAAGAGGCATTGTAGGTGAAATGCAATATGAAGCTTCAGCAGATTAATGGAATAGCCAAACATCTAAACTGTGCACAGAGGTGATTCTCTGCTCTGATCAGAGGGAACATTTCTTCTCATCAGAGCCAGAGAAATTTGTGAAATGGCTGAGCTCTCAGATCTAAAGAGTATAATGATGCTTTGGCCGGGCGGATAATGGACCGTACTGGTTCTAAACTTCTAACAGGGGTCCAATACCAAGAATTAAGACATGAACACCACAAACGGCCTGTTATTTTTCACCGCTATTCTCAGTGACTGTGAGCAATTTCATGTCCCACTCATCCAGATGGTGGGGATAATTGGTGCTCCAAACTTAATGCAGGCTTTTTGCAGTTGTTATTTCATTCGAGTATGTGTGTGTGAGTGTGTGTGTGTGTGTGAGTGTGTGTGTGTGTGTGTGTGTGTTTATGTGTGTTTGTGTGTGTGTGTGCGTGTGTGTGTGTATACACACCATTCACCCTCACAACAAAGGCAAAGGAGAAGCAGAGTGACACTCTGCTGTCCTGGGAGTGAGGGGGGTATGTTTTAAGAGCACTGTAGCCTCGAACAAACGAACATTATTCATCCCAACACAACACCATGACTTTTATCCTCTTCCTATACACAAGAGTGCTCATTAACTCCATTTTCACGGACACTATTTGAGTGACTAAAACACATTAGCACCACAAACAGCGATCAAAACATCCCATTTATCTTTGTCTTTCTGACACCCGTCTCATTATGGAAACTGATAAACATGCAGGAAAACAACAGAACAAAGAATGCTCAAGGGAAAGCAGGACATCACTACCAAACGAAATCTGTTCTTCTTTCCACAGGATTATCTGGGTTAGTTTTCCTTCACGGTTAAAGACTGTTGGCTCATTTGACGGACAGGATCAACGCAGGGAAGTGAGCAGGATCCTGCATGAAAAAAAAGCTCACACTGAACATATTATGTTATGTGATTATGAACAGCAGATGCTGCTGCTTTTATACATACTATGAAAGTGCGCACCAACATGCCCTGGGCAGATAAAGCCCTGTGGGGTGCCATTACTTTGCTATTGTCCATTTGGTTTAGCACCCTACGCTTTTCACTTACAGCAGAATAATACATTCACATTTGTATTTTATACTTTAGATATTTTACATTTCATCCCTATATTTTTCACTGCACTATTTTATGTCTTGGATACTCATTTGTACTTGCATGATTTGTTTTCATTCATATTTAATTATCATTGTAGGAGGGAGTTTGAGATCTAAGATTTTTTATTGCAACAACTGCTTCTCTGTAATTGTTGTGCACATGCCAATAAAGAACTTGAAACATGAAACAAGTACTAGAAGGTAAATCATCTTTTATAACCCAAGAGATGATATAATGGAAAAATGTTATTTCCACTGTGTATTACTAAGCAGCCCCCTTAGAACCCCCCCTCCCCGCACTAATGTGACGAATCCAGACTACACGATGCCAGCTCAGTAATGAATCCATCCAACAGACATGGAGTATCAAGAACAAAACTGAGTCATTCATAACCAGAAAAAAAGTATTACCCTTACTATACAGAATATACCTTAATAATAAACATTAACCTCTATCTGACACCCAGAAAAAATGCATTAGTGTTTTGGTTTGGTGGGAACAGAAACTGTCACGGGAGTTCAGGAAAGGACCCAATAGCAACCACAAGACAGGAATCAGGTACAGAACAGACTTTATTTTGGACAGTGGAATAGTTTGGGTTGGCTCATCCAAGCTGGTAGGTGTGCACTCCACACCGGGTTGCATGGGTTCGGACCGGACGGCGGAGGACCAGGTCAAACTGCAGGTGGTAATCACCTGGATTGTCCGCAGCTGTGCACCAATCAGGGGTGTGGCTATGGGAGGTGTCTGGATGCAGGCAGAGGAAAAACACAGAACACATGGCATACAATAACAAACTGGGGAACACACAATGGGTCAGACAGGGATCCTGACACAAACAAAAAGATGCAACTCCAAAATATATAGACATCTTGCTGTTAGTTAACATGAGGACTTTTTTTGTGGACGGTTATTGAGTTATTTCTTTCTTTGCTGAAAACATTGTCGGTTTTTCCTGGCCTGTAATGCTACCACTGTAGGTACATCAACTGCTCAGATTAATGCATGCTGCATAATAATATAATAATAAAAGCAGCACCCGTATGTTATAGCTCCAATTCAAGCTGAATTGAACTCTTTGAATGGGGAGGAAAGCTGGCGTGTAAAATGGTATAGTAATACAGGGTTAGAGTTAAAGAGCGTCAAAGTCTGTTTCAACTCTCGGCTGTAGACCTAGCAAATTATTTGAAGCTTATTATTGAAAATGTATTTCGTGCAACAGTCCACCTTCTCTTTCTTCACACTCTCTCTCTCTCTCAAACAAGCACAGCAAGCCACGCAAAAGTGTTAATAAACAAAAGTAAAAAAATGACAAGAAAGTGCATAAATACCTATAGTAGCAGCGTGCGTTGCTAGCATACATTGTTAACAATCTCCTGCTGTCTTGCTAATGTTTAGCTAATCATTTATCATTTGTGGCAACATTATTATTGAGGATCAGAAAGAAAGAAAAAGGAAATATCATGGATATTGAGGTTTGAAAATAAATAGAGCTGTAACAGTTATTCTGTACTGAAAACTGATCCGGCATAAATCTGACCATGGTGTAGTTTATTTTCCACACAAATGTTAACTTCACCACCTTCGATAAAGTGCAGACTAGATCCACTTTATCATAAACATTCAGAGCAGCGGTGTTATTTGTGCCTTTGCTAATGAGCATAACTACTCCATGAGCACATTTTAATTGTACAAGATATAAAATTTTAAATCAGTGCTGTCTCACAATCATGAATATGAAATCATCATCATCCGTTGTAGAAATCCAAGATATCACATAAAATTAAAGAATTGCAGAACACAGTGTCAATAGTTTTCAATATCTTCTAATACGCACATGTGTGTAAAATGACTTGCACCAAAGTAGCCACACACACGCTGCCTTCTGCGTCACCTCACCCAGCACATGTTCTTCATCACAGATACCTGTCTTATTGTCTTAACTGTCTTATTAATAACTGTCTTCACCTCATTCACATAACGTGATTCAGATATCTCAGAAACACACTCATTAAATCTGGCAACTAACTATCATCCCCGCCCTAGCTTACAAATTGTCGTAATGCTAAATATGGCTATTAGCTCAGTAAATATGTAATGTTAGCAATAGAAAATACTGATATGTTATGCAAATATAACCCAACCTGCTTTCATCCATCCATGTGATGTTCGAAACACTCCCAAAACGAGGTGGGGAGGGAAGGCGAGGCGAACGCGCCATGACCACTCCCACAGACAGGAAGTGTATGCCATTTTAAAGCTTGTAATCTGTCATCTTTGTTATAAAAGGTCCAGATTGAGAAAATCTTCTCGGGCAAAGATCCGGAACATAACAATAATATCTAACTTGTGCCATTTAGTGCCATATATATATTCAAGAAGCCTAGCAGTAGTAACAACGTCTCTGTGTAGTCAACAACTGTCAAATCAAATGAAGAAACTACACATCACTTATATTTCAACAATTATTATTCTCAGTTTTCAAATTTCACTGGATTATAAATAATACATAGAAATAAGAAAGCATAGATGCTTGTAACTGTTGGCAGAAAATTCCAGGATTTGTGAAAATAGGAGAAGACTTTGAAAATAAGCTGAATTGGTAATATAAATTAAATTCCAGGGAAAGGAATTCAGTGTGCTCCTCAATGGACTAGCGACGGGTTTGCTGTATTACTATTGATGCAACTTTACTGGATCTTTTTGACTTTCAAAAGAATGTCCAGATTATTCAAAAATGTTAACGTTGCGGAGAACCTGAAGACATCTTGGCCCGGCTGAAGGGTTTTTTTCCACAACACATGGCTTCACATCACCACCAGTAAGCTAAAGTAGACTAGCGTTCGCCTTGATGATGATTAGTCTCATCTAGACACTTGTTAGCAATCGCCTTTCACAGCATTCACAGCTCAGTTTGGGAAGTAGTGTTGGCATGACGTTGCATTCTTGTGCCTATGGCATGTGCTTATGATTCCATGTTAATAAACTTCCCCTGTAGCAATTTTAACTAATGAAGATTTTTCTGCCTTTTTATCTCCGAGTGACCTCCCTGACAACCACCACCTCATTAAAAAAACCATTCCCCAGTACGTCTCTCACATGCCACCCCATTCACATACAAGGCTTCATACATCATATTTATCTCTGTCCGTCTGTCTACCACCCTCACCTTCTATCGGTGGTGTCATTCCTATTTTTAATCATTCAGCAGCCCAATTATTCATTTATTAATTCAATTAAATACATATTGGAACATACTCCTGCAGAGTTTACTGGTGTTTATATATTGCAAATGATCTATCTTTGCTCTGCTGTCTCTTTCTCCTCAGCCCCTTCTATTACTCCTCAAACAGCAAAGAAAGAACAGCAAACACAGACAGAGCGATTCTGTATCTGCTCTACTCACAGATACAGTATGACAGCAGTCATCCATTCATCTGCTGTCAGTGACGCCTTTCAATCAGGCTGTCACTTCTCTCCGTCTTCCTTGTTTTACAGCTGTCTCTTTTTTTTCTGCAGTAACACACAGACAGGCACACACACCTTTCTCTTCAAACACACCACTTCCCAGCTCCAAAGCAGCCTTACTCCAGAGGGAAAGGCTCAAAATTACACAAGACAGAGTAATCATCCTTATGCTGCTGCATAAATGTGTCTCATTTCTTACTTCATATATAATAAATCCTATCTCTGTGGGTTTTTATAGAAAACACATGAAGCCCAACTGTTTCTTCTAAAAGTTACATTCATATTTTACTAAATGGTTTTGTAAAATATGTTTCGGATTGTAATTATTACATCTGGTGAATGTTTACTGGCAACGTTTTCCCAGTTCCACAGTGTCGTACTGTATAAGCAGAGGTTGTACATATATATATGTACATATATACATATATATATACATACATATATATACATACATATACATATATACATATATACATATATATATACATATATATATATATATA
>NW_022280100.1:68596-99555 GCF_004355925.1 Anarrhichthys ocellatus | reverse complement strand
ATCTTTTACAAAGTGTTATTTTGATAAATGTTTGAATGGATGATTATTTTACCTTTGATTGTGGACGCTCCTGCCAGCAATGAGTGAATTCCTGTTCAGTCCTCTGTTCGCCACCATGTAGCGTGCAATGTCAACATTTTCCCCACCTTTATCTGATCTCACACGAGATGGCACACTGTGGACACCGACAGCTTCTTAGGACTGTTGCTCCTCGATTGTTGGTGGAGGCACTCAAGTACACGATTAAACGACTAAAGCCGCCAATACCACCATGCACAACAATACGCCATCTGAAAAAGATAGGCATAAGCACAGATTAATATCAGTACCACTGAAGGTCACTGCTTAACTGTAAACAAATCCAATAGAGAAAGTGTCACTTTCAAAATATAACTGACCTGTGCATACAGACCACTTAAAAAGGCTAAAAGTTCAAAGAACCAACCAGCTTTACTCTTTATTTCGATACTGGCACAAGCCAGGTAACTTTAATGGATTTGCTCCATCCATCATGGATAAATCAAAGGCTGGCTTGCAGTGATGCTGATGGGTTAATTACAATTGTAGATGGGCCTATCTTTGGAACTGTTCTGGATATACAGTATACTGGGTAGTAAGTATCTTAAAGTAGTACAATCTACAGTGAAGTGAATGTTTGAGCAATGCTTGAGATGGTTTATGTTTTTTTGATACCTTATTAGTTTATGATTGCCGTCAATGTGCCATAAACTGTTTGGTGCTGGTACAGAGTACTTCCTGCGCCTTCTTGGGTTCAGCTGAAGGGTGCGCATCAAAACCCCACCAGGATCCACACGCCGCATGGATTCCTGGACACGCTGTCCTATAATGTGTAAAACAATGCAGAGATATGGTGCACTGGAAAAAAAAAAAAGTAAAAACATCCCCCAATCTGGCAGTAAATTCTAAAGTAGCACAAAATCCAGACTGGCACCAAGTAAAACTGTCTTTTACCACATTGTGAGGAAATCAAGTAGACCAAATCCCAGCATATAGGTAAATAACCACCGAACAAATGATAATGAAATGGCTTGTAAAAACAATGCCATGAATAAACCAGCGTTAAAACAAATGCCAACGACTTCGGCTTCTGCTAACGGGTAGCTGAGCGGGATATCCAACTTCAACGTTACTGTGCAAGACAGTAGTAGTAGACCAGAAGCGATCACACTCCTGTGACCAATCCTGCTTTAGACAGAGGTTAGGACCTCCCACCTCATTAGCATACAGACACATAAATAAATAAATGAATAAATGTAGGTGAAGAGAAATGTAGAAATAAATATATGATATGCATTTCCTTATGTCCTGTTTGATTATCAACTTTTATTTATTTATCTATACATACATTTATTTATTTCCATATTTATTTCAGCATTTATTTATTTATTTATACTTTTATTTATTTATTTCAGCATTTATTTCCGCATTTAAATATTTTTGTATTTATTTCAGTATTTATTTATTCTTTTATTTATTAATTTCTGTATTTATACATTTATTTATGCATTTATTTATTTATTCCTGTATTTATTTATACATTTATTAATGCATTTATTTATTTATACTTATGTTATTTTCTGTCCTCCATAGCCAGCAGGTGCATCTTTTCACCTAATCAGGCCCGTGCACCCCATTACCAGTCCGGCGGATCCAATAGTTTCACCACGTCAGTTCCACTTGGTTACATTAATAGTGAATGAAGATGGCACACAGCTCAAATTGAAAAGTTTCAGGTTCGCCTGAAAAAAAAGCACTGAAAGCATGAATATCTTTTTTAATGATGCAGATGAAAGCTAAAAACCCAAATCATAGCACAACATGTCAGAAGGCTGTATAAAAATATTTGGCTTTGATAAAGTGAAGCAAAAAAACGTTAAGAAAGGTTTAGTACAGGGAGGTCGAGCTGATTTGTCATTTTGGAAGCAGCTGTTCCAACTGTTCCATTGTACTTTTATATACTATATAACTATATATTTCACTTGTTTTATCTCTAATATTATTCAATCTATCCAAAATACAGCAGTTTGGCATCATTTTAAGAGCCTGAGGCTCTCTAAACCCTGTCTGTGTCTGTGAACCACGGATCAATTCTCGTCTGCCTGTGTGTATGTGAGGCCTTTGTCAGCCTATGATTGGTCAATCCCAGACTATGACACCTCTTTAGATGCGTCAGAGTCTCATGAATACAGGGGTGGTAATGTGGGTTTGATTGACAGAATCGCTAGAGGAAAAAAAACAGAAACGCGCCTTGCGTTGCCCTGCATAAAGACTGATTAGCCAGCCTTGTCTGACCCCCCCTTATTCCAGGGAGCACTGTAAAAAACACAGGAAAGACGTAACAACAGTGTTTTAGCCGCCAAAAACGGAATATGAATCCTTTTTCTTCATGATTCGTCTCAAGGTACGAAGCATTTATGGTTTATTCTGCGGTGGAGTGGCTTGGTTTTGTGGTGCTTGTTGGCTGTATCGCTGTACTGGTTTCACGGAGAGATATTTGGAAGATATCTGTGGACTCTGTGTCGAATGCTCGTGCTTTTTGCTATCTCGGTTGTGCATGTTAGCGGTTAGCATTTTCTTTGTTCAGCTTTGTAAGGAGTGCATGGCCGCCGAGCAGTGGTGGGCCGTCAGGGCCTGCAAAGCCTTCTCTGCTGGCCTAAACAGAATCACAAAGCTATATCTATTTTATAATTTAAAATTTTTTCTTAAATACACTACATGTATTATAATTTCTAAAAATATTTTTCCCATTATCTTATTTTCTCATTGCACAGCTAGTGTCTTCCTCAGTTGCTCTGCTTCCAGTGCAGCTTGTTTTAAGTAGAGCTTTTATCCAATCAGATTTCACCTCTGTTTCTCTAGGTAAGAAGAGAGGCCCGAGGCCTGCAGACTCACAAGTGAATCCCTTTGCAGTTTAAAACCTTCTGGGCCCGAGCGAGCCCCATTTGGGGTTCGAGTGAGACCGTTTAGCGTGGCAACGTGTCGTAGAATGCACTTTTCAGAAACAAATATAATGAATGCTCCACACATATCATATACCGAATTAACGAAGAAACTATTTTTATAAATTATAATACATGTAGTGTATTTGAGAAAAATTATTAAATTATAAAATAGCTATAACTTTGTGATTCTGTTTAGGCCGGCAGAGAAGGCCACCACTGGCGTTACCATCTGGCCTATGTGAGGGCTGCCTTGCTGGAGTAGTGGGGAGGGCCCACAGTCAAATGTGATTAGGGTTACTGCCTTGTTTGGAGGGAAAAAACAGGGAGAGAAAGATAAAATTAATTAATCAGTTAATTAATTCCAAGGTAAACAATACATCATTACAACCATGGACCCAGATTATCAGGATTTATTTTAAGGCCTGTCACTGTCACAAACTCTCCCACATGGCTTGGGGGAAACTCTGTTGACGAGGTTTGATGTCAGAGCAAATGCTGATAAATGGTTACCCACGTCATAGTTACTATGGGGTTTCCCCCTGTGGGGAGACCAGTCCTTCACATGTGTACACACATGACCTAACTTTGCCTCTGTCTCTCTCTCTGAGTCCTGCAATGAGCTCTACATGAGCAGTGCTGTGACGCACCACATGTCACATGATATCAACCCTCCACTGCTCTGAATTAATGTGCGTATGTGCCGACTAGATAGTTCTAACATTTGTCGGCATGAATCACATTGTTGTTTACAATGTGTCTTTATGCTTGAGTTATTTGTATGCTGCCCAGCAGCAGCAGAGAGCAGAGAAGAGAGAGCCTTCTACTGGAAAGGTGACTGTATCATAGATATGTGGATGATGAACGCTGTGCTCCGTTGAATCACTGTATTTTAACACTTCCTTTATTCTACATTATCCTGTGATAGTCATAACTATATATAACACAATATGTTAGCATTAAAGCAAACCACAGACATTTACTTTTTACACTACTAACTATGGCTATTTTGCACTGCTGCATTGTGTACTTCCCAGACCATAACAGCACCAAATAAACAGTCAGTGAATTTAAAATCAGGGAAATAATGTAGATGCCTTGCACCAGACTTGGGCTCGCTTGGTCACCCTTACTGACCGGCTAACAGGTGCAATCGCGAGGAATTATGGAGGCAGGAGTTTCAGATTACCTGCAAAACACAGCATAAAGATCAGCTTTGACCATAGCACAACTTGATCACTGGCAGGTCAGCTCGTCTTTTGAACACTGTGACTGTATTGTATTGATCACTAAACTGTCGTTGTCAACTAAGGATGGTCAAAATGCTTACACGTTTGCAGATGGCAACTCTTAAACCTGCATGTTCACCAGGACACATGACCCTTATTGCTGTGTCCTTTGTTCTCAACTTCACTGAGCATCCAACATGTAGCTACTGTTAAGGAAATACTGAAATTGACTTAGTATTTATTTGTTTTTACAAAACTGATGTGAGGTGAGAAGACGAAGTGCCCTGTAAGGTTCCTTTCTAGTAGAGAAAATGTGATGACGTGCCCTGTAAGATTCCATTCTAGTAGAATAAATGTGATGAAGTGCCCTGTAAGGTTCCATAGTAGAGAAAATGTAATGAAGTGCCCTGTAGGTTCCTTTCTAGTAGAGAAAATGTGATGACGTGCCCTGTAAGATTCCATTCTAGTAGAAAAAATGTGATGAAGTGCCCTGTAAGGTTCCATAGTAGAGAAAATGTAACGAAGTGCCCTGTAGGTTCCTTTCTAGTAGAGAAAATGTGATGAAGTGCCCTGTAAGGTTCCTTTCTAGTAGAGAAAATGTGATGAAGTGCCTTGTAGGTTCCTTTCTAATAGAGAAAATGTGATGACGTGCCCTGTAAGTTTCCCTTCTAGAAGAGAAAATGCAATGCAATGTCCTGTAAAAGATAAATTTAATTAAATTGAATTGACCTGTAAATTTCCCTTCTAGAGAAAATGTGATGAAGTAAGGTCACTTTCTATAGAGGAAGTGTGATAAAGTGCCCTGTAGGGTTTTCCCCCAGTAGAGAAAAGGTAAAGCAGTGCCCTGTAGGGTGCACTTAAATGGAGAAACATAATAAAGTGCCCTCAACATAATTTACAAAAACATATAGGCTGTCCATCTATTCCCCAGGTTGCTTGGTCCCCCTGGTATCTGACTGACTGACTGAAGTTGCAACCATGGGCATGTTTTTCCTTCTGGCTTCAGTTTACAGAGGTGCACACAACTGAGCACAAAACACTTTTCATGTATGTTAAGGTTTGAAACGTTTTACTTTTATTTTTTTATTTTACTAGGATAATCTCAGTGACATTCGGCGTATCTTTTACAAGGGAGTCCTGGTCAAGACAGCAGCGTAAAAAGTTTCACATTAAAGGATGAACAACAGACATTAAAACAGCTAAAAAGTTCAAACAAACAACATAATAAATTGCAGATAAAAGAAACAAGCAACATATTTAAAAGAGCAAATTACATCAAACAATGAATAAACAGTGTTTTTCAGTAAAAGAACATGTACAGTCAGTATTTAAATAGTCCGTAATCCTGCATCTTCCAGCTCACACATGAGGGTGCAGGTTCTTTCAGTTCATGCTATAGAATGAATTTATGTAGTATAGATTCAAATGGCGGTACAACCTCTTATATGATTAAGGCAGTCTGTGATAATGATGAATGAATGCTCCGCAGTTTGAAACAGCACAGTAACTTTATTCTTTAAATATTTTGACACAGTAGATATTGTATCTGAACCAATTACATATTGGTGACATGGTGATATAGAGGACATTCACAAATGGGTCCTGTTCATCCATCTCTTTATTAATTTACCTTGCGTGTTCCTCTTTGTTTTCTGTCACTATGTGTTTAATGTATTTCTCAGTTTGTGTGCTTCTACAGCATCTGTGACTCACAGACAAACAAGACAGCAGGTGGTGTGTGATGTAATATGGGCCACATATAAGTCTTCTGTCTGTCTGCTGAGGAGGAAACAGGATACAACTCTCTGGCAAACTGGACCCCTAATGGGTTCAGCTTTTAGAGGTGTCTAATTATGCAAACTGAAACTTTTCTCTGGGCTTTAAAGAGTGCAGAAGTTGAGGCATTTTCTTCATGATTTTCCCTCAGAGCGATTGAAGCTGAAAATATTTAATGACCAATTTTGTTCAAAGGAAACATTTAATTGATCTTAGAAATACACAATAGTTGTGTATCTCTACGATTTCCGGGATTAGTGAGCAGAGGATGTCATCGTCAAGGTCCAAGCTCCCTCTGCTCCTGTTTGGGATCCTCCTGTGCAGCTCCTTTGCTCCTCTCCCAGTCATCAGCAGTAAGAGACATAGCATACGGAGCGCCGGGCCATTGATGCATGCCATCGGCAGCTCCTGGGACAAGAGGGAGGTGGCAGCTAGAGATGGAGAATACCTGCTGGGGATAAAAAGACTAAGAAGGCTTTACTGTAATGTGGGCATTGGCTTCCACATTCAGGTCTTACCAAATGGGAAGATCACAGGCGTGCATAATGAAAACAGATACAGTAAGTCATTTTGCTTTTCCCTGTTGAATTCCATGTAAAGCAGACAAATAAATGTAGTCATAAACAGTTAGGTTGCCATTTTTCTCGTTTGAGTAACTAGATTTGTGACTTTTATTCGGGCCATTGGGACCAGTTATTCCTGTATGAATTGTTAAAATCATTATGCATCACTACTTTGTCATTAGCATGATGAACATTATGAATTAATTCTGTGTTTATTTTAACAATTAAATACAGTAATATCTTGTCAGTTGGTGTGAATTGATATTGTGGAATTCACTTGGGCACTACTGAAAAATATAGACTTTAATTGGCCAATTAAAGCCCCAAAACACAATTTTTGAAAGGCCACGCCCCTCACACTGTAATTCAGATTGACTCTAAATTCCGGTCTGCCCATAAATTTTCCGTCTTTTGAATTAAGAAAATACTTCTGACATCTACGAAACTGTAGGTTTGATTGCTGCCAAATATTATGTGGAACATTATTGGACCCAGCATATCAAAAGATTATTGACATCCTATTTAGTTTTCAAGCTATTGACCAATGGACAAAAGGGCATGGCTCAGCACTAGTTCCGAACATTTGCATGGTCCTGGCACAATGTTGGTCATAAATCAATGACAGTTTCTCCAAACATCACCAAGCTTTCTGAATGTTTTCTATTAAGCTGTTGAGACATCTCCACAAAATGTAAGGATATGTGACTGGTGGGACTTTGTGTGAAATTACTATATTACCAACTTGTTGCAGAGAGGGTGATTAAATTCATTGTGATTGTAGTATACAATAATCATTTAATTCTTGTAATGACTGCTGACAAGTGGGGTAACATGAGGATTCTTAAAATAGCATATTTATAGACTGATATTAAGACCATGTACCTGAGAGATCAGTGAAGGACATGAATGATGCAGCTTGTACTTTTCCTCTCCCAGTGTGTGTTTGTAGCCTTTTGACTGATGCTTTTCATTTCTTTATCTCAGGATGTGAATGACTTGAAGTGGACAGGCAGGTAGTTAGTGTTGCATCAGCTGCTCCAACACAAACTGAGACTATGGCGAGGGAATGGAAAGTAAGAACTGCAAGCATATGCTCCATAAATATCAAATTTTTCTTTCCTAAATCTCCATTATTATTACTATTATTAGATCCTCATATTTCAACCACATTCAAAAGTGACTTTTTTTCCAAAGTCTGTGTCCTAAGCAATTTCAGACAGACTACCAACTGTGATTGACCCAAACATCTCAGCTTTCTGTCTGTCAGCAGCACACTCCTGAAGGGCTGAAATAACAGATCTTCTCCAAGCGGTAGTAAGTTAACCATAGAAATGTACTGTACAAAAGTACATGTCAAGTAGGCTCCACAGGAGAAAATCCCAATTGTTTTTATTTGTTGAGTCATCAATTCTATCCCTCACCCACCTTACTGGTGAAAGAGACAGGAGCAAATTCTCAAAGGATTTTGAACTTTTGTGGCTTCTAAACCTGCCAAAATAAGACAAAAAGAAGCTGGGTGAAATATTCCTCTAACTGCTGTTGTGCTATTTGTACGTATTTAAATTAAGGGTTATACATTCATGCTGTGCTAAATTGTTTTTTTTCTATGAAAATGAGCCTCATTACAGAAAGATCAGCGCTAATAGCCACACAGAGTAACAGTGAAACTATTAGTGTCTTCAGAGGGTTGGTGGTCGCTGAAGCCCTTTTATGTGGGGTGTTCACTCAAACTCATTGATTGTGGGATGAAATGACAGTTGCGTCATGAAAAATAAATTAATAAAGTTCCCCTGCATATAATTTAAAAAAATAGGCTACATGACAATAATTCATGAAAAATACAACACAATCTCACTCCCACATTGTCAAACAGCAACGCTTGGTCAGTGGCCCTAAGCTTCAAACTATGATGCTCTACATACCCCTCTAGCTTCAGTTTTGCTCGCAGCAGGGACGACATGTCAGTTTCCACTCATTACATGCATAACATCTTTTCAAAATAAACTTCCTCACAGGAAGTTAGGGTTTAGGCAACAAAACCACTTAGAAAGTTTTAGGAAAAGAGCGTGGTTGACGTTGACTTGACTGACTAATAACTGATGTGTTTAGTGACTAACGACTCTAGTGAGTCAGTTAACTAACGACTGTTGTGACAATATAGTTTACTTTTAGTTTTGCAGTGTACACAAATGTTTTCCTGGTTCAGTTCAGAAAAAGTGCAACACATAAATCAGCAACCGTCCATTTAATGCCTGCCCTTTAAATTGAAAGAATAAAACATATCCATGAAGTGCGTCACATATGCTTTCAGAGAAATGAAATACAACATACCAACATTATTCAGGGACTTTCCCATTTTACCTGTTCAAATCTTTTTGGGACGATACACCACGATCATAGTAAGTATTAACAGTGTCTCATTTTGATGGTCTCTATCTGCTACTGATCAGTTCCATGTTTTATCCCAGGCCTTCTGGAGATGTCCCCAGTGGAGAGAGGAGTGGTCACTCTGTTTGGAGTGAAAAGCGGCCTCTTCATTGCCATGAGCGACAAAGGGAAACTCTACGGCTCGGTAAGAACTGATCAGGATTTGATGACAAGATGTGTGAACTGAACTAAAGTTACACACACACACACACACACACACACACTGAATTCTTTAAAATGGCCAAGAATTATTAATACCCAGATGACGTAAACACTGATTGAATTCCATGTCACAGTTAATTGTAGGTCATTTTCTTCTGGCCCAAAGCCATTGGTGTAATGTTTTATTTGGTTGCGACCACCCAAACATTGGAGTGATCAGCTCCGGTTAAAATAGTTTTGAATGCTGACTGAGGCTAACTCAGCCATGATCTAAACACAGTTAGTCATCCAGTTACTCATCTAACAGCAGGCCTCTATGCACAAAGGTAGGTGGTTTGGTTTGGGGTGGAATGAGATTGACCTTTGGTTTGAACTGCTCCCAGATCTCCGTGACTAAGCCTGCCATGCCAATGAGGTTTTTCCTTGTATTAGTATACATTATACTATATATATATAATAAGGAGAGATTAAGTAGCTGTGGTAGGGGCAACAGAATGAGGAAAGCTCTTGAACCTGATGGAATTTTCCATTCAGCTAGGACATCTAACCGTGTATACAGTGGCGCCGGCAAGATTATATTCCGTAGTACGAACAAGAACCGCCCGCCGGCTTACAAATGACAGTGGCTTACAAATGACAGTACCTTACGTCTAAGTTCCCACGCACGTACATACGCAGTCTACTCAGTGAGCGGGTAAGAGAGAGAAAGATTCATATTTTTTTTACAATAATGTTACCGATACAACACCACCGTAAAACTGATAACTGCAGCATTTCAAAGAGCAGCCAACAATACGTCAACAGTAAGTCAAGACAATGAAATGTTATCACAATATGGAACGGCAACATTAATTTAGCCCCCCACAATATACACACAATATGAAGTGAGGTTGTATAAAATAGTTTGTCATAACATCAACATTGACATTCAAATTCTAAACCAACATTTGAATGCTATGAAGGTTTGTTATTGCATGTCTATTCAATGTGTTTTAAACCCAGTTTATCTGCATAGTTACAGTTACAGATTAGGCTACACTAATAGTTAGTATTGTACTATTTCAGTCTCACTGTAGTTTGTGAAATAGCCACGAAATGCAATCTATTGGTTTCGTGTACAGTGACACGAACTGTCAGGTTTTTTTCATGCAGCTTGGAACAACTTTTCTTTTGGGACGACATTTTGTGACAAAACGAAAGAAAGAAAAATCCACAACAAGACTTTGGGACGTGCAGTGATGAATACCAGTGTCGTGGTTGGAAGTCCTTGTTTGTCAGACCCATCCACCTCCTCTCCCGCCCACCATAAGTGGTCTTTGTCATTTTTTTCCCCATACGTTTTATATTCCCTTGGATGCGTTTAATTTGTGTGTCCACCACAAAAAAGGATTCTAATCGATCTTCCATTGGTATAGTTTTTGTACTGAGCCATTTGACAGTTCATGTCCTTGTGCACAAAACCAATAAATTGCATGCCAGCCCGTGCATTAAGGCGCCATTGTGCGTAGGATTGTTTCCGATTTGTGTGATCCAAAAAATGTCCAATAGCTCTAGAGCGTCGTTGTCCAAAAGTACACAAATCACTGGCCTTTTGCTAAGCCCCGCCTTTTGATAATCCCCGCCTCCCGCAGCCGCTCCATCAAGCTGTCAGAGTTACCATGGAGCCCACACTGTCACTTAACTGCATTCCCTAAATGAATGTTATCTTCTATTTTTTAAAGACAGAAGGGTGAACAATGTGTTTGAAGGATATATCATGGATGTCAAACTGATTCAGTAGTGAAAACAGGTTAAAAAGATAAAGTTAAAGTTAAAGCTACTGATCATATTGTAAAAGTAAAACATCACATCACCTGGAAGCAAGACAGAGGACAGTGAAATTATGAAACAACACTGTTCCTGTAAAGCTGGGTTGGTCACTATTGCAAACCTCTTGCACACGACGCCCCCAAATTTGGGGGCTCTCGGACTTAGGGGGGGTTGCAAATATCGTCCAAAAAATGGTCATGTTGATAGCAATTATTGTCCATGTGTACATTTTATATATCAGATTAAACAGCAACGTATGGGCAACACTATCATATAAGCAGTGGTGGGCCGTGCATTTTATACCTGGGCCTTCACTGCTGTCCTGCAGCTGAAACACAGCTACGGTTATTATTTGTTTTGTGTCAAAATTAAGCCAACACCTATCTGCAGAGAATATCCCGGGAGTGCGTCTCCTCTCTGCTCTGACTGCAGCTGGGACTGCTGCGCCTGTGTGTGCTTTGGGGCGGCGGAGGGGCTCACAGCAGCTCCCGCTGCTCGTTCACGACTGTGCAGAACGGTATGTGCTTTCACGAGTCAAAACACCACAAAAGTCTCCAACAACACCAGAACAAGTTGCTAGATTTGTCACTAGTAGCTTTTGACAAAAAAAGTCGCCATGAGGGTTTGGAAAGTCGGCAGATTTAGCGAGAGAGTCGCCAAGTTGGCAACACTGGCACCGGATAAATGTGTCCCCAGAGCAACATTGGACCTAACAATGGTTCCTATCGCATCTAAAACCAAACAAAAATCTCCATAAAAACAAGTTGTACAAATAATAATATATAAACAAGCATACTAAAGCTACTGCAGATGTAAAAACAAACGCATTTAAGTTACCAGAGCTGCTGTTCACTATTTAAAGACAAAGTGCATCCTCCTTTCTTTGTTAACAAAGAGTTTAATCTCACGGTCGTTCAGTACATCCGTGCGTTTTAGTTCCAGTAAGAAGTCCTTCTCAATTCATGGACACCAGTGAAGACAGTGGAGCCTCCCCAGTTGTATTTCTTGAATAGGTTTTAATGCGTTTGAGGGCTGAAAATGTCCGCTCGACAGAGGCAGCAGATATTGGGATAGTCACCGCCCAACATGTCAGGCTAGCCCACTGACCAATCACCTATGGCTAGGCTAGCAGGCTCTGGCACCTCAACGAATACGCCCAACATGTCAAACTAAAGATCTGATTGGTTGAACACTATGACAATCAACAATATCGTCCCCATTCACTTGAACTGCAAAGGCATTCACTTGTGAGTCTGCAGGCCTCGGGCCTCTCTTCTTACCTAGAGACACAGAGGTGAAATCTGATTGGATAAAAGCTCTCCTTAAAACAAGCTGCACTGGAAGCAGAGCAACTGAGGAAGACAGTAGCTGTGCAATGAGAAAATAAGATAATGGGAAATATATTTTTATAAATTATTATACATGTAGTGTATTTAAGAAAAAATATTAAATTATAAAATAGCTATAACTTTGTGATTCTGTTTAGGCCAGCAGAGAAGGCTTTGCAGGCCCTGACGGCCCACCACTGCATATAAGTCACTTTTTACACACTCAAAACACAACTATACACTACTAATATAAGCAACTAGAAAATGTGGCATAAAACCACGTATTCCTGGCCACAAATCACCGTTTGATTTACTGCGCTTCGATATTGGAACACCAAGCTAACGGCTCCACTGCTAATCAATAAGCCCAAGAGCATTAGCATTCGACGCAGAACCCATAAATGCCTTCGGTTTTTCTCTCCGTGAAACCAGTACAAAGCTGTGAGTGAACAACGGCAACACAACAGTTCCCTTCACCGGAAAAAATCGTTGGTATCTGCTTACCTTTTATAAAGAATCACAAAAATAACGGCGAAAATGATCCGGTTCAAAGGTAGAATCATTGTTGGCAACTACATCCTGTCTGTTTCCCCATCTGTTTCCTGTATAAGGGGGGTCAATCTAACTTGCTGGACCCGTGGGTGGGTGGTCAGACTTTTGGCAAACGGAATTTTACGCTCGGGGATGCGCGGCACTTCTTGCAACTTTACTTGCTGAAAATTCTGTCAATCAACACCCGGCTTCGACGACAGCCTTCCTGAGACTCTGACGCGTCAAAGGCAGGCTCATTGACTGAAATCGAACGATGATAGGCTGAGCTACACTCCCATACACACACAGCAACTTGAATTCAGACGAGAAAATCACATGGATGAGAGCCAGAAACAGGCTCTGAGAGGACCCTGGCTCTCAAAATGATGCCAAACGGCTGTATTTGGATGTATTGAATAATATGAGTGATAAAAAAGTGAAATATATAGTTATATAGTATATAAAATTACAATGTAAGAGCTGCAACAGCTGGTTCCAAAATGACGACCTCACATGACGTCTCTGTACTAAAAGCCTCTTATTCTTCACTTTATCCCAGCCAAAACTTTATTCTAGGACTACTGATCGGTTGTGCTATGATTTGGGAGAGTTTTTAGGCTCTCAGCTGCATTATTTCAAAAACATAATGTCAATAAAAGGTAAAAGTGCTTTTTTTTCAGGCGAACCTGAATATTTTCAATTTGAGCTGTGTAATATCTTCATGTACTATATTAACCAGAAACATATACACAATATTTACCCATCTGAACAATCTCACAAGTGTTATCTGATTATAGCATCAACAATTATTAAAATAGGCCTTGTAGTTACAGAATTAAAGTCTCTTTAGTATGGGTATGCCATTTTCGAGCAGAGGTATAAAAATAGGGCTAGTGTTTAATAGGAGAATCAATAAATTACATTCAGAGCATGACTATAGCAGCAAAAAACTATTTTCTATGTAAAGATACAGAGTAATGTCTACCTGAGCAGAGAATGAAGTCGCTTTCCCACTGTGTGTGTTGTTATCCGAATTTCTCTGTGCATGCTTTTAGGGCATGTTGGTGCATGTGAGCCGTCGCTCTGTGCTGCTCTCTCACAGCTGATTACTTCGTCACGACCAACAGATTCATCATAGAAGCATAGCACCCACTCAATTTTCAGGTTAACACTGTTAGCTCAGTCTGCATATTTGCTGTAGTTTGTAGTGTTAGCGCTGTAAGCACTGTTAGCTATGAGCAGCTTGCTGTTGCACTTCCATGTTGCTGCAGTAGACCACAACGGACAAACCAAACATTGGATCTAAAGAGATTCCTTTTGCGTTTTTCAAGCTTTTAGAGGGAGGGTCACTAGATGCCACTAAATCTTAATATACTTTGAGTGTTTTGCCCATCATTCGTGAGCAATGGCTGAATTAATATATTCTATGTTGGAATTACTGATAAATACAATTTTAAAAAGTGATAGTGGTCGCGGTTTGGTGGAGGCAAGAATCTATAAGTTCTACTGATTGCAATGGGATATTGAGCAACATTCCTTGAATCAGAAGTTGTGGAAATTAAAGCTTTTTATTTTATTAAGCTTGAGAGAAGGGCATCACCAAATTCAAAGTTTTGTTGATGGAATCTGATGAGGTCATTTTCTGTTTAGATTTTTTATTGTTTAGCTCAAATTAGATTTTTAGATGTGATCTGAAGAGGTTTGAGAGGTCAATTTATCAATTTATTGCTCCATCAGTTTTCATAACTCAAAGCATTACAACATAACAGACCCACACTATCAGAATTGTTTTGGAGGTGCTTTGTTTTGGTTTTAATGAGTCAAAATTAATGAAACATGTGGGCGGTAAGAAATGAGGACCCACACTAAACAAACTGGGAACATTAGCAAAAAATCACACATGATCAGTATTTAAACACACAAGACAGTCTTCACCGAAGAAAAAAAAAATGGCATTTCTCCACATGCCTTAACAATCTTAAATGTAACAATCAGAGCCTAGCTATTACCTTCACACTGCTTTTAACATGGCAAAAGCTGAGCCGGCGACTCACAGCTAACAGTGCTAATTACAGCAACAGTGCTGACAGAGTGAAGTGTTTTCCTGAGGGGGAACCTGGAGGATGGGCGATACGTGTCCACAATGACGCTGTCGGTCGGGACGCCGTTATCAGCAGTAACTGCCGTATGAGCACAGTGCAGAGCACTAACCGGTGGGGAACGCTCACATGCACTAAAATGCATGCGCAGCCAGGCCCAGATATGTCAACAAATCACAATGAAGCTTGGATAACAGAACACACAGAGGGAGAGAGACTTCATCACCATCTGTCATGAGGAAATGGTGGAATCATGATGACATGCTGTCTTGCAAATAGTGCCAAAACCCAACTAGAGAAAAAAAAGAACATTCTCATATTCTAGAACCTAAAACAATGACTTGATTGGACTTTATTATCTTTCTCGTCACAGGGTCGCTACAATGATGAATGTAAGTTCAAGGAAAATCTACTGGCCAACAACTATAATGCCTATGAATCAGCTGCCTACCCTGGCATGTACATCGGCCTCAGCAAGACTGGCAAAACCAAGAGAGGCAACCGGGTCACACCCACTATGACCATGACACACTTCCTTCCCAGGATATGATTTTAAAAAACAAAGCTCTCAGCCATACAGAATGAAGACATATTTTACTGTTGGACTACTCATATTCTACTTAACAACTAACAACATACAAAAGTGAAAAACTTGGCTATATTTTGAAATGTTTTGCTTAATTACAAGCTCCCACGCTTAAGGCAATGTTTGTATGAAATGACATGCACCAACCAAAGATTAAGAATATGGTATCAATGTGGCTGTGGTAGAAGAGTCCAACTTAATACTAAATACTTAAAAATTCAAAGTGTATAGCACCCCTAGTGGTGGTTATTATATGTTACAGTATATTTACTTATAGAAGTTTAAACCAAAAAGCATAGTCATTAGATGTATTGAACATTGTAAGTATAGTCATTGGATGTATTGAACACTGTGAAGAAGATTTGCTGAAATGTATTAAGTATTAGGTCAGATAGGGTTTTCAGATACGCCCATATGAATGAGTGCAGGATGGCCAAGCGAGGATATTGGAGTATGCTGCTTTAAGGAAGGAGGAGGCCGGACCATAATAATGAGTCATAAGTCAGGAGGAGCTTATTGGATTTCAGCCAATTACTGAGCTGATACGGGACATCTCAGAGACACTGACACACAAAAGACTGTGGATCTACGGACATCGGGAGATCCTCTGCGGGCCATCGGCCAGACACTAGTCTGCCGGGTGGCCCTGACTGGGCCTCAATTTCATGAAATATTATGTTATTAATAGTGTGATTCGGTTTGTAACTGTTTTTGCGTTTGTTGGATAATAAATCCTTTCGATTTTGACTTGAACCAGCTGTTCTGTTTTGGAGGCGGATGAGAAGCACACGGTGAGGGGGAAGGGCGGTTTCTATCTTCGACCAGAAGTTCTGTTGCCCTAACATTAGACACCAAATGCAAAACCTTGGTATATCTTTCAGGACCTCCACCTCACCTACTTTACAAGCAAAGCACATCAGACCGTGGCCAGCGGTACCACAGTTTTGAACTTTCCAGCTCCATTACCAAAGTTTCACAAGCTTGTTGGACAACTACTGTGGCCTCCAGGTCTGTCCTTTGTGGGCTACTGTAGAAACATGTTTTAAATGTAATTTATTGCTCCTTTAATGATTGTAACAGTGAATACCTACCCGGCTTTGCGGGAACTGTGTTCCATAATTTCTTCTTTCTTGATTGCCAGGTGATGTTGTGGTTCACTTAGGCTTTAGCTTCTAACTTAATATGTTAACCTGTTCTATTTCATCCTTACTGAGTGCTTCACACTGGATATCTTCCGTCTCGCGCATGCGCAGGTCGAATATTTATACCAACAAAGTCACCTGTGACCTCGGATGACCCCCGTCGTCTATAACTTCCGGTGTCATCCTGAGTTCAGTCCTTTTTCATCTTCTCGCTACGCAGGTTAGCTACCATGGTAGCATAAACAAAGATGTGTCTACGATCAAGACATATTAGAGCTTGTCGCTGTAGCCTTGTGACCACCGGTCGGAGTTGCGGATATCTCGCCCTCCAAAGGCTGCGACAAGCTGTCCCTCTATGGAGGGAGCGGTGTGTTTTGCCGTTCGGACCATCGAGCCCCGGACTGGTGGATGCCCCTATCATCGGTCGTCACCAGTCTGATAAGGGCCACCTAAGTCGTGAAGACAGCAATCGGTGACATCGATTAACATTGTTTTCTATAACCGTTGTTCGTTTTCCACGGTTGGCAGAGCGCTTCCGCTCTAGCTAATCGAGTGGCGTGCTAACGAGAGCTGTGTCCTGCTCAGGCTAACATGATGAGATGCTAGTGTTGGGAACGTAAAGGAGCGTGTTTGGTTATCAGCAAATATGAAACTAAATTATCAACATCAATGGAGTTATTAATATCAATAAGTTAATTAGTAATTACTAATAAGAACGGGGCACCACCCTGCGGACAGGGACCAATAACCAAACTATAAACTAAGTCTCATAATTAGTGGTCACTCACGATATTAACAGTCTGAATACTATTACAGGTTTGGAGTGCGAGTGAAGGGTTAAGTTCGAGCACAGGCCACTACATCCAGTTGTTATTACACACCTATGCACAAGTAATCACAGACAACTGCTCTCTAAAATATAACAGAGTTTATTAAATCAAAATAATAAATGATCAAATCAAGTAATATCACAATCAACAAACGCTATCATACAATTATGTGTCTAATACCTAAACTCAAATGAATAAAGTGGGGTAAGGATATGTGTATCGATATATGTACATGTGTGTGTGTGTGTGTGTGTGTGTGTGTGTGTGGAACGGAAGGGGGGGGGGGGCCTACTCAACAGTGATGGTGGATAATCTCAATAGGGGCGTGTGAGCCTACAGGCAAAGATGGCGGAGTCTAGGGACCGGCGACCAAAATGGCTGAGAGGTGGCTGCTATCACCACGTGGGACGGCGTACCATGTGGGTTGGGGTCAGAGATTACATAATCACGAGTCTGAGAGGTTCACCCAAAATCAGTACCTCTAACTACGTGTGTGTTAGTAGAGGGAGAGAGAGAGAGAGAGAAAATCGAGCTCTGACCGCGGTGCTCTGCGCAGTAGTGAGGAAGTGAGGAACAGCACGCTTTTACGGTGATAGTTGCGGTTCTAGATCTCACTCGCAGAGCCGATTTAAAGAGGAGAGAATAAAACCAAAAACAAAATAAAAGAATCCCCAAAACAAACAGATCTTTGTCACTGTGGTGAAATGCAAGTTTGTCTCCCTATCACCCCGAAACTCGGTCGGCCAGACGAGAGTCGGCCACCGTAGTTTTAGTTTTTAAAGTGATAGAATCACAAGCTCCACATCCACTAGCAGCGATGGATCAAATGCAAACGGTTACAGCAGGAAATACACAATATAACGGGACTCCGTGGTCCGCGATGCTGGCGTAATAACACGTTATAACACGACAGTAACTTAACACAACAAGATACAGGAATAACAACATAAATGAATAGTCTAAATTAAGCTAATGCTAAGCTAAGCTAGACCCAGATACCAGTAACTTACTTTGAGAAGCTTCGTTCGGTAGGGTCCATTTCCTGTGGTGGGAATCATTCAGTCCTCGGGAGATGTGGGGTCCCGGTGGCGCGGCTATTGGAGCTAGCGCAGACTCAATCCCCTCGCTGCAGAGAGGGGTCTTCTTAACGTCGGAGGCGTGCGGGAGTCGCTCGTCTTTGGCTGGAAGTCTTCGGCTCGTTAGGGGCTCAGTTGCCCTCTTTTGCCGGCAAGGTGTGCACTAAAGGGTGGGAGGACGGGTCGTAGAGATTATCCGTTCTCGCACTACGGGATCCAAAACTCAAAATAAAACACAGTCTGTAGTTCGACCAGCGAATGTAACATGTGACCTGATTTGATGAGGCCGCGGCTCCTCGTGAATCTTCTTGTTGCCAGGACGAGGTCCGGAGGGAAGAGGCTGAATGGCGTTTCCTGCTCGCTTATAAACCAGGTCTCGAACCCAGTGGGGGGCCACTTCTTGGCCAATGAGGGGCCAGGATCAAGTTTTGGCTGTGCTGGGAGGTGTAGTCATTCATCTTGGAGTTTCCATCAGACGTTGTATGATAGGAAGGAGCATGGGTGCTTCTAGACTAGGGCCAGATCCCAACACTAGTTCGACGTTAGCATTATGTCCACTGATGTAACATTACGACTATCACAGTTAGCAGAGTGTTCCCACTCAGGCAAACTTGATGAGATGCTAGTTCAACATTAGCATTATGTCCACTGATGTTGCAACATTACGGCTATCACAGTTAGCAGAGTGTTCCTGCTCAGGCAAACTTGGTGAGAGTCTAGCTCGACTAGATCGACATTGGCATTGTGTCCATTGAGATTTAATTGTTACATCTGATATAATTCACAGTTAGCAGTGTCTTCACTCAGGCTAACTTGGTGAGATGCTAGCTAGACAAAGCTGATACTGGGACGGTGTCCATCAACTTTGTAACATTACAACTATCACAGTTAGCAGAGTGTTCTCGCTCAGGCTAACTCGGTGAATGCTAGTTGTACTAAATCAACATTGATGTTGTGCCCATTGATGCGGCTGTCGCAGCTGGCAGTGTCCTCACTCAGGCTAACCTGGTGGGACACTAACTAGACTAAGTTAATACTGGGATTGTGTTCATTGATTTTGTAACATTACGGCTATCACAGTTAGCTGAGTGTCCTCGCTCAGGCTAACTGGTGGGACACCACTATTTACAGCGACGGTCCTAGTGAAGAGTGTCCTTGCTCCCCTCTCACTGTAAGGACTGTTTTTTGGGTCTGTTTCCACAGTAGCAGAGTGCTCTCGCTCAGGCTAACTGGTGGGTCACCAATATCTGCAGCAACTATCCTAGTGAAGAGTGTCCTCGCTCCCCTCTCACTGACTGTCCCCTGCCTGTTCTCACAAACATTCAGCAGAGCGTCCCGCTGAGACTGACCTAGAGAGTTGGCCATGTTTGACTTTCCCAGCTGTAGGACCTGTATGGCTCCTCTACAGCCTGATGATGGCCATGACCTCTGCCCCTCTTGCCTTGGCCTCGAGCATCTGAGGGAAGGCCTCTCTGAGAACCCATGCATGAACTGTGGCATCATGCCTCGAGCAGTAAGGGCTGCTAGGCTCACCGAGGCAGAACACCTGACGGGTATGGTCGACCTCCCGCTTTCAGGGCAGTTGAATCCAGCCCAACCTACCCGTTCCAAGCGCAGGGCCACAGAAACTGCAGGGGCTCCCTCCAAGAGGGCTAAACCCAGCGGGCTGTCTTCTAGAGTGGATCTGCTGACCTCCGAGCTAGCTCAAATGAAGTCGCTTCTACTGGCCCTCCAACCTAGTGTAGGGGGGGCTGAAGCACCAGATCCACCCGCGGCTGAGCTTGGCTCAGAAGAGGATGTTATATCACTGGCAGCGTCAGCCAATCTCTTTACTGAGTACAGTGAAGAGCGGCCCATGGGTAGCTACATGGGGTCTGTCATTCGCATGGCACTGGCACGCCTGCAGTTAGATACGCAGCAGCCGGAACCCCAGCCTGCGAGTGCCTTCTTCAGGCGTGTTCTCGCCCCCACGACCTTTGCTGTTCCTCCCTCCGAAGAATATCTAAGGGAGCTACATGCATGCTGGAGAGACAACAGGAATCTGTCCCGTCTTACATCAGATGGCCGAACCCTGGCGGCCATGCAGGATGCGGCAAAATTTGGCCTCGCCCGTATGACAGCTGTTGAGTCGACTATTGCGTCCCTCATAGTTTCCCCTGAGGAGACCATGAGGACCGATGCCAGGTGCCCTCGACCCCAATGTCGGGTCAAAGATGACCTGCTATCCAGGGCTTATGACACAGCAGCGCTGTGCACCGTATCGACAACTCCCTCTCCCACCTCATGCTTGCCCTCAGCTTCTCAGCTTCTTGCCCGCAGCTTCTCTGCAGCAGGCTACTTTCGACGCTTCCGCCACCAGCCTCAGTGATGCTTCATTGCAGGCGTTTGCGCACATGTCGAGGGAACTTGGACGTATGATGTCCACCCTGGTCCAGACTCGCCGCCAGGTTTGGCTGGCGCAGTCACCCCTGTCTGAGACATGTAGGAGGACCCTCCATACTGTCCCAGTGGAACCTGGTGAGCTGTTCAAGTCAGCTGCTATACAGGCGCTTCAGCGAACTGTTGAAGCTAGCCAGACCAGGCAGCAGTTATCTGGTCTTTGCAGGGACATTCCTGCACCCCAAAGACCTAGGGGTCCCACTTTGGCACCCCAAGGCCGTTTTTTCAGCCTCCAGCTTACCCTAGTAGCCGCCACAGGCCTCAGCATCCTGCTGAGAGGCCGGACCGCTACCCATACAACCCTACCTACGTCCCCCCCCAGACAATCTCCGAACTTGGGGACTAATAGTCCGTCCCCCGCCCGAAGCCTCCAGAGGCAGGGGGGCCAAGAGATTTCTCCGGGCCGGCTGTCGGGTTTTTCTCCCAGCAGCAGATTTCCAAGGGAGAGTGGTTCACGTCTATCGACGCCTATTCCCGTGTTCCCATGGTGCATCACCACAGGCAGTTTCTTCGTTTCGCCTTTTAAGGCCGCCACTTTCAGTCCAGGGTGCTTCCATTCGGACTCTCCCATCTCCCCATGGGTGTTCACAAGGTGTTACTGCTGTCCTTTCCCCCTGCAATCACAGGGCGTGAACATACTGCCGTACTTAGATGACTGTCTGAACTGGGCGCCATCCCGGCTTCAGGCGCCACAGGACACTGCTCGCCTTCTCTCACGTGGCCCGGTGGGGCCTCAAGGTGAACATGGAGAGGAGCTACCTGAGCCCTTCTCAGAGCATAACCTTCATTAGTGTGGCCCTATGAGGGCCTGTCTGTCACCCCAGCATGTGGACAACAACCCCCACAACCTCTCCCCCTTCCGAGGGGGCAGACGGTTGCCCTACATCCTTTTCTCCGACTATTGGGTAAACTGACAGCTGCCTCAACTGTCGTTCCCTTGGGTTTGCAGATGGCTGAACTTGACTTCACTTGGAATCAGAATCAGAATCAGAATCAGAATCGGCTTTATTGGCCATGTATGCGTGCGCATACATGGAATTTGACTCCGGTTACACATTACTCTCATCGTACATACAAACATGAAATATATACAATAAACAAGAGAAATATAGGAAAAACAAGGACATTTAACAGCTATATACAATATAAGTATAAATATATCCCAAACAAAAGTGTGTATGTATATATATATAAAATACAATAGTGCAAATAGAGGTAGTGCAATATGATTTATTTATTGTTCATGAGAGTGACGGCCAGTGGAAAGAAGCTGTTCCTGTGTCTGGTGGTTTTGGCGTACAGAGCCCTCTAGCACCTACCAGAGGGGAGGAGTTGGAACAGCTTGTGTCCAGGGTGTGAAGGGTCTGCAGTGATCTTTCCTGCCCATTTCCTGACTCTGGAGGTGAACAAGTCCAGGATGGAGGGCAGGCTGGAACCAATGATCCTCTCTGCAGACCTGACAATCCGTTGTAGTCTGTTTCTGTCCTGTTTGGTGGCCGATCCAAATCACACAGTGATAGAGGAGCAGAGAACAGACTAGATGATGGCTGAGTAGAACAGGATCAGCAGCTCCTGAGGTAGGTTGAACATCCTGAGCTGGCGCAGGAAGTACAACCTCTGCTGTGTCTTTTTCCGGATGGTGTCGATGTTGGGAGCCCACTTCAGGTCCCGGGAGATTGTGGATCCCAGAAACCTGAAGGTCTCCACAGTGGATACAGTGTTGTTGTGTATGGTGAGGGGGGGCAGTGTTGGGGGGCTCCTCCTGAAGTCCACTGTCATCTCCACAGTTTTGAGCTTGTTTAGCTCCAGGTTGTTCAGACCACACCAGAGGACCAGCTGTCCAACCTCCCTCCTGTATGCAGACTCATCACCGTCCCTGATGAGGCCGATGATCGTTGGGTCCTCTGAGGTGCAGTCGTTGGTGTAGAGGGAGAAGAGCAGTTGGGAGAGCACACATCCCTGGGGGGCGCCAGTGTTGATAGTCCGGGTGCTGGATGTGATTTTTCCCAGCCTCACCTGCTGCGTCCTGTCAGTCAGGAAGTCTGTGATCCACTGACAGGTGGAGGCTGGCACAGTGAGCTGGGAGAGTTTGGGTTGGAGTATCTCTGGGATGATGGTGTTGAACGCGGAGCTGAAGTCCACAAACAGAACCCTTGCATATGACCCTGGGGAGTCGAGGTGTTGCAGCATGTTATGCAGTCTCATGTTGACTGCATCATCCACCGACCTGTTTGCACGGTAGGCAAACTGCAGGGGGTCCAGCAGGGGTCCTGTGATGTTCTTCAGATGGGTCAACACCAGTCTTTCAAAGGATTTCATAACCACAGACGTCAGGGCGACGGGCCTGTAGTCATTTAATCCTGTGATGGAGGATTTCTTGGGGACCGGGATGATCGTGGAGCGTTTGAAGCATGAGGGGACTTCACATAGCTCCAGTGATCGGTTGAAGATCTGTGTGAAGATGAGGGCCAGCTGGTCAGCACAGACTTTCAGGCAGGAGGGTGACACACCGTCTGGGCCTGGTGCCTTCCTGATCTTCTGTCTGTGAAAGAGCCGACTCACATCCTCTTCGCAGATCCTCAGTGCCGGTGGGGGGTCGGTTGGGAGAGATGAGGAGGAGGCAGGGGGTGTAGATGGTTGTTTGATGGGGCAGGTGGGGGGTGTGAGGGTAGGCTTATCAAACCTGCAGTAGAAGGCATTCAGGTCGTCAGCCAGTTGGTGATTGGCCTCAGTGGGGGGGGGATGGTCTCCTGTAGTTCGTGAGTACTTGCAGGCCTCTCCAAACTGACGAGGGGTCGTTGGCTGAGAACTTTTCCTCCAGCTTTTCAGTGTAGCTCCTCTTAGCTACCCTGATCTCCCTCATCAGTGTGTTTCTGGCCTGGTTGTACAGGATCCTGTCCCCACTTCTGTAGGCCTCCTCCTTGGCCCGACGAAGCTGCCTGAGTCTTGCAGTAAACCATGGTTTATTGTTGTTGAATGTGCAGAAGGTTTTATTCGGCACACACATGTCCTCACAAAAACTGATGTACGATGTCACAGTGTCAGTGAGCCCATCCAGGTCTGTAGCAGCAGCCTCGAAAACACTCCAGTCAGTGCAGGCAAAGCAGGACTGTAGCTCCAGCTTTGCCTCGTTGGTCCATCTCTTCACAGTCTTCACCACAGGCTTTGCAGATTTTAGTTTCTGCCTGTAGGTCGGGAGAAGATGAACCAGACAATGATCAGAGAGTCCCAGAGCTGCACGGGGGAGTGAGCGGTATGCATCCTTTATGACAGTGTAGCAGTGGTCCAGTGTGTTTTTGTCCCTGGTGCTACACTTAATATGCTGTCTGTATTTAGGCAGTTATTTGCTGAGGTTTGCTCTGTTGAAGTCCCCAAGAACAATGAGCAGGGAGTCTGGGTGTTTATGCTCCATGTTCTTGATCTGCTCAGCCAGGTGATGGAGAGCCTCACTCACACAGGCCTGTGGTGGGATGTAGAAACCGACCAGAATGAATGAGGAAAACTCCCGCGGTGAATAAAAAGGTTTGCAGTCTATGAAAAGTGTTTCTAGGTGAGGGCTGCATGATTCCTTTAACACTGTGACATCCGTACACCAACATTCATTAATGTAGAAGCAGATTCCGCCTCCCCTCGTTTTCCCCGACAGCACCGTTACGCGGTCCGCTCGGAGGAGTTGGAAGCCCGGCAGATGTAGTGCGCTGTCCGGGATGTGCTCACCGAGCCAGGTTTCTGTGAAGCACAGGGCGGATCTGCTAAAGTCCGTGTTTGCTTTGTTGAGGAGCAGCAGTTCATCCATCTTGTTAGCCAGAGAGCGGACGTTCACCAGGTGAATTGACGGGAGTGCAGTTCTGAGTCCCCGTCGGCGCAGATTAACGAGCGCTCCTGCACGCTTCCCTCGTCGGCGTCTCCGATAAATTCCGAGTAGAGCAGCTGCTCCTCCAACTAAAATCTCTGAAAAACTCTCTGGTTCGATGAGATGCGGCGAAAATTTTGGCCAGAGAATAGACGGATGTTTAAGAGTTCCTCTCTGCTGAATGTGATCAGAGAGGGAGAGCTGGAAACAAGACAAACAGACAAAAACAGAAAAAGTACGAGAGAGAGCAGTACCGAGGCTGCAATCTGCGGCGCCATCTTGATCTAACATGGATGCCTAACATGGATGTCTAACATGGATGCTAACTTGGATGCCAAGTGGCACAGATACAGGGCAATAATATTATCAAAACAGTGCCTACTCACTCTATCCCCATGGAGGGAGAGTGCATATCTGGCAAACAGTGTCCCCATGGGCTCAGTTCCATTCCACCGGGAGATTGTCACAACATATACCTGCCTCTCAAGGCGGGGTGCAGTGTGACAGAACAGGACAGCTTGGGGGCAGTTGTCTGCTCAAAGACCGCAGGGGCAGGTCAGGGTTCTAGAGCTAACGCTCAAGCACTTCCTTCCATATTTGAAGGGAAAGCATGTGCTTGTCCGGTTGGACAACACCTCTGCTGTGATTTCACATAAACTATCAATGGGGCACCAGATCTGCAGAAGTTGCTACGGGGATCACCGTGCCCTTCTGACTTGGGAGGCCCCTCGCCTGACCAGCCTGTGGGCAATGTACCCACCAGGAGAACGGAACCAGGTTGTGGTTTCCTGTTCCGTCACAAGCCTCCACCGTGAGAGTGGCGGCTGCATCCAGATGTGTCGACCCACTGCCCCCACAGGGTCTCCCTGACGGAGAGGACCAGTCCTCTGGGTCAAGATGCCCTGGCTCACACGTGGCCAGAGGATCTTCTTTATGCCTTTTCCACCATTCCCTCTGATTTTGCTAAACGCTTGTCAGAGTTCTTCCCCGACAGGAGGGATCTCCTGTCACAACTAGAAGGTCGGATTTGGCATTCCAATCCCTGCCGCCTTCAACTATGGGTCACGGGAGGGCCCGACCGGATGCTGAGTGGCTGCATAGAACCAGTCAGACTGACTATTCTGAATGCCAGAGCGTGATCTACCTGCCTGCGGTACAACAACAGGTGGAAGCTGTTCTCTGACTGGTGTGTGGCTCAGAACAAGGTCCCAGTACAGCGCCCCGTGCCTGCTGTACTGAGTTTCTACAGTCCCTCCTAGAGAAGGGCCGGTCTCCCCGGCATGGGACCTACCCTTGGTACTGGACACCTTATGCTTGTCTCCTTTTGAACCCCTGGCACAGGCGGAGCCGAGATGGCTGTTGGCCAAAACGTTTTTTCTCCTTGCCGTCAATTCAGCTCAACGTGGGGGCGAGCTGCATGCCCTGTCGGTGAAAGAATCATGTCTGAGGTGGTGCGGGCCCTCAGAGCTTATGTGCAAGCCACCCCCTGCATACGGCAGTCGGAGCAGCTCTTTGTCAGTTATGGTGAGCCTAAGAAGGGCTGTGCTCCTTTTAAGAAACAGCGCCTATCCCACTGGATAGTGGAGGCCATTGCCTATACATACAAGGCGAGCGACTGCGCTCGGCCATCCGGGGTGAAGGGTCACTCTACCAAGAGTGTCTCCACGCCAAGGGCAGCCCTGAGAGGTGTGCCTGTGGAGGATATATGTGCTGCGGCCTCATGGGTATCACCGAGCACATTCACCAAACACTACAGAGTTAACGTTGCCACCCCTCACCCACTGGGGAGGGTTCTTTGGCCAATTTTCTCTGCCGGAGCTATACGAGGTAGTTACTGTGCTTCCTCATGACTCTTTTTGTATAAGATATCCAGTGTGAAGCACTGCCTCTGGCGGTCATCCAGGATTCATAGAACCGTAGTTACATTCGTAACATTCGTTTTCTCTGCTGAATCACTTAGACGTCCTGGATATATCCTTCAAATACATATTGTAGACCTTTATGTCTGCTTCTATTTGAATTTTTTTTCCAAAATTAGATAATGTTCATTCAGGGAGTGCAGTTGGTGACAGTGTGGGCTCCATGGCAGCTCTGACAGCTTGATGGAATAGCAGCAGGGTGCGGGGCTTAGCAAAAGGTTAATACACCATGCCACTAGTCACACCTTCACATGCTCTATTCATGGGCTTAATGAATGAATGGACTAATTGTTAACCATCAATGTGGCAGGTCTTGATAAACCTTACATCGAAGGTGTCAATAAATAAGTATAGTCTCATGATTCTTAACCTAGCCCTATTTTTAGGCCTCTGCTCGAAAATTGCATACCCATACTAAAAAGACTAATTCTATAACTACAAGGTCTATTTTAATAATTTTGATGGTATAATACAGGTAAAACTTGTGATACACTTGTTCAGATGTGTCAATATTGTGTATATGTTACTGGTTAATAGTGAATGAAGATGGCACACAGCTCAAATTGAAAAGTTTCAGGTTCACCTGAAAAAAAAGCACTTTTATTGAAACATTTTTTTTTAAATAATGCAGATCGAAGCCTAAAAATACTCCACAGTCATAGCACTACATGTTTGTGGTCTCTCCAAGCTAATTTTACTTAGATTGAGTGAAGCAGGCCAGCATAATAGGAGGTCCGAGTACAGTTTCAAGCCGAATTCTCATTTTTGGAACCAGATTTTGCGCTGCTCTATTCTAATTTTATATACTATATATTAACTATATATTCACTTGCTTTATCACTAATAGTGTTCAATACATCATAATAAAGCAGTTTGGCATAATTTTCAGCCATGTTCAGCTATTTTTAGCTGTCATATATCTCATCCATAAAGAAATCTCCTCTCAGTCTGTGTCTCTTTAAGCCTTTGGTAAGGCCTGTGATTGGCGGATTTCATCATGTGACACCTTGTTGAACGCGGAAGAGTGTAAGGAATGCAGTCCGCAGTTTATTGCGAAGATTGACAGCCTTTTAGCCACTCAAAATCTCGATATAGTTGGCACAGCCCCCATGAGTGAAATCCATTGGTCCAGCAGGAATCAGCTGGCCATTTCCACAAAGAAGGTCCCAGCGCATTCATTTCACTGCAGGGAGAGAGAGGAGGAGACGGACTATAGCTCTGCAGCAAAATTCAATGGAGTAGCTGCGTTTTTCGGCATTAAAATCAGCAAAAGGTATGCTGCGTTCCAATTGTCTTTTGCTGGGGAGCTGTGTATGTTTGTTGTTTATGGTTATGTAACTTTTGAATGGTTTGGTGGAGGTGAATCTGGACAGCGTGACTCGACTCGCCGTCGTTTCCTACGCCTGTTTCATGTATTCATCCGCCATGACAGCTGCCGGCTTTGTGATGAGAAATGAAAACGGAGTGGAGTTTTGGCGAATAATACTTGATTTTCTGATAAATCTTCTAGATATCTTCTAGATATAATATTAGATCATGGATAATTGTGTTTGCAGTGTGTAAAATGGCTGGTATGATGATTTTGCCCAGACTTTTTTTGTTAATTCGGTATTTAAAATGTCTGGAGCATTGAGATATTTCTTGTTGAAAAGTCCATTCGCAACCACGGTACCGGTACTCGAACCCCAAATGGGGGACGCTCGGGCTATATTAATGAAAAAACTTCTGATCAGTTAGGAGAGGGATGGTTTTAAAATAGTATAGCTATTTAATGACTCTGTGCTAAGACGTACAAGAAGCCTAATTCTTCTTTACAATAATTCACTACATGTTTATAGTCAGACCAAAGTCACTGAAATACGCAATAATTAAGATCAGTGTACATGTTGGTATAGCGGTATTACAATGTGCCAGAGGGCACCAAATTGTCTCCTAATCCTTCGTGTTCCTGCTGGCTGCTACAAGTACTTGTGGAATCCTTGAACATAAGGGTGGAGAATTCAAATTTGCAACGCCACTTTTTGAAGGTATTTATCATGTTTCCTATCTCTTAAACCTTTCTTGAGTCCTTCTTTCTCATAACATGGCATTTGTGCTTTTAAGGAGTGGCACTGTTGGTATAGCCTACAGAAGGGAATGCAAAGATGTTGCATGATGCAAGGGCCGACCTGTCACCCACCAATATATCTGCAGGCTTGTTTCTTTACTTGACAATTAAAACTGAATAAAAATGATTTTACTTTTACCTGATTGTGTGTGGCTTCTGTTTCATCCAAAGTGGAAAATACACCGCAGTCTCTGCCATTTTCACGACTTTGGTTGTCCCTCACCTTTCCGCTACGTAGCCAAGAAACAAAACCTGACCGCTATGAGTACACCATCCGGTTACTCGTAGTGCACTACATTTTTCCATACTTGTCTGTGTGAATGCACTTAAACACCCCAAATAGTTGTACAGGAGAATGATAATTGAGGCACAGTATCAGTGAGCCAGCTATTGGGCAAGCTAGTTACCTTAACTAACCAAACCCATCCATGTCATTATTTCGGTCTGAGCAACTGATGTAGTATAAAGAGCGAGGCAGTACGTGTAGGGTGGGCAGTGAAGTCTGATGGGTCAAACAAACAAGACCCAGGAGAGCGTTTTTCAATGAGCTGTGTGGAACCAAGTCAACGTTGACTTTTGTTACGTCAGTCACTTGACTCGTTAGTATCATTAGTCACATGAGTTATGTGAAACGCTAGTTACGTGAGTCTTTAGTCAATAGGGCTAATGTCAACAAGAGCTTTTCCTAAACCTAACCTGTTGAGGCCGAACCCAGCACTGAGGCCAGGAGGTTCAGTCAGCAGGCAGTTCAGGCAAAAAAATCCAAAACAGAGGTGAGGCAAAAGGTAGTCAGGGAAAAGCAGAGTCAAAAACCAGGTAACCAAGATCACAAGGAGAAAATGCTGGAACACTCGACACAGAGGTAATAAGACGAACTGGCACAGACAAAGGGAAGCACACAGACTAAATAGATTGGGAGGAGGAGGGTTGATTGGGAACAGGTGAAGCAGATCAGGGCGGGGAGAGGTAATCACACTGGCGGGAAACACACAAGGGCAGGAAGTGAAGTTATCTAAAACGAAAGGGAGAGGTACATGACAAAATGTAACAGGAAACCCAAAAATGACAGGACCTGAGAAAACAAGGAAAACATAACTTTTTTCAACCTGGACTCTATTTTTCCATGTTTTTTGTCTAAGTGACTAATGGGGACATTTTCCTTTAAAAATGAGTCCAGCACTGAGGGAGAATTGCAGTAATCACTTGATAAAAATCCTCACCGTCATAACGTTACATCCATTAAAAGTGCTTGCTTTTGCCGCTGACAGGCTCAGAATGTGATTATAAGTGTCTGACAGCAATATGGAAAGAACCCTATAGACTTGATCCCGTCTGTTTATTATTTTGTCATGTGACTTGTTGCCTGAAGACTGTGGTGGAAACATGATAAAGAGTTGAAGAGAGGAGTGTCGGTGTTTGTTGTGTTGGAGTACAGAAAGCGTAGCTTAGTGTTATATAAAAGGTTTTCAATGTCATGGCTGAATATTTAGCTGATTTCCACAATGTGAATGAAACATTAGATTTCAGAATGAGGCTTCTCCTTGAGCGAAACACACACCAACAAACAGATGAGAAAAGGTAAAAAAAAAACTTTGTCTGTAGGGTTCTTTCCATAATGTTTTCAGACACCAACAATCTGAGTTTGCCTGTCAAGCACTTTTAGTGGATGTACATTGAGGGTAATTTAATACTGGACTCATTTTCAAAAACTGACGTCCCCATGAATCACTTAGATACAAAAACATAGGAAAATATGATTAGAAATTCATTATTTTAAAGTAGATGATGAATCAGAAAACATACTTCAGTTGGTTCAGTCGTTTTTCTGTCCACTTCACTATAAAACTGCAGTGATCTTGTGATGCGGTGTTAGATCAGTCCTGCCGACACCTCCTGCACCCTGCCACCAGTGCTGGATGTTGTAAAATAATTCAGTGTGACTTTGTAGCACAAAGGCAGTAAAACTGCCTGTGCCAAAGCACACTGTATATTATCCATCGGGCTTAATCATAATAATAACTAGAAAATTCCTAAAGAAATTTTGACAGTGTGGCTTCTACTGCCCGAAGAAATCGCAATATATACACACGCCAATGTTACCGGTAGTGTCATTCAGGTTCAAT
>NW_022280100.1:0-68196 GCF_004355925.1 Anarrhichthys ocellatus | reverse complement strand
AGTGTTAAATAGGGTTTTTAATGCTTTTCTGAATGGTTGCAAGATTATAATAATAATAATAATAATAATAATACATCGATTTTCTATAGCGCTTTTCAAGATACCCAAAGACGCTTTACAGGGCAAAGACAAACAAAACAAACAAACAGAACACTTTGGTAAAAAAAAGAATAACTGGAGAAGCTGTGCGGAATGGGAAGGTAGGGTGCTGTGTTCATAGTGCGCTCGGCTGACCAGAGGGAGGGGATGGAAAGAGTGGAGCGATCAGGCCAGGAGCAAACAAACTTTCTGCGGGAGGCTCCGCGGATGCACCGGGGCCGACGGAGGAGCCCAAGCGTTTTAATGGCTGAGATACACGGAGGAGCAGAGAAGTTGTTGAGTTGGAGGAGTTGCGAGGTGGAGTATTGCAGAACCATGCCCGCCTGAGGACTGCGGTCATGTGGTCCGTCATCCGCGGAACCTCGGTCACGTCAGCCGGCACTTGAAATGTAATGCTCGTCTATTCGTGGTGCTACGGTACGGGTGCTTGGATAGCCCAAAAAGCCCGGAAATAGACCTATATTTCATCAATAATTTGCCCAATTTGTTAAAAAACAACGTCATTTTGTACATTATATGAAATCCAACAATAAAAAAATCTGAAATTACACTGCTGTATAATCTTTAATTGAAAAAGGGTTCGAAAATTATAATATTGCCTAATAATAATCTTTGATCTGTAAAAAAAAACATTTCCTTCATTGGTTAGCTAAAATTTCCGTTGGAGTTCTGTTCATGATGACCCCATATATCTCCATGTCCAATGTAATGTAATTTTACTGTACAATCTTTGAGAAAATTAAAGGCAAAGTCAGCTCAAATGACATTTTGATATTTATAATTTCCCAATATTTGACATTTTATAAAACATAATCCTTAAGAGGATTTATCCTCTTAACGCTATTCATATTATGAATAGCGATGACCGCTGCCACAAACAGCGGCCATTCGGTGACAGTGGCCATTCAGTGACAGTGGCCACAAATAACTGCCACAGACCTGTTTGTGGCAGCGGTCAATGGCAAGGGAGTGGCAGTAGCGGGTCATTTGTAGGTCGTCTAAACTAGTATATAGATGTTTGGGGTCTATATCTGTGATTGGTCATCTGTGGTTTACAATAGCTGGAATGATGTAGATCAAGCTTCATGTGATCAGGTTCTTCTTACTGCCTCCCCCAAACTACTGTCCTGTTGAGACAGACAGGACAAACAGAGAAAAAGTTGTATACAAATTGTATAAATATATACATACATGTAAATATATTTATATAGATACATACCTATATATATATATATACATATACTGTATATATATATATATCTAAGTCAATAGCTTATATGGGTTGCTATCACTCTAAACAGTACAATGCATATCATCCATATTTACAATTTGCATTACTTTAGTCTGCAGCGTGAAAGTGTTTATCGTTGCCACAGCCAGTGGCAGCTGCCACGGAAAGTCGTGGCAGCTGCCACAACGTGCTGAGGCAGCTGAGCTTGCCACAGGAAGTGCCTCTACTAGCTGCCGCTGCCACGATTTGAGCCAGCTCCTACTGCGGAGCGGCGTTAGACTCGCCAGCGTCCCCGTCACAGCATGACTTATATCTGCACATTTCTGAAGATATGTCGTAAATTCACTCTTCAATATATAATAAATGTGAACTCTCTATCAAGATCAAAGCTAAAGAAAAAAAAAAACATATTTTAATAGTGTGCTTTTATCAATTCATAAAATGAACATCAACAACAGCACTGTGTGTCAAATTGTTTTATTCAGAAATAAAAATGAATAAATTAAAATAAATTCTGAACACAGATTTAGTTTAAGATTTAATGTGTTTAACACATTAAGGTGTGTACGTGTGTGGGTAGGTAGTTGGGTCAGTAGGTGCCCCTTCATCATCTTCAGACAAGCATTCTCCTGTAAGAAAGCAGGAAGCACAAATTTTAATGTGTCATTTACCCTTCCTCATCCACTGACATGCATGCAAACAAACACAGCTTCACACACACACACACACACACACACACATTGCTCTGCTGACTGACCCCTGACCTTCTAATTGTCTCTAAAATTACCCTTACTGCTTAATATTCAACATATTATATTTACCTAATTTATAGTAATTTACCTCAGTTACTGAACTCCAATCGATCCAAGGCAGGACAGGGGCTCCCATGTGTTCTTCCACTTAGTTCCACTGGTTCAAAAGAGATGGGGATAAGACACAAATGATAAAAACAGTAATGTTATGTTCTTACTTTAAATTTAATGGCCCGGTTACATAATGCCCTGCCACAATAAATGGGCTGTGAAAATCTGTCTTTATAAAAAGAACAGAGAATCATACAGTATATATTTATCAGAAGGAATAACTAATCTAATTAATATATTTGAATTGCTGTCAAATACCACATTTTACTAGTGAAAATAAAGAATCAACAATAGTAAGAGTTTTAACAAATATATTTCAACAATTGTAGAATATTATGGTCCTGCAGTCAGAAGTCCCAAACACAGTTACATGATCCCACCTGAAGCAGGGTGTACTGTAAATGCAGAGTACTCCTGTCTGTACAGGGAAGTGCCCTGCCAAGCTGCAATCAGTTTGTCATCAAGCATTTATGTCTTCCAATTTTAAGTTTGTCTCTGATCTTGTCTATTACTTTTTGTTTTTTGATAGAGCCCACACACTACAAAAGAAAGCTACAAAATAAACTGTGAAAGTAAACTGCTTTGCATTGTGAAATTGGCCTCCTGTTTCATGTATAAATTGTTGAGGTGACAAGCCTATACAAGAAAGCCAAATTGTTAATGGTAGCCTGTCCAACACCATTCATTATGGGTTACCAATGTGGGTTATTTACCAAATCCTTCCTCTCACCATAGATGTAGGTAGAACATTATTGGATATTTACCATGTTCTGCAGGGACACCACTGAAGAAGTACCTTTAATACAACACACTGTGCAGGTGATTGTTGACCTTTTGCATGAGATTTAGTCTTAACACTGCCACAGGTTACCCTATATTTACATACAATGTATGCATGATACTGATGCATGAAACTTACTTTGTCTTCTGACTGTCGAATAATTTTTGAAAAAGGAAAGGACGCTGTAGTGGATCTGTTGGTGCATTCTTCACATTCTCCACCTATTTAGATTCAAAATTGGGACACTTTGTTATTATTGTAAGTGAAATGGCTAATCCCATTACTTGTTCAAGATAACCTTTGTTTTGATGTCATTGTATACAGGGAATTGCAGCATCACTGTTACACATCTTAGCTATGAATGAATGAATTGTTTTATTTTTGGGTCTGGCCATTTACATGCCCCATCCCTTGTGGAATTATTCTGAAACAGTAACAACTAGAAAGGTGCACTCAGTAGGGTGAAGTTAAAATATCGATAGATTTTCAAAACATACCTGTATTTTGAAGTTTCCTTTTACCCCTTTTGCTTTCAGTGACAAATACACCTGAAGGAAAAAAGTTGTGTAGAGTAAGTGCCGAAACATATATGCTGAATCCTTCATTTAATGTAACTCCATCATTACAAAAAAAATTATTATATCAGTGGATTTTAACAACTTCTAAAGTGCTATATCCAAGCAGAGAAAGTTGTCTTTGCAAACTTGCATACAAACAGGAACGTGGAAGATAAGGCAACATTTCGAGACTAAAAATTCTTAATGCACACTGTCAACTCCATAGTTAACTAACACATAGTTAATAATACACATAGTTAATAATACCATAATATTTGTTTTAGAATGAATTTACAAATGGCATTTATCAATCCTTTCCCATGAGTGAAATGAGCATAACATTGATATATGCAGTGTTGTGTTAACAGGTAGTTTTTTAAACTAAAGTGCTGATGCAAATATTATGTTTGACTGCATTCATGATACTAGTGAACTAAATTCATATGAATCATAACAAACCTAGTCCAGCTTCTTCCACAGAAGTCATTTCTTGTTCTCTCTCTTTCACCACTTCCACATCATTGCTGTGACTTTCTGCATAACATCAGAGACTTGACCAGTCCTCCTTTTTGGATAGGATTATAATCTAAAATATGTTGGTTTTGAAATCTAGCGTCAGGGCTAAAATCAGGAAGTAATATCACAAACTTAAAAATGTTCACTGTGGTGCCTTATAAACTACCTTTTACAATACGTTGGTTTTGAAATCATTGGTGCGTCAGTGCCAATAGGAAGTACCTTTCTCTCCTGGTCCCTCTGCATTGTTTGTGGTCTCTTCAACCAAATCAGCATCATCCACAGGCACAGGAAATAGATCAAGCACCACATATTCAGTTTCTGTGACAGCTTCGGTGAAAAGAAATGCAAAAATGATAGGGACTGACTGGATTGCAATCATTAGATACTCCTAATTAACAAACTAATATCGTATCAAGATTTCTGATCTGACATTTGATATGGACTGAATGAATCTCAAAGTGAACTAACTCCAAGTTTTAATTTTTCCCCGGTTTCTAAAAGAGTGCATTAACTATCCAACATACATTACATTACATTACAGTCATTTAGCAGACACTTTTATCCAAAGCGACTTACAATTCACATTCATACCCGTAGGCGATCCTCTGATTGAAGGACGGCCCTGCTCTCCACTTAGCCACAGTCGCCCTTACACATAACAGGTTAAGGTGAAAAATGTCAACTTGTACTGTACCTTGCTCTGTCCTACAATCTTCACTGGTTTCTGGATTTGGCTGAAGAAACCTTCTGAAGTGCACTGTGATAAAAAAATAAAATAATAATAATCTCCAATATTAGATTTTCAAACAAATGAATAGACATTAGTCTCGAAACATTCCATTACATCATCAATACAGTGACTGAAATACTCACACTTTAATACTTTTCCATAAACTTCTTTGAGATCTTCTTCCAAGCAGTCATCCAGCTTCATCTGCATGCTCGTAAGGACATCAGCTGTGTAGCCATTCCTGCGTTTTTTCCCCAAAACAGAAGAGGAAAGTACCCCAGAGCAGCAAGACAGTCCAACTGAAAGGGAATTAAGTAAATGCAAGTCATTCAAGTCCTTTAGGACAGCCCTATTACATGTCTTTGGACACGTGAAAAATATTGATTACACTGTCACTTTCACTATGCCTCCAAGTTGATTTTAAGGCCGTCCATTATGATATAAATGTGTTACATGTACAAACCACCCCAAAATCAAAAACAAAATTAATTCAGAACCAACATTATTTATTAAAACCACATTATTGAGCTATTATTCCTTCATTGATGAAACAGGTGACTGTTACTAGCATGGGGGAAACAGTAAATCATCTCTGTAGTATTTACAATTGTGTTACCTTGTGTGCTTACCATTTTGAAGCTGGAGTCTAACTGCATTGCAGTTTTGTTTTTACTCTTTGTTTCCACTCCTTTTCCTCAGCTGCAGACTTCTTCCTATCCTTTACAAGTCTGTCCTTGTGTGGCTGTTGGGCCTTACATTTAGGACACTTCTTGCAGGCAACATAAATCTTTTCTTGGCATGACACGCATCTTTTAACATTGCGTGTCCCCTTCTTGTCTGCAAAAGGAAGAAGTAAACAGTTAGTTATTGATGGACCTTTAAAACATGAGTCTGTCAGAGTATATCGTGAAACATGGAGATGGTCAATTGTTAGCAGAGGTATTGTATAGTTTAGCCTATAATATTTTTAGTATTGTTGAATAGTTTTAAAACTTAACGGTACCATAAATTTCTATTTACAGTTAACGTTAAATGTACAGTAACCCTTTCATCTTAAATGAAATGTCTGTATCAAGGCATGGACCAAATATGGACCAAAAAGATAATACAACTAGATCAAATATAGCTTACAAAGTTCAGTAACGTTAAATTAATGTAATGCTGACTTTTAATGACCTTATACCAGGGGTGTCAAACTCATTTTCACTCTGGGCCACATCAGCATCATAGTTTCCCTCAAAGGGCCAGTTGTAACTGTAGGACTGTATAACTGTAACTACTCCCAACATATTGTTAAATAACTGTCTCTGCATTTGATTATTGTTTATTCAAGTGTAAAAATATTGTACATGTAGTTTTATAAATGTAAAATGATATTTAAGCACATTTCTGTTATTATAACATAAATAATTTTAATTTAGGGTTAAGAAACCCACATTACTCTATCAAAGATCAAACTTTTAAAGAAAATAACAAATACAAATATCATCAAACACAAGTTATTACAATAACTTTGTTCAAAGCTATTTTTGTCACCTCTCTGCATCACTAATGTCCCCGTCGTCGTCCCGTGCATGGCAGCTACATCCAAGAGCTCCTCACTGAGAGTCAGGTCTTATAAACATGGATCGATGCGCTGTATCCGTGTTGTCTGTGCTTTCATCAACAGCTAATGAAGAAGACCAGTACCTGCTCGTCTCTTAGCTAGCTGTGTTGTTAGATTGCTGCTAGTTCCTGAACTCGGTCTGCGATGGTGTTTCTTCACAAACTGATATTTGTAAAAGTCTGTATCTGGTCGGAGCACACCTGCTCACATACCTTTAGCATGCACTGGGCTGTAACTTTTGTAAATATATTCTGCTGTGATTGCAGTCTGCTTTTTAATTCTTGGACAATTTGATGTTTTTCTTGGAGGCTAAATTTAGCTCCGTGTTTGTTGTCAAAATGCCGACGTGAATTGTATCTTTCATCACCGACACGCATCATAACACAGAAGACAGACCCGTTTTTCTCCTTGAAGCACAGACAAGTATTCGCTTTCCCATCTTAAATTACATTTTCTTCCCTCTGCATCAATTTTTTTCTTCGTGGACATTTTGGGATTATTTGTCGATCTTTTTCAACTCAATCACTTGTTGGAAAACCGCTTTACGGGCTGTTCTCTCTCCTGTCCACCTGTTTTTTTTAAAAAAAAGGTAATAACTAATTAACCATATTGTTACCAAGTGACTGTTAGGAGGACAAGTAATCAATGTCCAGCCACGGTGATAATACTTCACAACATGCTATCTCATAATTTCAACTTTCTATCTCATAATTTAGACCATGGGGATATTTTTATTTTCAAGTCTATTTTTTAATTTTTTTTTTTTTGCTGGTGGATTCGCGGGCCACATAAAATGACGTGGCAGGCCGGATTCGGCCCGCGGGCCATGAGTTTGACACGTGTGCCTTACACCATAAATGATGCTCATGTTTATGACCTATTGTCTATGGAACTACCTGTAATAAATACATGTCTTGCCCATTCTGGTTCTTCAGAGTAGAGGTTGTCTGTCCAAGGAAGTACAGCCAGTCCAGTGAAGTTACCGGGCTTTTAGTCCGCGCCAGAATTGACCAGCACCGAAGCGATGATTGTAGAAGTCCCGCGATATTTTATCCGAGAATTACTTTTTTTCCTATGCCAAATGCAATATTTTTAATATAGTTTCAGCATTGAAATGCATTTCTAGCGATACATGTGCATTTTTCTAATATTGTTCAGTGAATGTATATAACCTTTAGTTTGTTAATTATTGCGAAGATTATTTCAGGTCTCTCAAGAATGGAATGCAACGCTTTCTAACCGTACCTGTCATAGTTGCTATTGACGCTCCTAAACCCACGTGATTTAAGTTACATGTTGTTTGAATCGTCTCTGCGTCGTGTCACCACATTACTCAACACTGAAACACGAAAGTGTCCTTCATAACTTGACAATATAATAGGTTAATGTTAATGTCATCCAATTCAATCATTGGTCATTTGATTATGGAAATAAAGTTGTTTTCGTCATGTTTGGATAATAAGGCTACATTACCCATGATCCTCAACAACTTGGCTATGAGACGGAACCCGACCGCTCTGCAGTATTTAAAAAAAAACCCGGATGAACTACAACTGTGGTGCTGATTGTATCGAGATGTAAGGTGCAGCTCTAGGGAATTGTAGTTTTTTTTTAAAAATAGTGTATTTCCTAAAATTGGAAGTTGTAAATACTGAATTGAGAGTACACAGGTTAGTTTAAAGGGGTAATAAACACATTTGTGTGATTACATTTCAAATATCTAATTTTTAAATAGGTGAAAATTGACTTAAACCATATTTTACCAATAATGGACTGCGCCCCAAAGAGAAATAAAATAAAGCTGCTAGAATGGCCCAGATGATCACCTGACTTGAATTCAATACAAAATCTATGGAAAGAACTGAAGATCAGAGTTCATAGAAGAGGCCCACGGAATCTTCAAGATTTGAAGTCTGTTTGTTTGGAAGAATGGGCCAAAACCACACCTGAGCAATGCATGCGACTAGTTTCTCCATACAGGAGGCGTCTTGAAGCCATCATTACCAACAAAGGCTTCTGTACGAAGTATTTAATCAATTTCAGTAAGCGTGTTCAATACTTTTTCCCTGTGTCATTCCATTATTTTACACATAACTTAATTTCTGAACTAATTTGTTTAGATTTCTTTGTATGTATGGATTACTTGGGTTGATCTGGTGAAAAGTTCATGTCAACAGCACCTTTAGAAATATATTTACTGAGAAAAATGGTGACACATTCAATACTTATTTTACCCGCTGTATATATATATATCATGAAAGTGAGGCCCCGTCCGCACCACACGACAGACTGGTATGTCTGCCCCATGGTACCGAGGAGGTCTGAGGATCTCCGGGGATTCACATCTCCTTTTCCCCCCAAAGTCTCTGAAAAGTCTCACATTACATATCGATCAGCTCAATGATTGGCTGAAGTCCAATAAGCCCCTCCTTGGCCCCTGACCTGTTCTTCCAACACATTCCTCAACCCCCTCACACAGACACTCAACCACACTCCTTGGTTAAAACTCCTACAAGTAAACACTGTGACACATAATATCCAGCACTAGGAGCGCTTTAAACTTAAATTCCTCACATGGGCCCCTTTGCACAGGCATGCAATAGTCCCCACCATAGGATTAAAGCACACAGACTTTATAGTTGATTAGCCTCTTGCCCGGAAGGCCCGTTGAGTAATCAATCTGTGCCAGAGGGCAAGGTTTTTACCATAAATATACAAATTGACAGTTTGCTATGTGGTAAAGATTTATAATAAAATTTGGTGTCAAGTTGTAGTTTCCAACACCGGAATGCTGACTTGCAAACTTTGCAGTAACATTACAGCAGTGAGTAGAGTTTTTGATGACATTGGCTCTTTACCCTTTCAGACCCTGTGTTTCAGTGTTAGGGATACAGGTAGTATACAAGGCCTAAGTGATATTTTTACTGGCCTTCTTTAAAGATTTTTGCACAGATTTGAGTGTGTGGATGCTTTTTTTCATTCTAAAAGTGATTTATTGTCCTTTTAAATGTAACCATAAGTCAAACTTGGGCTTAATGGGGTGGAGTTCATAATTATTGTATTTAGGAGGGATTTTCAATGTTATCCATGTACGTTGTATAACTGCATATCACAATAGGCTTCCTGAAAACATGTTTTTTTTTATTGACAAAAGGAAAATATACAACATATTCAGGTAAACAATAGCAGCACATACAGAACACACACACACACACACACAACTTATCAACTTATCAGGGTTGTCAGAGATGTATGTATGAATTCCATCCGAAGTGAGTATGTTACTTCACCTTAAATAAAAATATAGCCTTACATTTGTTGTCAAAGCCCTTTTACATTTAAGCTAACCTAAACGTTAGCTGTTATAACCCAGATAGCAGTCGACTACAGGGCGGATCCACCCTCAATAGGGGGGCATTAAAAGGGGGTGGGACGCTCACCTGGGCCTTTCCTCCCGAGCAGACAAACCTGAGCGAGCAGCTGATTAACCTCGAGGCTAACCTTTGACACTTTCATTTTAGTGCACCTATATGCTGAAATTCACGGTAAACGCATTTAAACGGCACAGATCGGGAGCGAGCGAAGGACTTTGAAAGTTAGCGGAAAGATTAACGCGAGACAACATCCGGTTTCTTCAGACGAACATCCGGTTTTCAGAATAAGATGCCAACCAAGTATGAATTATATTCACATTAAGCATAAAACATGCTACCTGCATCTCGTGAACCAAATGTTATTGCCCCTTTGTTCATATAGCAGTACTTTTAAAATAAAAGTGCGCAATACACTACTTTTTAATTCATTATTGAACTTTGCCATAACAATGCGATTAATCGCAAAAAATCCATGCGATTAATCGCGATTAAATATTTTAATCTTTGCCCAGCACTAATATATACAATACACCTGACACATGTGTCACACTTTCAAAGTAATTACAAGTTAAATTAAGTACAACTTGTACTTACTTGAAAAAAATAGGTAATTGTAATGTGCTAAATGAACCTTGTAAACATGGATGCAATATTGAGTCAAAGTCCCTTTTGTACCCTTTGTAATTTTGTCTATTCTTCAGGAGTAATAGAAGTGTTCAGTTATTAACATTTATTGAAGTTTGTTTTCATTACTGTTTGAGAAATGCAAGATTATCACTTCGTTACAGCATCCAATGTTCCCCTCGAGATAAAGAAACTTGTCTTTGACAAGGAAATGCTGCTGTCTCGACTTCGAGAAGAAGATGGGATTCTCATCAAAGAGATGAGTAACCACTGCCGTTACCTCAAAGGCTCTTTCAAAAGTATGAAAAGAGAGATCCAGCAGATAGAGGAGGACCTGGATAAACAGAGTATGTATTTAACTGAAATATAAAGACCCCAATGATCATTATTTGACATGAGTTTATGTATTTGATCGTGATTCATTTGAATGCAAAGTTATTTAATGATCACAAATGTATAGAACAATATTGCCCATTTCCCCCTTTTAGGCTGTCCTTTTAAAATGTCCTTGGAGGCATATGAGGGGCTGAAGGATCTGTTGAAAAATAAACTCCAGGAGATGGAGACACAGATGAAGGAGGCGTTCAGCATATACAGGTTAGTATACTACATACAGACTTTTTTTTGAGAAATATACTGGCTTCAGTTGTTGTTGTTTTGAGTAGAAATGGTTGAAATTGGTGAGAGGTATTTTCTTTGCATGCAAACATTATAGGTATGGCATATAGCAATGCCACATTAATAACTTAAAATCTCTTATATAATATATTAAAGTCAGCTGTCATCTAACACAATACAAAAAACAACAATTAATATTGTATATATGAAAAAATATTCTTAATAATCCCTTTGAAATATTTATTGAATTTGTATTAATGGATTAGAAATGTCCCTGTACAGGATAAAATGTCTTCACTCCACTGTATGTATATGTGTATATATCACCTTCCAGAACATGACAACATTAGATGAATTTCAGTACTTTTTTACTTTTACAATACATTTTTTGATTTTCTCCATTTATGCATGTCACTGTATGTTTACCCCAGCATTCCTTAATATTACCTTGCAGGTAGTATACAATTTAGATTGTCAAACATTACAATGCTGTCAGCCTGAATGCAAACGATGACCATAAGTAATGCTTTTATATGCAGGAATGTTTTTGATGGACCCCACTGCCCTGGAGGAGGAGGAGGAGGAGGAGGTGTGGGATGGGGATGGGGACGGGGACCCTCTGACCCTTGATGCTGACTCTTCTGATGATGAACCTCTTCCAGACATGCCCCTGTCATCATAATCCTTCGCAGTTTGGGAAACCAAAAAACATGAATATTTCTTCATGCAATAAAGTGATATTTTACCGATTCATAAATTGTGTATTTTATTATTTCAATTATTATTAAGTCATATTAATCTTGCAACCATTCAGAAAAGCATTAAAAACCCTATTTAACACTTGGAAAAGTTTTTCCTCAGCTGTTCTAACATTGTTGAAATTGAATACTGGTGGATTTGAAATATTTCATAAAAAAACTGACAGTCTGAACTTTGCAACCTGTTTTCAAGAATCAAGATGTAATTTCAATGTAGACACACGTGGGGTCGCTATTCTGTCTGGTTCGTGGAGCCATGCATTGTCTGGTACGTAAATAACGAAGAAGAAAACGAGGGAAAGTGACGTACTTCCTGTCCGCCATGAAAATATTCCCAGTTAAACGTGCAAAGAAATAATTATATCTGCAAAGTGCGATCGTGTCCTGATCTATGCAGAAAAAAATGCGAACGTTATTATATACAGTCTATGGTGCGAACACATCAGATAATTAACAGTTCAAAAGCTGAAAAAGGGATCCCAAGCTTGCATTACATCCCAAAAATACAAAACGCTGGCATGATAATGTAGAATGAAAATAATGGTTAGACATGAAACGCCCCGAAACACCTGTGATTAATTAACCATTAACCAGTATAATAATTAGTCCAATGGATTTTGTCGAAAATGAAACGCTAGCAGGATAACGTAAACAAGGGTAATGGGGGTGTCCCTACGTACGTCACTCGGGAATTCCCATTGATGGAGTTGAATCAGTTTAGGTGAAAAAAACTACTGTTATGGTATACACGAATAGTTCCTATGACACACATCAATGGCAGACGCCTAATGCTGTCATAATCTGCAGGAGATACAAAAATATATGGGAATTAAATTAACCCATTCATTAAAGTAAATGATGAGGTGGCGGGGGGGGGGGGGGGGGGCATTGTCTTTGCCCTGCATTGTAGCATACAGGAGAAATATGTTGATTAGAAACGTATTTGTAATACGTCGAACCAAACGTAATCATGGAGAAAATACATTTTCAGTCAAACGTAATATAACGTAGTTATACCATCCATCCATCCATTTTCCACCGCTTATCCGGGGTCGGGTCGCGGTGGCAGCAGGTCAAGCAGGCCGACCCAGACCTCCCTCTCACCAGCAACATGTTCCATCTCATTCTGGGGGATCCTGAGGCGTTCCCAGGCCAGCTGGGAGATGTAATCTCTCCAGCGTGTTCTGGGTCTTCCCCGGGGTCTCTTCCCAGTTGGACGTGCCTGGAAAACCTCCAGTGGGAGGCGTCCAGGAGGCATCCTAATTAGATGCCCGAACCACCTCAGCTGACTCCTTTCGACGCGAAGGAGTAGCGGCTCTACTCCAAGCTCCCTCCTGATGACCGAGCTCCTTACTCTATCTCTAAGGCTGAGCCCGGCCACCCTACGGAGGAAACTCATTTCGGCCGCTTGTAGCCGTGACCTTGTCCTTTCGGTCACGACCCAGAGTTCGTGACCATAGGTGAGGGTAGGAACGTAGACCGAGTGGTAAATTGAGAGCTTTGCCTTCCGGCTCAGCTCCCTCTTCACCAAGGCGGTCCGGTGCAGCGCCTGCTTTACTGCTGCAGCTGCACCGATCCATCTGTCGATCTCCCGCTCCATCTTACCCTCACTCGTGAACAAGACCCCGAGATACTTGAACTCCTTCGCTTGAGGTAGGCACTCCGTCCCCACCTGGAGGGAGCAATCCACCGGTTTCCAGCAGAGAACCAAGGCCTCAGATTTGGAGGTGCTAACTCTCATCCCCGCCGCTTCACACTTGGCTGCAAACCGCCCCAGTGAATGCTGGAGGTCACGATCCGAGGACGCTAACAGGACCACATCATCTGCCCTTTCCAGGACCCCTCCCACCGACTCCAAGAAGGCCGGATACTCCGAACTGCTGTTTGGTGCATAAGCACAAACCACAGTCAGAGCCTTGCTCCCCGCAACCCATAGGCGCATGGAGGCGACCCTCTCGCTCTCCGGGGAGAACTCCAACACAGCGGCGCTCAGCCGGGGGCTCGTGAGTATCCCCACTCCCGCCCGGCGCCTCTCACCCTGGGCAACTCCGGAAAAGGACAAAGTCCAACCCCTCTCCAGGAGCTTGGTTCCAGAGCCAACGCTGTGTGTGGAGGTGAGTCCAACTATTTCTAGCTGGTATCGCTCCACCTCCTGCACCAGCTCCAGCTCTTTCCCCGCTAGCGAGGTGACGTTCCACGTCCCTAGAGCTAGTCTATGCTGCCGGGGATCGGGATGCCCGGGCCTCCCGCCCGACCCACCGCCCGGTCTGCATAGCACCCGACCCCGATGCTTGTTCCTGCAGGTGGTGGGTCCACAGGGTGGCTGCTCCATGGTGTTTATTCGGGCTAAGCCCGACCGGGCCCCATGGGCAAAGGCCCGGCCACCAGACGCTCGCCTACGAGCTCCCCTCCTGGGTCTGGCTCCGGGAGGGTGCCCCGGTTTCCCTGGTTCGGGCACAAACGTATGCGCATTGTGGGAAACACACGGCAAAGATATGTTGATTAGAAACGTATTTGTAATAAATCGAACCAAACATGGAGAAAATACATTTTCAGTCAAACGTAATATAACGTAGTTATACGTCAAACACAAATGTATGCGCATTGTGGGAAACACACGGCAAAGATATGTTGATTAGAAACGTATTTGTAATACGTCAAACACGTGTTCTGTGATATTTATACTGTGTTCTGTGTCTTGTTCACAGGACCGATTTCTACCGGCAGTTTGTCTTATTTATGAATTATTTGCGTCTGTACGTTTTGAAATGTCGATTGTGATGTCAATATTAAATAACCCAGAATATGATTATGGTTTCTCTTGAACACTGCATTAATTTATTAGGCTCAATGTTTCAGGTTACATTTAAATAATAAAACTCATCAAACCCGACACTCAGGAATGATCACCCTCACGTGACTGAATGAAATGATGATAAATAATGTAAAAAGTGTTTTGTCTCTCCAGCTCTCTCTGACTTTAATTGTATCCATAATAAAAGTTATTGAGGGAAATATCAGATCATGAAAAGACAAATCTTTCTAATAAATGGAGAAAATTGTTTGTGTTTGACGTTTTGTTGTTCAGACTACAATGAACATTTATTTAAATCAGATGGTGAATCAGAAAACTAATCAAATATAAATCTTGAGTTTAATCTGCGATCCGTCTTCACTGTTTACATGTTGAAAAAAATCAGATCAGTCCGATCGGCTGCAGCGTCCAATCACATAACTGATGAACAATGAGGGGGCGTGTTGGCCGTTAAAACACTTCCTGGAAGGCTGTTCTCGTGCGTCCTTGCTCATGGCTCCTCAGAGATGCCTCCTCGATCCTCCGAGCTTTGGGACGGCCGTCAATATGGCGGTGCAGAACAACTTCCGGTTCAAGCGAGGAGCGAGGAAATGACAATTAAGAGACTTGGGCTGTACCCACAGACGAAAAGAAGAGGCACAGGGGGAACCAGGAGGCACAGCCTGGCTGTGACGTAGTGTTTTCTTAGTGGTATTCTGGATTAATGTTGAAGCTAGCTACAGTACAACAATATCACTCTTGTTTTTAGATTTATCTTAAAAACCCTCTTTAGATCACCATCTACTTCCAACATTCCTTCAGTTTTAACATTTTGTGTATTAGCCAAAGCTTTATATACAATAATCAGAAGGAGGAGAAGGTGAGCAGTGTTTGGTTGATAGTAGCTGGCTAGTATAAATATTATTTAGTATGTAAAGCAAAAGAAGGGATCATCATCACAGTACAGGTCCTGACTTCTGGCTGTGAAAATGCTTTCATGATCCATGGTATCAAATTTGACACATAAGTGTTTCCTGATTTTTACTTACCCATTAAAATGAAATTAAATTCACCTAATAAACACAAAATGAATAGTTCCTCATAGTAACTAACTGATTAAGTCTATGAAATAGCTAAAAGAAAAATTTTCATTGCAATCTGTAGAAGTCCCTCGGGATCCAGAACATGTTCCTCATGTTGAGCAGAGAACAGTCTTCTGCTGGACGCTCACAGTTTGGGTTGGGGCAAGTCTGTGTTCAGAGCCTTCACCTGTTCAGTGTTCTGGGAGCTGAGAAAGGTGTGGTCCTGAATTAAATAGGTGGTGATAAAATCTGGGAAATCTCTCTTTAGGACCACTTCCAGGAACATGTCCGCTGCTGTGTGTAACCTCTGTTTAGCCCTAAAGAAGACAGACAGAAAGAGACATAACACCTGAACACCTGAGCCACAGCGCCGATAGGACAGAATATTCTACAGTGATGCAAATACAGAAATCTATTTCCAACAGGAAAAGACAAAGAGTTACGGAAAGAATGTATATATATATTTAATCAAAGTATCGATATGTAAAAATCTTGTGTTTCTCTATCTCAGAATTTAAACTACCTGTTTCATAATGCTGAGTAATGTTGACTTGTTTTTTGTAATTCCTAACTTTCAAGCCATTCTTTTCTTTTTTCGTAGGCAAGTCCACAGAGACACTATGTGCTAACTGTAGCTTACACATAATGGACCGATAACATTTTGTTAGCAATGGTATTGAAGAATTAGGACCCCAACATCTAAACTGACCGATGTTTGATAAAGAACAGACATTAGCTCGAAAACTGAAGTGGTTTATGGTTCAATGTCTGTGCCTCTTTTTGTGTTATGTGGCTGGTTGTCAATGTCAAAGTAAACATATGGTTACTTTGCAAATAAATCCCCTGACCATTCAAATGGGCATAACTCTAAAATATCATTTGAGATTAAACTGTCCTTAAAGTAAACATGAAATGTTAAATGATTTAATTGATGTATTCCTGTATTTTAGTGCCATGCTTTTCCTTTTCAAATTTCATAAACATCAATCAAACATATATGTACAGCCAAAAGAAACCAAAAACACAAACAAGGTACACGAACATCATATTACGGGGAGCAGATGGAAACAAAACAAAGCAAACGTATTTTACCTAAAAAGTGTTTGCAATCCGAAATACTTCAACCCTAAACAATCATTCAAATGTCTGCCCATCGTCCACCCAGAACAGCTCAGGGTTTTGATATAACATTTCATAAAACAAGGGAAACCTCAAATCGTCATTTAATGATATGAAATGAAAGTTTTCAACATCTTTTAGATCACAACTATTGCAAATTCCTGCATGAATTTGAACCGACCTACTTCAATAGCAAGGGGTAGGATACCAGCTCTGAAAAGAGCACACAATGACCTCTGGCCTCTAGTTAGAAAGGAAGTAACAAAGGGCCCATGTCCATAACACTGCTTCATCTGAACATATGATCGAGATTTGACAATATGTCATTTGAACATTTGTCTCTGAAAATATAGTTTCACTACGTTACCATCACAGCAAAGCATTTTACGAAAGATATACGCCAAGTCTGGCTCTCTAAGATTTAATATATTTCCTTGGTCAAGGATGACTGTGTGCCTTATCTTAGTTAAAAACATTTTTTTGTTATCTCTGGCAAATGCATCAGGCGGTTCCAAAGCCGTATCATCTCTCTCTTTTGTTCAAGATCCAGTGGCCCCTATACCCATATCTCCTTTTATCCCAAGACGAGGAGTAAATCATGTATCCCCAGAAAACCTCTTATGGCTCCATTCTGAAAATAATTGAACTTTTTGGCATCCTTGCAACCCCACATTCCAGCTGCATAGCTAAGAATTGGACAAAATCATTCATAGAGCTGTGAGTATGTGGATCGATATCTTTACAAAATGAATTTAGCTGATTATCGATCATGTTCGGCCCGCAGAGTCTGCTGGTATTCCAATCACTATTTCATAAGACATGAATTCATCCAAAGTAAAGTTTAAATATTAATAGGAATCAGTAGTGGCGGCTGGCCAATAGAGGGCCATGGGGCGTGGCCTCACCTTGAGCACCCCTCCTTGAGCCACAAAAATATATATATATAATAATAATAATAATAATAATAAATTATACAAATTGTCAATATTTGTGTTTTTGAAATATGGAATGTACCCAGTAATATTTGTAAAATATGATATCTGCGCAAAATATATGCTTTTCCTGCTCGTCCTCTCCGCCTGTCTGCATGTCTCAGCCATGGAGAAATGGCCCACAGGAGGCGGGTCTATGAAGCAGTTTAACAAATTGCTGATTAAAGATATAAATGAGTGACATACAATTTAGCCAATCAGCGTCCTCAAATAGATTCAGCTTGGGGCCAAAGTTACGCATTCTCGTCAGGAGAAGTCTCTACAGGCGAGCGTGAGCACTACTCCTCCAAGACCCGTTTGAGAGGAGAACTTTGGCGGAGATTCTGCAGGTCAAAGAGCTGATCCCAGATCAGCCTGACCTCACAATCAGACAGCAGACTAGAGGGAAAGGGAAGCTGTACATGCAAAGCTTCTCTAGTAGCTTTACTCTGGCTGATCACAAGCCTCCATGTAGAGCAAACAATATTCAACATCTTCAAGGACTATGTCACCTGCATAAAGTAAACTGGAAGCCCTATCACTCACTTGGACTCAAGCTATAGGGGCCTGATGTAATGCTTTAATAGCTTTGTAAAACTTGCCATCAACACCACCCTGGATGAGTTTCAAAAGAGCAAATATACATTGACCCAATCAAAAGTACTGCGAGGGCCTGTTGTTAACAATATGTGAGTATATCTTATTGAGCGTACTCTCAGAATAAAACCCCTATAGTATAAAGGCACCCTGGGATCATTGTTGGCTTGATAATCGACTCATACCAAAGAGCTGGGATAATGCCATGTCAGAAACATGTCTTTAATAAACTGAATAACACAAGGCAATACCTTGGGAGTTTTAAGTTTATTATAATCCCCCTAAATGTTACACACTGTTATTTTAAATCATCACTGTATTCACTGATATGAGTTAATCATTCATGAGAAATTAATAAACGTGGGGTTTTTTTCTTTTAAAAGGTCTCTTAAGAGGACTTCCGGTTTAGCAAATGGCGGAGTAGGCAGCTCGTCAGAAGGGCTCTGTCACTATTTTACATTTATTTGGCATTTGCTTTAATAATTACCCACCTGAAACTTGGAGAACCAGCTTCTAAAATATATTCCTGCTACGGTGTACGCTGTATTCAGTTCAGCATGGGCAAACCCAACACAGCCAGAGGAGGTAAAAAACCCGAAAGCGAGAGCGAGGAAAGACATGATGGCGGCCTAGCATCAGACCTAGCTAGCGGCGACACCACACATGGCGGTGGCAATAACCCAGTGCTATCCCTCGTTGACATGCAGAAACTACTGGCCGGTATGGAGGAGCGAATAATCACAAATCTGACGGCACAAATTTCAGCCAACCACGCCACTATTACCAGACACGACCAGACAATTCAAGCCATTGAGACGTCAATGAACAACTTTCAGGGGAGAATAACTACACTGGAGACCATGGTCGGCAGCTTTATGAAGGAGAACGAACTACTGAAGTTTAAGGTCGACGACCTCGAAAACAGATCACGGAGGTGCAATATCTGTATTACGGGCATACCTGAGAGAGCGGAGGGCACCCGCCCAACTTCCTTCATTGAATCCTTCATAGGAGAATTATTCGGCGCTGACGCTTTTCCCCGTGGTTTAGCAGTGGACAGAGCGCGCCTCCTCCCTTCATTGCCTGCATTCATCATTTCCAGACGAAGCAGCGTATAATGCAGCTGGCACGAGAGAAAGGTCCCCTGTCCTACAGGGGCGCGGGAATTCATATTTACGCCGACTGCAGCGCTGAAGTGGCTAAAAAGAGAGCTACTTTTTGCCCTGTCAAATATTTATTTTTTCTTTCCTTTTTTTTTTTTTTCCTTTCTCATTTTGTTTTGTTTTGTTCTTTGTTTCCCCCCTGCCCTCCCTTCAGCGCTCTGTTGCTATATCCCTCTTCTTAAACTACTATGAGCGGTTGGTCCAGTAAGGTGACTAACGTCCCAACCAAGTTCATATCCTGGAATGTAAAAGGAGTCAATAACCCAGTTAAGAGACAAAGGGTCATGTCTCATCTACAACAATTGACAGTACACGTAGCATTCCTACAAGAAACCCACCTTTGTAACACCAACGTTGCTGGTCTCAAGCGAAAATGGGTTGTCCAGGTGTTCCATTCCAGATTTAATGCAAAGGCCAGAGGGACAGCCATATTGATTAATAAAAACACCTTTTTTCATCCCGAAGAGATTATTAGTGACCCAAATGTGAGATATGTTATTGTTACTGGACAACTCTGGGCTAATCCTGTGATTTTGGTAAACGTGTATGCCCCTAACTGCGATGACAGTAATTTTTTTGAGAAGCTATTTCTTGCAATACCTAAGCTTGACAATGGATTGCTTATAATAGGAGGTGATTTTAATCTTGTGCTGGATGTCACCTTGGATAGGTCATCCCAGAAACCTCAGAACCTTTCCAAGTCGGCTGGAGTTGTGAACAATTTCATGCATAATTGTGGCCTTTCAGATATTTGGAGGTTTAAGTTTCCCAACACCAGAGCTTACTCTTTTTTTCTCAAATGTGCATCATAACTATACCCGCATAGACTATTTCTTACTTGATAATAGACTGCTGCCTAAGGTTAAGTCCTGCTCGTATAATAGTATTGTTATATCAGATCACAGTGCCATTCCATTTGATTTAGACCTCCCAAACCGCCCACCCCCAAACAGAATTTGGAGACTCAACCCTCTCTTACTTACAGATGACAATTTTGTGAAGTTCATTTCAGCCCAAATACAATTCTTTCTAGAGACTAACTCCTCCCCAGAGATCTCGCAAGCTACATTATGGGAAACTCTTAAAGCATACGTCCGTGGGCAAATCATAGCCTATTCCTCTACCACAGCGGTTCCCAAACTCTTTAGGCCACGCACCCCCTTCTACATCCCGACCGGGTTCACGCACCCCCAATCCCCCCCACACCTTAAAAAAAAAAAAAGCAACAGAGCCTATTTATAGCCGCATAAAAATCGGACCAATGAGAGAACAGTTTGCTCGCGCGTGGCGATTGTTTACAAGATAAAAAAAGACAAAAAAACTTCCTGCACCGTGCCTTCGAAAAGGTAATGGACGTACACCAGAAGATTGGCCAGATTGGCCACATCTGTAGACTCGTCTACTTGCAGAGAGTAAAACTCACTCTTCTTCACGCGACCGACTAATGTAGCCAGGATGTCTTCGGACAAAGCATCGATTCGGCGCGACAGTGTTGTTGGACAACGGGATCATGTCCAACTGTTTTGCTTCTCTCTCTCCAATCATACATTCCACCATCTCTTTGGCAGCTGGCAAGCACACGTCTTCGGCGATTATGTGAGGTAGCCCCTTTCTTGCTATTCTGTAACTGACCAGATATGAAGCCCGTAGTGCGTTTTTTGCAGACCCAACACATGAATGAGACTGCAGTTGTTTTGGGCTGTTTTGTAACTCCTCCAATTTTGATATGAAAAAATGTAAGGGGCTTTTGACTTGCACTGGCATGCTTGGTGTTCAGGTGGCGAGGTAAATAAGAGGGCTTCAGACAGCTGTTAGCCAGAACCTCACTGCACACCACGCACTGTGGCTTTGGGCAATCTGCATTGCCAATCCAAGTGAAGCCAGATCATTTTCATCATATTTCCTCTTTTTTCACCTTGACTCCGCGATGGGCCTATGTGCTCCCCATTTGTCTGTGCTATCCCTTCCTCCTTTTCGGTCTCCTCCGTCTCATCTTTCTCTGACTCCCGTTCGATTTCTTCTCCTGGTCTCTCCTCAACACACCTCTCCGTTTCTCTCGCCTCCGATTCCTCACTCTCTCTCTGTCCCTCTCCTCTTTTATGACTGATAGCTTCAGATGTCCCACCTGACAGTTTCCCCGATTTCAGCCAGTTTAGCATATTTGCATGAATGTTGCTGAATGAATGAAGTTAGCTGTTAGCTGACGTTAGCTGCATAAGCTAGGCTGGCTAGTGTGTACATAAAAGACTGGCGGCAGGAGCTGAAGTGCTTTTATTTATTAAATTGTAAGTTTTTAATTTTAAATTTAAATCTTCCAAAGGGAATTTTTATAATTCATGTTTTTATTTTGTGAAAAATCCCACTTACATTTTTTAAAATTATATTTAATATTAATTATTACACCATTCAACCGTCCTGTCTCCTAAAAATTACGTTCCCCCAAAACTAAAATGCATTCTGTTACGTTTGACTAAAAACGTATTTTCTCCCTGATTTGTGTTTGACTTATTACATTGACTTATTACAAATACGTTTCTAATCAACATTTTAACACTTTAACCTTTTTTCCCCTCTCCACCACCGCCTCTCATTCTCCCTATTACGCGGTCAGAATACTACCACAACACGCCGCCTGTCTCCGGCAGAAATGCGCTCATCCACGCACGGGAACAACACCGAATTGTCGGGCGAGATACCACCAAAACACCCCACCTGTCTCCAGCAGAAACGCGCCCATCCAGGCGAGCAACGAGGAACATTACGCGGCTACAATACCTCCACAAAGGCCCGTGTGTAAAATCCGGGAGTAACCGTGACTCTCTTAAGGGTTAGGTTTGGGTGGGGACGTGGCTTCCTAGTGGAAGTTATGGTTAGGGTTAGATGGATACAAATAAATAAAATATACCTCCATAACACCCCGCCACTCTCGGCTCATACCTCCCCAGCAACGAGGCATATCACCCGGCCACAATACCTCCAGAATGTCCCCCGGGTGAAATCCGGGACTTGGTTTTATGGTTCCGAGTGGCGGGCACTCACCCATTGGCGCCGGACGCGAGGTCTCCAGCCGCCCCCGCCGTGAGGCACCCCATCGTCAGGTCTGTCAGCCCTCGGAACAGGCCGCGGGGCAACAACTCGTGGGCGGGGGTAGAGGCGAGGCAGATCACAGAAAAATAATAAAGAATATGTTTGGCAAAGATATGTTGATTAGAAACGTTTTTGTAATATGTCAAACACAAATGTAATCAGGGAGAAAATACGTTTATGGTCAAACGTAATTGAGAATGCATTTTAGTTTTGGGGGAACGTAATTTTTAGGAGACAGGACTGCACCATTAGACCACCATTACATTTTTCCTCTCGCGCACCCCCGAGAGGCACCACACTTTGGGAATCCCTGATATAGAGCAACACAATGCATGTTTGCACGTGTTCTGTAGCACCACACAGCGGATACAGGAAGCAGTGCACTATTTGCAAAGTATCATATCCAGCATCAGGCTGTCCGAAGGGAAAAAAAATACATCGGACTTGCAGCTTTAATTTATATTGTAGCTGCTTTCATTGTTTGTATCCTGTAAAGCAGGGGTGTCAAACTCATTTTCACTCTGGGCCACATCAGCATCATGGTCGCCCTCAAAGGGCCGGTTGTAACTCTAAGACTGTGTAACTGTAACTACTCCCTAACATATTGTTAAATAACTCTCTCTGCATTTGATTGTTGTTTATTGAAGTGTAAAAATATTGTACATGCAGTTATATAAATGTAAAAAAATATGTAAGCACATTTGTTATTATAACATAAATCCTTTTAATTTAGGGTTAAGAAACCCACATTACTCTATCAAAGATCAAACTTTTAAAGAAAATAACAAAGACAAATATCATCAAACACAAGTTATTATATTAACTTTGTTCAAAGCTATTTTTGTCACCTCTCTGCATCACTAATGTCCCCGTCGTCGTCCCGTGCATGGCAGCTACATCCAAGAGCTCCTCACTGAGTGTCAGGTCTTATAAACATGGATAGATGCGCTGTATCCGTGTTGTCTGTGCTTTCATCAACAGCTAATGAAAAATACAAGTACCTGCTCATCTCTTCGGCTAGCTGTGTTGTTAGATTGCCTGCTAGTTCATGAACCGAGTGGTCTGCGATGGTGTTTCTTCACAAACTGACATTTGTAAAAGTCTGTATCTGATCGGAGGACATCTGCTCACATACCTTTAGCATGCACTGGGCTGTAGCTTCTGTAAATATATTCTGCTGTGATTGCAGTCTGCCTTTTAATTCTTGGACAATTTGATGTTTTTCTTGGAGGATAAATTTAGCTCCGTGTTTGGTGTCAAACTGCCGACGTGAATTGTATTCCTTCATCACCGACACTGCCTCATAACACAGAAGCTCGCGCGCACCCCCAGGGGTCTAAATATGCTCATTCCCCGACTACAGATCTTTATAAGGAACGGTTAAGACTCCAAACTGAATTTAATCTTCTATCTACTGATGAGGCAACACGTCTAATCTTAAAATCCAGACATAATGTGTATGAATTTGGAGATAAATCTAGTAGACTACTGGCTATGCAAGCCCGCCAAGTGGCTACCACCCGTAATATCACAAAGATTCAATCAAACACAGGAGAAACGTTGATAGATCATAATGACATAAATAAAACCTTTTTACAATTCTATTCTAACCTTTACACCTCAGAACTTAGCAATGACCTCAGCCCCTCATGTGCCTTCTTTGATAATTTGACTATCCCTACCGTATCAGAGGAACAAAACACCAGTTTAGGTGGAGATATATCAGTTGCTGAAATCATCATGGCCATACAATCTATGCAGAACAAGAAGTCACCAGGCCCGGACGGGTTTACGATGGAATTTTATAAAAAGTTCTCCTATCAGCTGGCACCAACTCTTAAAGCAATGTTTAAAGAAGCACTCTCCTTAGGCATTCTTCCTATAACTCTGAGACAGGCCTCTATATCCCTACTGGCTAAGAACGATAAAGACCCAGTATTCTGCTCATGTTATCGCCCTATCTCCCTACTTAATGTGGATTTTAAAGTGCTGTCTAAGGTCTTAGCTAAACGCCTGGAGAGTGTGATCCCAGATATTGTCTCAGCTGATCAAACAGGATTTATCCAAGGCCGACACTCCCACTCAAATTTACGAAAACTATTCAATGTTGTCCATTCGGCCCCCTTAACGTGCCCAGAGGTAGTGGTTTCTCTTGATGCAGAGAAGGCCTTTGACCGGGTCGAGTGGAAATACTTATTTCTTCCCTAAATTCTAGAGATCCTGAATCGGTTTGGGAAAATATCAGGATATAAGCTAAATTTGCAAAAGAGTGAACTTTTCCCTCTAAACTCTGAAGCAGAGGCACTCCCTTCCAGCCTTTTCCCCTTTAAGGTGGCCCGGGGTGGCATTAGGTACTTGGGGATTGAGGTCACGCGCTCCTTTCATTCTACTTTTAAAAATAACTATATTACCCTTTTGAATAAATGCAAACAGGATATGACTCGCTGGGCCTCGTTACCATTATCAGTAGTGTGTCGTGTTAACCTAATTAAATTGATAGTATTACCCACATTTTTATATCTCTTTCAAAATATTCCTATCCTGATTAAAAAAAAAATTTTTTTTTAAATCTTGATAAAGATATCATTTCTTTCATATGGGGGACCAAACCTAGTCGGATTAGCAAGACTCAACTCCAAAGACCAAAGCGCGCAGGAGGCTTAGCTTTACCCAATTTTCTCTTTTACTATTGGGCATGCAATATCCAGAACCTACTTCACTGGTTTGAAGACAGGCCAATTGTGGGAAAGGCGGACTGGGTACAAATAGAATTTTCCTCCTGCCGGCACCACCTTGGCTCAGTGGTCTGTGCGGCCCTGCCTCTTCTTAGCAATAACTTGAGTACAAACATAATGGTAAATCACACAATAAGAATATGGGCTCAGTGTAGGAGACATTTTGGGCTGCAAGGAGCCTCCACCCGCTCCCCCATCAAATTTAATCATATGTTTATTCCCTCCTGTACAGATAACGCATTTACTCTATGGTTTGATAAAGGGATCAGATCAATCCATAATTTATACATAGAAGACACGTTTGCTTTATTCTCCCAATTATCACAAATCTATGATCTACCAAGGAACAATTTTTTCTGCTACTTGCAGATCAGGTGCTTCGTACGAAACACGTTTGACTCATTTCCGAACAAGCCCATGAAATCTCATGTTGACAACCTCCTAGAACTGAAACCGAACAGTAGAGGATTGATATCCCAAACTTACGAGCTCATTAACAATATCAACCCACACTCCTTGGAAAATTTAAGAATAGCCTGGGACTCAGATCTTGGAGTGGTTATAACAAATGACCAATGGGACTCTATTTTAGACTTGATATATACATCATCTCCATCCGCTAAACACAACTTAATACAGCTAAAAGTGGTACACAGGGCTCATTACACTAATGCTAGATTGGCAAAAATTTACCCTAACTCTGATCCGTTATGTCCTCAATGTAAAGGCCAGCCAGCAGACTTGTTGCACATGTTCTGGCTATGCCCGAAACTCTCCACCTTTTGGATAAGTATTTTTAAAGCTTATAGTGAGATGTTTGCAGCTCAATTTGACCCGGACCCAATTTGCGCACTTTTTGGCTTAATACCAGAAGACTTCCATGCCCGTTTACCAAATAAAGCCAATGTGGTCGTAGCCTTCACTCCTTGCTCGACGTTTGATCCTTCTGAGATGGAAGCAACGTGCCCCCCTCGTTCTCCCACTGGGTCAAAGATGTCATGTATTTCTTGACACTTGAAAAAAATAAATATACTCTCAGAGTGTCCTCCCAAACCTTTCGTAAAGCATGGAGACCTTTTCTAGAATACTACGACTCCTTACAAGAACCTCTCCACAAAGACTAATGTGGATCCCCTATCCGCCCCATAGCAACAGTGAGCAGCCCCCCCTCCTCCTCCTCTTTATTTTCTTTTTTTTTTCTTTTTTCTTTAGCTATTAATCATTTTATTTTTTACATGTAACTTCTCGCTATTATTTTTATTTTCCAAATTGCTTTACTCTGCCTTTTCGATTAATGCAATTATTTGATATTATGTCTGCATCTCCGTCACCTGAATGTACCTGAATTTACCTAAATGTATAAGTTCCATAGCCTGTAACCCTGCATTGGGTGGGCTGGGTGGGCAGGGTCGGGAATGAGGTTTTAAATTTCAATCTGTAATTGCCCTCAGACATGTGTGAATCCTCTTCCCTGGTGGGATAAAAACTGTGAAAATCAATAAAACATATTTACAAAAAAAAAAATTGTAATAGCTGTTTGTAATAGCTGTTTTTTGTAATAGCTGTTTTTTTTTCTCCGTCCATTGGAATAGACGGCAGTAAAATAACACATGATGAAGTATTTGAATCAATTTTTTTCACAGTACGAATCCACCATTACAATATTTGTTTTATGTGTGTTTAGAACATAATTGGGCTCTGAACAGATTTGATATAGCTATAAGCTATAGCTAAAGAACAGCAGTAGTCTGACTGGTATGTGCACAGAGAAAGGTTTTGTCAAGAAAACAAAAAATATAAATAAACATTTTTCAAGAGAGCATGGGGCATATAATGTACAGAGCAGATCTACTGTGTATGCTATTATTTGGGGCAATGAAAAAAAATGTAATGTCAATGGAGCTGGTGATCTACCATAATCACGTGTCCTCATCGCTGAAACGACCCAAAAGGTGCCCTTAAGGAGTGTCTGCTTACCTAACGGAGTGACAGAGAGCCCTGAGCTCCATCATGAGCTCCTTGATGAGGTCAGTCACCAGCCGCCGGCTCACCACCCTGCTGTCGTCCTCCAGCTGAGTCTGGTGACGGATCCACTGCCACACCTGACACATGAAACACACTCAGTATCATGTCAGGTGATTCGTACCTCAGGGTCAAAATGGCTGGTTAACAAACTAAAAGGCCTGTTTCCCCGTAGCCTTTTCATTTAGAGATAACGGTTTTGTTTTTTGTTTGAAAAGCAGTACAGCACAGGCACTATTAAAAGCCCTGAAAACCTAATTTCTCAACCAGCGTCTCTGAGCAACAATATACATGCGGGTACTATTTTCTGCCTGAGTTAGAGCAGATTTCACATCATCTGTCTGTGCTCTTCTTACTGATTGGGGGGCAGGGCTGAGTTATAAAAACATGATGTCACACATTTATGTAGAGCAATCCGGATTAAGCAACATTTGAATCAAGTTATGGTTGGTTGCTTGCTTGTGTTTTAAGGCACTTTCAATCAAATCAGATGAAACCAAATTCTTAGCCGTGCTAGCGGCTCATTCCTGGCGATGGCAATGTCAGTTGGTCCACCACTTTCAGTCTGAAATATCGCCACAGCTATTGGATGGATTGCCATGCCATTTTTACAGACATTGATGTAAAAGGTGATCCTGGACGTTTTAATATTTTGATGGAAATATTGCCACTACTTGGACCCTTATAATGCACTTAGGTGCTTGGCTTAAGACTATATAAGTCTACTGTCTAGACTGTATATAAGAAGAGGACGTAGTCATCATGAGGTCACCCATTGGTTTGTGGACTGATGTTTTGAAGACTCGAGTCCGGCAGTCACCATCTTGGATTACGACCGTCGCCATGTTGGTTTTTTTTTGCAACCAATGAACAGAAGTTACCATATTTGGTATGCGGCAGAGGATTGACGTAGTGACGCCGGATAAGTCTCTGGTAGCGGCAGCGGCCTGTCAATCACAGTAGTCCCGCCCTAAAGCATACCCTGCTTTATGGTCTATTTGACTCTAAATGGAACATAATTTCCGAAATGAACATCATGCTGTATTGAAGAAGACTTGAAACTAGAGATTGAGACTATAAACTCATGTTTACAATGTTTACTGAGGTAAAGTAGAGTCATTTTCTCATAGACTTCTATACAACCAGAGGAGTCGCCCCCTGGTCGTCAGTTGAGAAATGCAAGTTTTAAGAAACTTCCACATTGGCTTCACTTGGCAGAACCGGAGGTTTTTACGCCTGCTCATGACTCATGAACTGTGTAAGCCAATTTCAAGCCACGCTAGCAGCAATGTCAGTGTCTCGGTCAGTCAACCCACAACTGTGGTCCAGACTGAAGCAACAGTCTGGACAACTACTAGATGGATTCCCATGAATTATCAGGTCAACATTGTAATATGTCCAATACTTTGCTTTATGACCAAATACCTGCAAAACTAATGACATTTGCATCAGATTCAGCTACTTTGTGATTAGTACTAATTTGCTAATGTTAGCTTTCAAATACACAAAAATGATTCCTGCTAAACATCAGCGTGTTAGCATTGTTGATGGTGATGTTAGCTAGCATTTTGCACATAAATGAGCAACTGAATAGCTTTCATGTAGGCCCAACAGAAAGAAATCAGCATTGCTCAAAGCCCACCAAAGCCAAAGTCGGATGAGTCACATCATTTTCCCCATTTTGTAAAACATTTTCTTCCCTACTCCTCCATTTTCTTTTTCTTAAACTAGGCAATCCTTCAAAAATATATTGCATATAAATACCATTTGACCTGCAGGTGACGCTAAGGCAAAATGATAACTTTTATCTATCGCGGTGGTCATGAGTCTAACTGAGAGTACATCCACACTACAAATAGAAATGATTTCCGTCCACATGGGTGTTTCAGCATCGTTTTCGAATTGATCTGCATCCACACGGCAACCTTCCAAAATGGATATCACGTGACCATTAACGTACACTGGGCATGCGTGTGACGGTGTAAACAGGAAGTAGATTGGTTGCTTAGTTTAAAAAAATACGACAGAGTAATATAGTAGTCTTTAATAATGAAAGGTTGTGTTTGATACTTAAGATCTTCCTCTAAAATATTCCTCTATAAACTCAAACAGACAGTGCGTGGAAAGTTTTAGGCGTTTTATTTTTCAGACTTAGTTACAGCGCTACGGGTCTTTCTCTATCTCTCTCTCTCACATCAACTTTACTTTCAAATCAACACTTACATGTTTACTAGATTATGGGTCCATAAATGTGGTCAACACACGTCTCTCACTCGTTTCCTCGTTGTTGTCTGTTCTCACTCGTAGCTCTGCTGGTGGATTAGCTATCTGTCCTACTGAATAGCATTTACTGCTAACCGTGACTTCAGACGTCAGCTCCGTAGGGCTGATAACGCCGCTGGTCACGCCGCTCGCTAATCGCTCCATTAACAGCTGCTTCCTCCACAGAAATGCAGACTTTAACTGAACAACAGCTGCTAGTTAAGACAACAAGGTCAGCAATGCCTGCAATCACTTGTCCATATTAAATTAACCTGGTAGTCAATCAGTAATCAATGTTGTTGTTTGTGAGCTTCCGGGTAAGGGTCACGTGATAGGCATGTGACGAATCAGGGAAGGACACGTCATGACTGCTAAGAACCAATCAAGTAGCGAAGGCGGGTGTGGTCGTTTCTGAATGTATCTGTTTTGCGACCGTCCACACGAAGAGGCAGCCCCAGAGTTTTCAAACTTATCCGTCTTCGGGAGCGTTTTCAAACTCCTCCGTTTTCGGTGCTCGAAAACTCCGCGTAGTGTGGTCGCTCAGTGTAAACGTAGCAAAACATATGCGTTTCAAATGGAAACGGAGTAATGTGGACATGGCCTGAAATGTCGTACAATCCTCCTTGTACAAAGCCCTAATATTTGCAGACAGGTTTTTGTCTTTGCAGTAAGTTATGGCCCACAGGGATGGCTGCTGAAGTTGGATCGTGTAATCCTAAACCCACCTGTGATCTGGAAATCTCTGCTGTGGCTGAATCTTCGACCTGGCCTCTGTAGAAAAAATGACCTCTACCTAGGAAACAGAGAATTGCTTTTAACAGTCCACACAATAAGACTCACTTCATTCATCCTGCCTGCTCCTAACCATGAGGAGAACAAGAGTATGTGAATGTACATACCTGATAGCCAAGCATTAACAAAGAGGACACCAACTGCAATGTTATGCTTCAAACCGTAAAGGGTGACTCCTCCCTGGAGAAAAACAAAATACATCCGAATATACTTTATTATTAGAGACTAACACTGCATATCCAGTTATTTTTACATACAACTACCAAGATCAGAATTACCTTCTCATCCTATCATGCTCTGTCTCATGTATGAAAATGCTACACCTGTAAGAGCCATTTTGTTGTTTTTGTTTTTGTACAACCTCCCACCACATGGGGGTGTAGTGCCAATGTAAATCAGAGCACAGGTAATATAATCAGTGGGGTCATTGGACACAGGTTGTTGCTAATAGGTAGAAGCAAACAGTTTTTGACCGTGCACATTTAACGAATGTAAATGTTATGATTTATTGGTTTATGGAGAAAATGGATAACTGAAGAGAAAGTGGTGGAACTCTGATTATGTGAGAAATAAAATGCCTATATTGGAAACGACTTCGTTATTTATGGCACGTGTCAGAACAAACATTTCAGCAACCGTAGTGACTTTTTATTGGGAAGCAACGGTCACTACAACACCTAAGGGAGATTTTGGAGTGACATGTTGGACAGCGCTCTCCACTTGAAGAGGAATATGTTTTGGATTTATCGGGTTCATCCCTGGAGTAGAATTCTACCTAAACTAAGACATTTCATGTCATTCATGTGTAAATGAATTTGACATTCCCTCCCAATAATATCTTCAGCAGTCTTCTTGCATGGTGCCTAGCATAGACTGTGTATAATAAGTGGATGTAGTCCCCGTGAAGTCACCCATTGGTTTGTATACTACTGTTTAGAAGCCTTGAGTTTGGCATTTGGGCCATTGCCATCTTCTATTTTTGGAGCCAGATGTGACCATATTTGAATTAGAGGGTGGAGCTTGAGATCCTGGTGGAGCCATGTACGTTAACATTAACAAACACTAAGTTACCTGTTAAAGCTTGGTGCATCCATAATTCACATTAACTGTGATATTAATTGGGATGCTAATTTTGGCCTAAAACAAGATGTACTTACCAGATAAAATTAACAGCCACCTTCTTAGTGTCTTTTAGTACAACCAATTGCTGAACAAGACATTTTTAAGTGACCAGGTTGCCGTGGTAGCGACATGTCAATCAAATGCTAGCCCCGCCCTAAAGCATACCCTGCTTTATGGTCTATTTGACTCTAAATGGACCATCGTTTATTAAATGAACATCATGCTGTATTGAAGAAGACTTGAAACTAGAGATTGAGACCATAAACTCATGTTTACAATGTTTACTGAGGTAATAAATCAAGAGAGAAGTAGAGTCATTTTCTCATAGACTTCTATACAACCAGAGGAGTCGCCCCCTGGTGGATATTAGAGAGAATGCAAGTTCAAGACACTTCTGCCCATTGGTGCCCACTAAATCTGTCAATTGGAACATAAAGGCTAGAAGAGGCTTTTTGTTTCAGTCTACCAATGGTTGAATCTGAACAAATTTGTTAAATAATGTTAAAATGTTACAGCTTCTGCTGTCCTATTCTGAGACAACTGAGCGACTGACCAAAGGCATGGACAACAGGTCATCAGGAGTCACAGTGACATCATGTCGAAGCTGGTAAAGCTGGTTATCTCCTTCAGTGTGGAGCTTGAAGAGCTAGAAGAGGTGAAGAATTACCAACAGAAAATGTATTTATAGAGAGCTTTGTATGGCTCATGATCCAGTACTCACTTTCTGCATGGGCTCAATCAAGCTCAGATCATACACCATGAAACCGTCCACACCTGCCTGGATCTCCAGCAACTTCAGTCTGACAGGTGGGAGGAAACAGTGTCAGAGGAGCCAACATGTTTCAATTTAAAAATGCATTAACTGTGAAGATAACGTCTGTCAACTCAGCAAAGAATACAGACATCACCAGGCTAAATACGCATGGATGACACTGTATATTATGTGGTTTATTAACATGATGTGGCAATAACTTTGTCAGATTTCTTTTGACTAATGAAATAATGCTGGCTTTTCAGTTTGACCCTTCATCACCGGTTCAGTGTGATGGACATCAGCGAGACAGTTTGACAAAGACAGTCTGCTCTGTGCAGTGGTGGAGGGAGTATTCACTTTACTTTAAGGGTAACTTTGGTATTTTTCAACCTGGACCATATTTCCACATATTTTTGTGTCGAAGTAACTAGCGGGACAACAATTTTTGAAATTAGTCCTTGTCAATGTAACGTAACATCCATTAAAAGTGCTTGTTTTTGCCAATGACAGGCTCAGATTGCTATTATAAGTGTCTGACAACATTATGAAAAGGACCCTACAGAGAAATACAACATTTTTCTTTACCTTTCGCCTTAACTGGTTTGTCTGTTATTGTGTCCAAGTGTCATTCAGTCTCAATGTGTGTGAACAGTGATGTTCCTACCTGGTGACAGTAGCCAACACTTTGCTGTGGGAGTCACTGAGCGGGTCCTGAGGCAGCAGCAGGGCTGCCATGCCTCCTGTGGCCAGCGCCCCCCTCCGATGACATGTCTGAACCAGCAGGTCCATGTAGCTGCGCAGAAAACGCTTCTCCATGTTCACATATTTACTGCGGTCGGGCAGCAGGAAGGCCTGTCGGTGACCTGGAGGAGAAACGCATGACCTCTTGACTTCAATGAGGCAAGGATTGCCGTTTTTCAGCTTCACTTTTGTTTACAATTTGCCGATTGTATATCGTTATTAATAATGATAAATACACTCCATCATACCTATTCTATGAGCCGTAATTCTGATAATACAGTTGGCCATGCACCCATGGGTGAATTATGAGACAATGGGACCCTGGGCACAGACATGCAAAAGGCCCCACCACCTCTTCTACACAGGAGCAAGACACAGAGACTTTATAGTTGTTGATTTGTGTCTCTTTGTAGTCGTTACACGTCTCTCTGTGAGTTTGTGTCTCTTTGTAGTCTTTTAATGTCTGGGTGGTACATACAGTATCTCTTGCAGTGACATTTTTAGGTGAAGGCCAGGGGGGCCCTGAAACTTTGGGCCCCTGGAGTCTGTTCCCAGTAGACCCATTCATTAGTCTATTCATGCATGGACCTTCCCTGAAGCAATGATTGGGTTCAGAGGCTCGGTGTAAAGCACAGGGTTCATTGGGAGGCCAGAAGGTTTGGCTCACCAAATTTATTGACAAAGGAGGCTGAATAATCCCAGATGCCACAGTTTAGTCCTGCTGAATGGTCTCGCAGCTCGTGGAGAATCTCCTCCATCTCAAATGCTGCTAATACATTTTCAATTAGCACCGTCGCCTTAATGCTGCCCAGCGGAAGGCCCAACTAGACACACACACACACACACACACACACACACACACACACAGATACAGACAAATTCAGTAGATACGACCACATATGAGGGACCGTTTCACAGAGATTATTTTATACCACTACTCACAATAAACAAGGCATTCAAAAATGTTAATAAGAAAAAAATACTGAAAAATAAAAATTGAAATGGCAGTTTGAAAATGGAGAGTAAAATTGCTGCAATAAACCGGAAATAAAAAACTGGCTTAAACAGAAATGCTCAAAGTGAAAGTAAAAACATGTATTTCTAGAACAGGAAAATCAGTCTCTTTTTTCCATCTACCATTTACCACTTAGCTTCTCCAGATGTGTGTAATAAATGAGGTGTAGAATAAAGCGTGTTGGATGGCCTTGAAATAATTTACACCAGGGGAGTGTGTATACTGTGACTAAGTCCTGGTATTAGGGACACAAAACAATTGATCTGAGATTTTGAGAATGAAGTTAAAAACAAGTCATCAAATTTTGAGAATAGAACTGTATATATAAAGAACACTTTGTAGGAGAACATAGATATTTGATATGTGCATAAACACTGACACATGCAGACCTTCTGTTGTGTCCAGACAAATATTTTGTTCCATAGTCTGGCCTCCATGAAGCTCTCCACCTAAAAAACAAGAAGAAACAGTAGAACTTCATGACAATGGTTTTGAGTGATGGTGTGTGTGTAGGTGTGTGTGTGTGTGTGTGTGTTACTTTTGAGAGGTAGAAAAAGGGTCCACTCTTGTTTTCAAAAAGTGTCTCTCCACAGTGAAACATGAGGAGTCCAAAGTCAAAGAGAGGACCAGGAGCCTCCTTCCCTGCCACCTGGCAAACAGATAGGGTCATCATTATGTATGGATTATTTTCTTTTGATTAATCATGTACGAGTATAGCCTATAACAAATCAAAAATAATGACAAATGTCCATCACATGTTACCAAAGCACCAAATAGATTTAAGAAAACTGCTTATTTTGTCTGATGGTATTCAAATTACATTCATATAAATGTAAAAATGACATATTTGAGCAGTTACAACCAGTAAATGTTTGGTATTTGTACTGAAAAAAGTTTCAGCAAAAGTAAACATATCACTTCCCACAAATAATACAAATGTTTATTTGACCAGTAAATAAGTGTAAATATTTTATTAAACTTTCAACCAAAAGCCAAGGCTGTAGCCAAGACATTAGAGCTACAGAGATCAAGTGCTTGATTCAGATTATATATTGTATAGTTATTTATTATTTTATGTTTTTTTAAGTCACTGAATGGGAGAGATTCTGGAAAAAAACTATCTTAAACTCATGAATGAATGAACACCGTGAGAGGTTTATTTTGAAGCCTGGAGAGGGGGTGTGAATATTCACTCCGTAGATATAATTCACTATTCACCACTAGGAGTCGCCAAAGTCAAATCTTCAAACCCAATCTGCACTGACTGAATAAAGTGAGTGAGATGAATTACAGAGGTTATACTACCATCATGTTGTGCTCCACCATGTTCCAGGCACGAGGGCGAAGCATCAGCACTGGAGCCTGAGATATGTGAGGAACATCTGTGAACACATGGAGGGAGGTGGGTCAGAGAATGTGTCGACCTTACGTACCTCTATATACAGTAATGTAGCTGTGCCAACATGAGTATTGATATAAAGTAAGCCACTTACTGGGGAACTGGTTGTGAACTGCCTTAAAGACGTTATGAATGCCTTTGATCTGGTTGTAATATGTAGGACAGTTCCCATCATCAAAGTCAACCTGAAACCAAAGAGAGAGTTCACAGAGTCTGAAGTTATGTGAGGACTCTGCAGAGATGCTAGTGGCTCTGTGAGGCTGTGCTTGTAGGGACCATGGTGCTTTGAGCTCAATGCTAAGCTTATTGTTAACATGCTCACAATGATAATGCTAACTAGTTGATATTTAGTATGTACGTTCTCTATATACATCTATGGTAATACCACGTTCACCATCTTGGTTCAACATGTTATCATGCTAACATCTGTACACAACTAGCCTACAGCATTACCATAAATGTTGTGTGTATGTAATTCTCACATCTACACATGTCTAACTGGAATCAAAGGATAGCATAGATGCACATGAACAGAGTTAAGTGTGATATGACTATACTGAAGTTACTTACTGCATATAAGTGTATTCATAAATGTGAATGATTTCCACATTAGCAATCGTAAATAGGCCTTTTATCACCCAACAGTATAGCATTCTATGTCCAGTTTCTGTGTTGGTGTCGTGTGGGCACAGGTGGTACCTGTATGCCTTGTGCTGATGACTGCAGAGCTTTAATGAAGCGCTGGGTGTCACAGGGAGCCAGGTCCCCGATATCCACATGTCTTCTCTGGAGCCTCGGGGGGACCGGGAGCACCCTCCAGGCGGGGTCCCTCCTGATATGTGTGGTACTTTCCAGAAAGCTTGGCAGGTCAGCTGAGAGGTCCAAATGGGCCTTTCTGGACACTCGGAGCTGCAGGACCTGAGTGGAGTATAAAAGACCCCTCATCGTGAGTGGGGTCAAGTCTTGCATTGAATTTTAAAAAGCCTTTTCAGCTGTCTTACCTGATCCACCTCCTCATCAAATGTGGAGATCAGCTCATGGAGGAAAAGGAGGGAGCCTGTGGTGAAAAGTGTCTCATATTCTGCTTCTAGACCTGAGGGGGGTGGGGACAGCTCCATGCTGACTGCACCCTGTGGACGAAAAGAGTCAACATATCATATCAGTGGGTCCAGGTCAATCTCCATATTTGCAGAAATTGGGCTCATTTTAGTGGCCCTAAAAAACAACAATAAATAATAAATAAAACTTAAACTTAAAAACTTAAACACACATGCTGGTGATGGATACAAACAGTCACAGAATTAGTGGTACAACATGGAGAAGTTGAAGAAGTTCTAACTGTATGCAAATGTGATCTGACTCACAGTAGCACTCGTTTCTGATTCCCTAAGGAAACAGTAGCACAGGTCTACTTCACTCTACATAAACCTGCATTTATGAACTTTTTGGCCACTTTGAGGCAGTGGAACCAGCTATAAAGAACATATTTGTTTGACATATTATCACCTCATAAAGTTGTTATGGCAAACAACTTCCTTATTATGCCTTCAACTTAAAGGGAGCAACATGACCATTCACTCTTGTGGGACATGAAACCAATGGGATGAAAGATGCTGAAAGGCCTGAAAGAGCTGCATTGATGGTAATAATTGTCTGGGGGTTCATTACCATGAGTGAGCATGTTCACATTATAATAATAAATAAATAAAATATAATAAAGAATATAAAAAGTCCATGAGGAATATGTTTCAAGAGCACCCAGTAGCTCACTGGTTACAGCACATGCCACCTAACTTTGATTCAAGCACCAAAACATGTTGTCATTCAGGTTTCTTTACCACTTTCAGTCACAAGAAATTCCTAAGGCTTGTCAAAGTAAACATGTGCCTGAAACAGAACACTAGTGCTAATGAAACTGCTCAGAAAATTCACCATACTTTGGAATTCTTTACTGTCCATTAAGTATATTTAGCTGCAAAATAAAGCAATGCAATGGTACTCACAGACATGAGGACAGGTCTCTGTTCACGCAGTAGAAGTGGACTTTGGTTATGCGCTCACTTTGGGCAGTGATTAAACAGGAAGATATTTGTTTTTATGCAGAGTTTAAAGTCCTATGTGAAGATTCATTGACTTTTGAGGCGATTTAAACACTGTACATGCCCAATATTGGGAATTTGGTCAGATTACTAATGCTGTAGGCATAGGTGGTATGAGAAATGTTTGATTTTATTGTATTGGAAATTAATAGATGTAATTGGAAATTACATGAAAATCTCAAACTTGGATCCAGCATTCCTCAGTTTGCTTTATCCATTCTACAACAGTCCAGTTCTAACCAGTCTCAGCCTGAGCAAACCCCTGCTTTGATCTCTTAGCAAAGGAAACCTAGAGACTAAACAAGCCTTCACTAAGTCTTCTTAGTACTGTTCAAAGTTATGTTGGCTCTCCTTCCGTCCCTTTCAATATTTCAATATCTGTTTCTGTACTGTATATGTCTTAAGTAAGAATCAAGATCCATATACTTTACATCTTTGTTTTGGCCGTTTCTTTGTTTGAGTTTTTGGTTCCTAAAGATACCAAGGACCTTAGCCTCCTGCAGTGTTTTAGAGCACTGGTTCCAAGTCTTTCCGGCTTGTACCCTCTTTTTTTGAATCAATTGTGACCCCTTTTCACAGGTTGTGGCTCTAGTGGGGTCATGGGTTGTGAGCAGCAATTTTTACATCTCGGATTATTCTACATTTAATTTTTTTAGAGGACTGGAGAGGTGAGAGCCCCTGTGACCCTTTTAAATTTTTCTTGTAGCTCCTTGGCGCTAATTATGTTATCTCAGGTCCTGATTTAAGGTAGTGAAGAATGCAATATCCCGGTAACACCTGGGAATTTCTTTAAATTTGGCACAAACATCCACTTGGACTTAAGAATGACCTGATAAGAATTTCTTCGTCAAAGGTCAATATGACCTCACAAAACACATTTGGCCCTAACTCAAGAATCAACATGGTAATTATGACAATACCACACAAATGTATAATAGAATAAAATGATAAAGGGACGTTTTGGTTGGACAGACAATGCCAATAAATTTTTCTGAAGGAGACACTGTGGGGTTTTTTTTAGGGGGGGGGTTACTTATCTGATGTTAGGGTCCAAGGACAGAGGGTGTATTCTCTACAGATTGTGAAGCCTTCTGAGGCAAACTAGTGATATTGGGCTGTCCAAATAAAACTTATTGAATTGAACTAAAAATTGAACTGTGTACACATGTACTCATGTACACTAGAAACAATTAGAAACGTATAGCATCTAGTGACTGAAAAGGTTGCTACCATACTTATTACATAGGGTACATCCCAAGTCTCTTCATTGCATCCCCGTTTCCCTCACTTGGGTCCTTTCCTTGCGTCTTAGTCCCTCCCACCAGGGATACATGGAGGAAACCATGTGAGGAGAGAGGAAACAAGGAAATATGTTTTAAGAGACATGAGACGTCCTTTCCTTAGTTGTGTCACGTGAAGCAACGTCTGTTTCTGATGACGGTGGCCGCTGATCACAGCTGGATCAGCTGTCAGTCGGCTTTAGCAGCTGGAGAGACTTTTGAGAAGTTTGTGTCTGTACACATGATCACTGTACTTAATATTATTATCTAATAATACTAATAACTGATAAAGACATACAATTATCTTCACTGCCAGATTAGAGGTGTTGTATCTCTGTAACCTGTTAACAAACTGTGCCCTGTGTTCTGTTTATAAGCACAAGATCGATTTCTATTGGCGGAATGTGTTATTTATGAATTATTTGCGTCTGTACGTTTTGAAATTCAGATTGTGACATCATTATTAATTAACCCAAACTATGATTATGGTTTCTCTTGACTACTGGAATTAATTTATTAGGCTCGATGTTTCAGGTTAAATTGAAATGATAAAACTCATCAAACCTGACACTCAGGAATGATCAGCCTCACGTGACTGAATGGAAATGATGATAAATAATGTAAAAAGTGTTTTGTCTCCCCAGCTCTCTCTGACTTTAGTTGTATCCATAATAAAAGTTATTGAGGGAAATATCAGATCATGAAAAGACAAATCTTTCCAATAAATGAAGAAAATTGTTTGTGGTCCTTTTGTTGTTCAGTCTACAATGAACATACATTTAAACCAGATGGTGAATCAGAAAACTAATCAAATATAAATCTTGAGTTTAATCTGCGATCCGTCTTCACTGTTTACATGTTGAAAAAAATCAGATCAGTCCGATTGGCTGCGTCCAATCACATAACTGATGAACAATGAGGGGGCGTGTCGGCCGTTAAAACATTTCCTGGAAGGCTGTTCTCGTGCGTCCTCGATCATGGCTCCTCGGAGATCCCTCCTCTCTCCTCGAGCCTCGCTAGTCCGAACTAAATAAGAGCTTTGGGACGGTCGTCAATATGGCGGTGCAGAACAACTTCTGGTTCACGCGAGGATCGGGGAAATGACAATTAAGAGACTTGGGAGTTGCTGCTGTTTACCGTCGCCAGGAAGTATTTTACTTAGAAAAAAATGAATCGCAAGCTTTACGTGTTTCCGTATCCGCTTTACGCCACTTCAGTCCCATTAGGCTCGTTCGAGTTGAACTGCGTCTCGCCTGGAAAGCAGACGAGAGCAGGCGGACGTAGAAAGGGGCGTTGACAAAGAACTGCGTTCAAGTCGGACCGTTTTCAGCCGCCTGCTTACATCAGTCATACATCAGTTACCACAATTAAATATAGATTTATGGATCTAAAGACCCTAAAACTGGTAGAATAGCAGCAGCAGCAGTGATCCCAGAATTCCATTATGAGTGTGGGAAGAGCCTGAGTGATGATTTATCTGTGTTTACATGTGAGATGATGGCCATATAGTTATTGCCTTACAGTGGGTAGAGGACGTCAGGCCAGAGAGAGTGGTGATTGCATCAGACTCATGTGCAGTGCTAACGAGTTTGACATTGTGCCACTCCAGAAGCAGAGAGGATTTACTGTTTGAAATACTACAATCATTTTTAAGAATCCATCAAATGCGGATAGCGGTTCATTTAGTGTGGGTCCATGTTGGAGTCGATGGCAATGAGAAGGCAGATAAAGCAGCAAAAAGGGCTTTGAAGAGTGGGAAAAATAACGTTAATGTAAATATAAGTAAGTCAGAAGCTAAAGTGGTGATTAAGGGACAAATTAAAAAGATATGTCAGAACGAATGTAATAAAGGGAGTAAAGGAAGATATCTGTTTAAAAATAAACCATTGGTTGGGAGTGCAGGATCTAGTGGACGAACTAGAAAAGAGGAGACGATTATGACAAGAATAAGGAATGGCCATACTGGTCTGAACAGTTCCCTCGATGTTATTAGAAAGCATAATAATGGAAAGTGTACATTTTGTGGATAAGAAGAAACCGTGGACCATGTTTTATTGTCCAGTCAGAGGTACGAGTCAGAGAGAGACGTTTTGAAAAAAGGTCTAAGAGAGATTGGAGAGGAAAGCTTTAGTGACAAATGTTGGAAACTTTTTCTGGAATATTTAGAGTCAACAACACTAATGAATAGAATTTGAGAAAGAAATGTATTATTATGTATGTATGTGTGTGTATATATGTATATGTATTTATTTTCGTTTGGTTGTCGTGTTAGAGTCCTTAGTCCACACTCCAGATCAGTGGGAGGCGGTAATGCACCCGAAAGCTGTTTGCCAACCGCCAAAAAAAGCAAAAGAAAGAAGAAGAAGAAGCAGGCGGCTGAAAACGGTCCGACTTGAACGCAGTTATTTGTCAACGCCCCTTTCTACGTCCGCCTGCTCTCGTCTGCTTTCCAGGCGAGGCGCAGTTCAACTCGAACGAGCCTATTGACAGCTAACGTCGCCGGTGTGAGTAGCGGTGCAAACACGTTCATGAAAAGCCATGGAGCACAAGGCACAGATACAAGAAGCGATTAAAATCCAAGGGGAAGTCGTTCGGAAGTTAAAGTCAGAGAAGGCGAGCAAAGATCAGGTCAGTACTGAGAGTAAGCGCTGATCTTTAAGGCGACATCTTAACATGCGGTGACCAGCGTGTCCAATTGGCATTTCACGTTAGGTTGAGAACAGCGTTGCTTCAGCCCCGATAAACGTAGAATACCGTAACTCATTCTGCATAGCTAGCAGGAAACCCCCAGATCAAACTGTTTGTTTAATTATGGCGGCCTTTAGAATGCTGTCCACAATTGATTCATTATGAGTCACTTCGTTAATGTGCACTAATGGTTACATATATTGATGAAACTCGTATAATGAAATATTTTCAGTGATAAGTGAGTCAACTCTAAATAGCTCTTAATTTGAGCGATACTTGGATACTAACCGAAGTATAAAAACGACATAGCAGCTTGCTAGCTCTACGCACTGGGAGCTCTAGCTAGATATTTATCTAGCCTGCTAACACACGCTGCTTTAAAAATGTACATTTCAGGTGACGTTAGAAGGGACTGCTCGTCACTTTGTTCCTGACGGTGATTTCATTCAGCCAGACCGGCTAACTGCTAGCTTGCTAGTCGCCTCAAATGGAAGGGCTAGCTAACTAGCCCCGTTCGCTAACCGCCCTCCTTAGTTGTGTCGACTTAAGGTTAGCTAGCTAGCTAGTGTTAACACCGACTCAAAACCCAAACAAGTTGGACGTTTTAAGATAACCCTGTCGCGATTCGTTCAGACATGAACTTTAGTGTGTGCAAATAAAACATGTCTGCGCATAGGTTAGTTGATGCAATAGCTCTCCTTATTAACGCAGGCAGGCGTTGTGTGACAGCTTGTGACAATTTAACGTTAGAATAGGTAACATTAGTTAGCTATTAGGTAACCGGGTGTCATCAGTTGCCACTATACCAGTAATGTGAAGTGTCTTTATTATCTGCCAGCTCACAGATTCTTACTGAAGACCAGCTCTATGTGCTGCTTCTTGTCTCCGCTGTTTGAAACTACTGGTCCTTCCACTGGTATTTAACATCGTCCTCTGTGCACCATAGAGGATGTTGCAGCAGGTGGAGGAATTCTGAGGTCTTGTGTGACATAAATGCTTCTGAATGAAAGTTTAAAACCTTAAAGATTGAAAGCTAGAGTGGTTTCTCAGTGAATGTCTCAGCTGAATAGCAGGCTCGATCCTTTCAGGTGTTTTTTCTCTGTAAGCTTTCTGCCCTCCTTTGATTGTCTTGTTTGTCTGAATTCTTTGCTGTTATGTCAGGGAGTCATTGAGAGCTGTCTTTTACCAACACCACATAATCACCAGTGACACACACAACCTCTGGAGCGCTGATTGTTGTAAGTTAGAGTGGAAAGCATAATAGGTGTTTTTCACAGTAAACATTAAGATTTAATACATATCATAGTAGGCAGAGCACAGGCGTTACTAATGACATAAACCATGTCTCTGTTCTATTCAAGTGTCTAGTAAGCAGGCAGTGTGACAGTGATGCACAATACCAGTACTCTGAAAGTGAGGCAGCTCATTCCACACTACACTTGTGTATATGACAATACAAGAAGCATTAGATGCCTAAAATCTTCTCCAACAAAACTTAGTTTTTTCATTTAACAAAAGACAGATGAAGACACTTTTCAAATGTTAAATGTTCTATAAAGTCAAACAGCACTTAGCCGTAAGAACCTTCCCTCAGTTGAAAACTCACACAAATTCAGTAAATGGGACTACCATTGTGGTCAATCAGCATTCGATGAACACATTTGGTACTTGACATTTTTCAAATTGTATTAGGAAAAAATCTTCAATTAGCCCAGGTTTAAATGTAAGGAGTTTGAAGTGTGTGTGTGTGGCTTCTTTGATTGACTTGGTCTCATGTGATCTCATGTTCTGTCCTCCACGCTGTGATGATGATGATGATGGGTCATACCCTGCCCCCCCCTAGTGCTAGGGTTGCTTACCACTTTTCTCCTGTTCTTCCTGCCGGACCCTCCATGACCTCGGCCTGCCTCACCCTTCATCACCATCATCTACCTCGCTTCCTGGTGAATCCAACCCTCCGGACATCGTTGCTCAACTGGTTCTACTTCTACTGACTCTTGTCATTGGCTGCTGTGGCTGGCCCTGTACAATACCACTGGACATTGCTGTACCCATGATGCACTCCTGAACTTTCATCTGTCCAATTCCTGGACTTGTTTTTTATATTTTTTGTCCGTGCTGTGCGCTGACCATGCTGGGCATGTTCTGTGTTCGTGCTGGCTCTGGTCTGATGGGCTTTCGGGCGGCACCACGGGTCCGATCTCTGCATTCTTTCCCTGGGATCACTGTGGCTCAGGTAGGCCTCTGGTGCTGTGTGTGTTTGTTCCTGTAATATTATGTAGCCTGTACTTTTACAAGTTTCTTGCCAATGTTGACCAACGCAGTATGGCATTTATGTAAGTGTTCACAAAGTTCTTATCTTCTGGTGTGTGTGTTGCAGATTGATGAAGAGGTAGCCAAACTGCTGGAGCTGAAGGCTCAGATAGGAGGAGACGATGGCAAACATCAGTTTGTCCTCAAGACGGCAAAGGTAGGACCACAGTTCTGCTGGTTTCAAACACACACGTGCATTTACTGAGTCGAGCACTGTTGCAATAGAAAACCAAAAGGAGTATGTGTTAATGAGACCAAATTCATACCTGGTGTTAAAATATGAACTGTATCTGGACACCTTTTGAATCTTGGATATCTATTTGGACAAGGAGAAACGCATGGCAATGAAGGTATACATGCACAAGTTTCAGTGTGGCTCGCATCGTGATCAGATCTCAGCCTGGTGTAAATTCCATCCACACAGTTTGAACACATTCTTACTGCTTTTTGTCAAAGGAGTACGGTGGCTTTGAAGAGAGCGTAGATAACCGCTTCAGTTCAGTCAGAAAGGGCTGTCGCATGGCAAAATATTGTAAATAAAGTGCACACTGAAAGTGATATTTCTTTTTTTTTGACTATGCATAAGTACTTCACATGACACCACTTCAAAAAAATCCAAACTTCAATACCGAGTGAAAAGCTCTTAGTTTGGTTCAAGCTAAAGTGTTGCGTTGTTAAAATATCTCATTGTTGTGTATCACTGTTGATCTTTTATGACCATAACTTGGTACACCAGAATATTTCCAAACACAGTTCTTTATTTTAATCACAATCTGAGCCTGTTATTGGTATGATTACATTGTAGCCTGTTAGTAGCTGCTGTTAGCATTGTTTTCCCTCTTAGTCAATTAGACACAAAAACATGAGAAACTAGAATTCAGGTTGAAAAGTACTGAAGTTACCCTTTGACTTGAAAAATGCCACAAAACAGTAACTGACACCAAGCTACAGAAGAAAACATTGTTATAAGTCGTTTGTAATGTTCTCTCAGCCAGTGGATTTACTACAACCCTGCTGATGGATTCTCACCAAATAAACATTTATTTGAAGCAGCTGAAAATGTACTTGCCGGTCAGATTGAAACCCAACAAATGTGTTTCTGTGTCAGGGAACGAGGGACTACAACCCAAAGCAGATGGCCATCAGAGAGAGAGTCTTCAGCACCATCATCGGCTGCTTCAAACGCCACGGAGCAGAAACAATCGACACACCTGTTTTTGAACTGAAGGTACATTTTCACAACACAATTGAACAGGTTTGCCGCTCGGTGCATGTGAACATGAACGTCTTGCATTCAAACACGGTATCTTGTGATGTCCCTGTGGTGGCCAGGAAACGTTGACGGGGAAGTATGGAGAAGAGTCCAAGCTCATCTACGACCTGAAGGACCAAGGAGGAGAGCTGCTGTCCCTCAGATATGACCTCACCGTATCCTTCAAAGACACACAGCAAGGAGCACCAGGAACATGGAGGAGACCCACTGTTCAGTCTACACTAGATAACTGGACTCAACAGATATGACATGCTCATGTCAGTCGATTTCTCTTTAACACACAGACGTCTTTGACATAAACACTGTAACCTCTTCACACCCTGTTGGTGGTAGTTCATGTTTAAATGTTTTAAACTAAGATGCTGGCCGGATATCACACACTGCACCTTCTATGTTGCCTCAACACAAACGACAAATCTCAAATGTCAGTAAAAAGACTCCTATTTCCGAGTGAAGCTTGTAAAGTCTGGCAAACACATATCAGTTAAAGGTAGCACTGGATATCGGTCTGACGACTGGTAAGAATCTAAATTGCTGGGCTTCAGAAGACTGTCTTCTCTGTGAGATGCTCGCTGTTTACCGTCCAGACTTCAGATGTGAGACTGGAGTTGGTGTGAGAGACAACATGTACATCTGGATTCTTTCGCGAGTAGTCACTTTACAAGTTCATTTTGAACCAATGAAAATCTAAATCCTCGTGGATAGCCGGTGGGTTCCCAGATTACAGACAGAAATGACATGCCGTCGTGTCAATAAGATAAATAACATAAGGCTATTTAGTTTGTTTAATAAAAGAACAAGGTATATACCTGTTCTATAGGAAAGGGAACCTTAAATGACTTCTGTTGTGATCTGGCGCTATACAGAAAATAAAATGAAACAAAATTAACTCGACCTTCAAGGGGGGGGCGGAGGGTGCCCCCCCAACACTGGTCTGGACCTCAATGGTTGGTGACTTTATGTTAACTACACATCCACAGTACTCAGTGGATCAAAGATGAGTTAAGTCATTATGAACGGGTCAAACGGCTACATCCACTTTAGAACGAGATATATTTGGCTGCTGGAGGAAACTCTGGTACAGTGTGTGTAATTCTGCAGACACATGCCGGTTTTCTGAATAAGACTTAGTTTGAAAACAGTAATTATCCATTTGATCATTTGTCTGTCGTCACATTAAGGTAAGTTTTTATTCAGTGAAGAAATATGGAATTACATTTCGTCATTCGGTCTCTTTATTTTCAAAGGTTACTTTCATTACAGTCATTTTAGTCTTTTCATCGTGAAAAGAAAAAGTTGTCAACGAGTACTGCTTTAAAGTTTTTGTTGATGAGTAACACTGCCACATAAACTCCTGTATTTGGATTCCCTCCATCAAAGCAAAGAGCCGTGTGTTGTCCTTGACCCGCCCTCTTCAGGTGCCCTTTGCCCGCTACCTGGCCATGAACAAGATCACCAACATCAAGCGGTACCACATCGCTAAGGTCTACCGCCGCGACAACCCAGCCATGACCCGCGGACGCTACCGAGAGTTCTACCAGTGTGTGAGTCGTCCTCCGATACATGTGTTGACTCCTGACCGGGACCACGCAGCGAATATCTGGTCCGACCTGACTTACTCCACTTAGACAATGAACTAATGAATGTTTGTGTGTGTTTCAGGACTTTGACATAGCAGGGCAGTATGACGCTATGATTCCAGATGCAGAGTGTCTGAAGATTGTCTATGAAATCCTTAGTGGGCTGGACCTCGGAGACTTCCGGATCAAGGTTGGTCACGTCCATTCACTAACATTTACAGATGAAACTTGTAGACTGGTCAGCAGGTGTCATCTCTGTGTCATCTTAGCTTGAACCTCTGGACTTGGACACACTGAAGTGAAGATTACTTCACTTCAGTGTGTCCTAAACACAGCCACCAGATGTTAAACCAGATCTCATATCGCCCCTATTTTAGCGAAGTGAATTTAACATTCTGTTCTGTATGGCTGAGCTTCTCATTCCTTACGGATCAACCTGTAGCCTCTGATAAGGCCACTACCTGGTCCAGGCTGAAGACAGAGGGGGACAGGGTGTTTGCTGTTCGGACTCCAACCCTTTGGAATAGGAGCTGTATAATTAAAGTTGTTGTTGTTGTTATTATTAATTATCACATCCTCGGTGTCCAGGTCAACGACAGACGTATTCTTGATGGAATGTTTGCTGTGTGTGGTGTTCCAGATGACAAGTTCCGCACCATCTGTTCAACAGTGGATAAACTGGACAAGGTATGTGAACATGCTGAGCTTTTCAGTTCCAGACTCAATGATGAAAAGCTGAAACTCCATGTAGTCGATCTATTGACATGGAGACAACACTTTGAGACTAAACAGACGGACTGTGGTTAGTGTGATGAATCCTTCGTTCTTTCATCTTCTCCCCATCAATCCTCAATATCTGGCTTTGACCCATCTCCTTGTCCAAACCCAGATGACCTGGGAGGATGTGAGGAAGGAGATGGTGAATGAGAAGGGCCTGTCAGAGGAGGCAGCCGACCAGATTGGGGGGTACGTCAGTTTACAAGGTGAGACTTTACCCAAATGCACACAAGATGTGAGACATCAGTGGCATGTTGGTCACTAGTGAGGCATTCTTCCGTTCAATCTTTTTTGTTTTTGCCTTTTTGACAGAGGACAGTGTAGAAATAAGGAATGGGGGGGGGGGGCAACAAAGGTCCCACGGCTTGAATTGAACCCAGGACGTTATATATGTTGTACATTGTAACCAACTTTGACTTACACACAGACAATTACAGAGCTTTGTTGTTTCTTTTTGCTCTTTATCATTGTTGTGAGGCTCACAACCTCCTCACTCATCAGCCTGGATCCCAGCAGCAGCAGGCAGGTGATCTCATGATAAACCCACCAACACCAGCTGTGGGTTGGTGGAGACCAAGAAGGAGCATTGAAGGAGTATTGGACTTCCATTCCCCAGGTGTACACAAACAGATCTCTGCTAGATGTGTAAATAGGCAACTGTGTGTGTTGCAGGTGGAATGGACTTAGCAGAGCGCCTCCTCCAGGACCAGAAGATGTCTCGCAGTAAGCAGGCCTGTGCTGGCCTGTCCGACATCAAGCTGCTCTTCACCTACCTGCAGCTCTTCCAGGTCACAGACAAGGTGAGACATGCTGTCATTCATGCATCCCATACAATTTCTTCCATAATAATGGTTGTGTTTTTATGCACTGAAGTCATTTCTTTGTCATCATACCTTCTACTTTCTTCTCTCTTTACAATGTAACTGGTATCTGTCTGTTCTGATCTGGTATCTTTTCTATCTTTGCTCTCTCCTCTTCATCGTCTCAGGTGGTGTTTGACCTCAGTCTGGCTCGGGGTCTGGACTACTACACAGGAATCATTTATGAGGCGGTGCTGACTCAGGCGGGTGTGGCCCTGGTGTCCACTGAAGCCCAAAATGGGGCGCCTGCAGAAGAGAGTGTGAGTGTGGGCAGCGTGGCCGGCGGTGGTCGATACGACGGCCTAGTGGGCATGTTTGACCCCAAGGGTAGGAAAGTGCCGTGTGTGGGCGTCAGCATCGGCATCGAGAGGATCTTCTCCATCATGGAGCAGAAGGCTGAGGTAAATGCGTCCGCTGTGATCTGTTACATAGAAATGATTATAGCCTCTTTGAGGAACATCACAGGGACTAAATGAAGTTCCGGGGACATTTTGTCCCCTGAAAAGGACCTGGTCAGGAGAGAGTACTTTCTCAATGTACAAGAATGGGCTGAAGGAACCCTCTTAGTTCCTTGAAAACGAACCCCAAACTAAAAATACCAGGAACTTCTTGGTGGAAATGCAGCTTTACAAGAAAACCTAATTTTTCTGACAGTTATTCTTTCTTCAAAAAATCTGACCTGTTTCAGGTCGAAGTATCAAGGACTGGTATCAAGTTTGTGTAGATGTCCAGACTCTAACAGTGTTGTGTTGTTCAGGCCTCAGCAGAGAAGGTCCGCACCACAGAGGTTCAGGTCATGGTGGCGTCAGCTCAGAAGAACCTGCTGGAGGAAAGACTCCAACTTGTCACTGAGCTCTGGAATGCTGGCATTAAGGTGTGTGTGTGTGAGAGAAGGAGAGTGTGTTGTTTGTTCTGTATAGTTTTATTTCCTTTATTACTTTGGTCTCTTGGCGAACATGTTAGCTGATACAGCCGACTTTAAATTAGTCTGGGATCACATTTTTGTGAAGAGGTCATGTGGCCTGACCATCACTTCCACCACAGATATCAGATTAACCCATTAACCTCACATGATAGTGTTTCATATTTGTATGTGTTCTTCTCAAAGTGAATTAGTTTGAATTAACTACATCTATAATATGATAATATCAGTATTTATTAACTACTACAATAACTTTTAGGTCAGTCCGAATGACATGCATTAGTTACCTCTGTTCGTGGTCCACTATCATCAGTCTGAATGTGGTGTTTTCCTCATGGCTGGTTATAACTTGTAAATACAGCAGCTTGTGGCTTCAGTTAGTAGGTTCAGCTGAAAGCAGTTGAGCTACAGTTTGACCTCCAGTAGACCAGACAGGCGTACCAGTACGGGAGCAAAGTAATGTACTACTGTGGACGTATTTTAAAGATTTGATCTCAGTTATATTGTCATCTCTTCAGCTCGATGTCAGACAGCACTTTCTGTCCAGGGACAACCTCCGGTTCTGCCGAGTGAAGCCGATGAGGAAGTGTCTTAAAGCTGCATTCTCTCTAGTGTCCACCAGGGGGCGACTCCTCTGGTTGTATAGAAGTCTATGAGAAAATGACTCTACTTCTCTCTTGATTTATTACCTCAGTAAACATTGTAAACATGAGTTTATGGTCTCAATCTCAAGTTTCAAGTCAAAGGCAGTCCCTCACATGGAGGTGTTTGTAATTTCACCATGGAGTTTTTTTGTGTCATATCTTGTGGTTCAGGCAGTACTGGTAGAGTGGACATTTCTTTCAGTGTAGGGATTTTTGCAAGGGACTGCTTGACGGAGGTATGTGATTTGGGAGAGAGAGTAACTTGGAAAGATCTTTTTTGACAGCAATGTCTTTTTTTCACATAAATTCCACAATAAATTTGGTTTTGATCTGTGAGCCCCACTTTGTTCTAAGATACAATGCTGTCATTTAGAACTGACTATTGAGACTTTTAATTCTGAAAAGTAGTGTCAACTGACTCCTGTGTGTCGGCATATATCCAGGCAGAGGTGATGTACAAGAAGAACCCCAAACTGCTGAGTCAGCTGCAGCACTGCGAGGAGTCTGGGATCCCACTGGTGGCCATACTGGGAGAACAGGAGCTGAAGGATGGAGTGGTGAAGCTCCGCGTTGTGGCCTCCAGGGAGGAGGTACGAGTCCTACAGAACACACACACACAGAAAAGTCATTTGAATTGATTTTATTTACATTAAGATGGACGATATGACAGCTTCCCAAAATTAAGTAAAAACATCTCGATCGCCAGTATAGGTCGTAACCCCGCCCCCTCTATGTTAGCGTATGGGACATGGACCAAACCAAGAAAGAACACATCAAATATGTTTTTCCAAAAGATGGTTTCTCTCATTTTAGGTAGTTCTTATCACGTGTGAGTTCAAGTGTTAATTTTTCTAGGTTTTAATTAGTTATTAGTTATTTGATTCTGTAAGAAGGGGGTGTGACGTTGTGATTGACAGCTGCTCTGAGTGAACTGTTTTAGATAGAGAAGGAACGTTGAGAGGAGATGTAACTTAAACATTCCATAACTGTCATTGTCTTTTTCAGACTAGATCAATATCGGAACCGTAGACGTGTGAAATAGAGCATGTCGGTTTGATCATAAAGGTATTTATAGAGATAGCTGGTTAGTTATAGTGTCTTTCTCACTGTGGTGCTGCAGTCGGATAAGTATAGCAGCTGCCTGGCTCTCATGCTAACCAGCTGCCTGGCTCTCGTGCTAACCAGCTTTCACAATATAGTTAGAAACTCTAAGCTAAATAAAAATAGTAAGGTAGCATGATGGAGGATTTCAGTACCACCAACCAGCCAGCCTTGATCTAGTTCTCCAAGGGTTTATGAAGAGGGGAGTGAGGATACGTTGCTGTGAGGTGCACATGGCTCACACCCTTTGTGCCTACACACACTGCTGTTTACATGGTCAGAACTTCGTTTCAGGACTAACCTCACTGTCCTTGTCTTCTCTCCACAGGTCGATGTCTCCAGAGCAGCTCTTATAGAGGAGATCCGGAGGAGGACCTCTGAGGCCTAGTCCTCCCCTTCTGTTCAGCTACTACCACCGATCGCTTCAAACAGACACTCTGCAGAGCCTCACACACCGTGACTCTAAGTGTGAACATGAAGAGCTTCTTGAAAGGAAACACCGTCATAAAAAACTAATTTTAGAATGATTTGTTGCAGTTGACATGTGTTCTGGATTATGTCTAAACGATACGTTCTTGCTTTGTGTCAACATTGTATAATAGTGAGGAACAAATCATTGATGTTAACTATTCAAGTCAAGGTTTCTTATTTTCCATAAAGCTGCTGGAGATCAGTTTAATCAGATTCATTAGCTAAATCTTTTTGTTCATCTGTCCAGGACCAAGATGACAGACCATGTTAGAGACATTTACTTCCTGAACCCATCACATGATTTACTGCAGTTCAACTCCTCACAAAAAAGGCTCATGTCTGCCTGTATCAAAGATGGCTGTACTGTAAGTGTCTGAAATAAACGCATCATTCTGCTCAATATCAAACAGCTGCTGTGTTGATACAAAGTTGTGTGCTTTTGTCTATAGACGCTAGTTATTGTCGCTGTAAACCCCCCCCCCCCCCCCATCAATACTGTGATATAGAGTTTGGATCATATCACCCATCCCTATCCAAACCACAGAAGACGGAAGACATTTTTTTTCTTTTCAAAAAAAGATTGAGTGATGTCTTCAATGATGTGTGAAATCTGTTACATTTGCTTACGTAACATTACAAACATTCATAGTGCGAGCAATAACCATATCACTTTGTAAACTTTTACTCTCTTTTAATCAAAAGCTTTGACAAAAATATGGATTCCTTTGATGGAACGTTGGGAGAGGATGTAGTGTTTGTTTGACAAAGTTATGCTATAAATATTCACCTAACGTTCTCATACCATCCCTAGTTATGAATGTAAGGGCCGACTGATGGAGTAGCGCTAGGAGAGCATCTGAATTACATCTCCATGATGGATAAAAAGGTTTATTGAACTATCTTGGGACTTAATTTCTATGTTTCTTGAAGGACATCGAGCCATAAACCAAGATATTATATACCTACATATATATATACCTACCTATATGTAGGTATACCTACATATGTGTATATATATAAGAGGCTACATTTTCAATTAGTGTCCCATTAAGAGTAATAATACTCATTTCAGTGGGACTTGTAAGTTTTCTAGAGAACAGCATGTGTTCGGTTTTATCTGAATTTAACAGTAATTTAGATCAATGAAAGGTAAGTTTTGAATGGTTTCTAGGCAACAGAGGGTGCTGTTGTATATAAAATTGCATCATCTACAGATGAACTACCATTTCTAACTTTACTCCTTTCTCACTCTTAAAGCTAGACTAAACGTCATCAGCCACAACAGCTTGTACCAACGACATAATTTTTCCTCAAATCCAATAGATTCTAGACATTTCAAAATAATTTGATCAACAGTATTGATAAGTCAATAAAAAGATCAGCGTGAATGCAACTTAATTCAAGATCTGATGCTCCCGTCAGTTCTACTCCCGGTCTAAAACCTGGTACCAGTGTTCTGATAAAAACATTCTCACCTGATAGCTAACCAGTTTCCCAAACACTTCAGCTCGACGTGATCATTTGGAAATTGTTTGGTTGTCATACACAAGTCATAACTAATATAGTAGTTTGTTGTTAAAAGTCATAGCATGATGTCCCATAAAAAATATAGTATATGCTATATAAATGCCATAATGTCAAAGAATAGTATGCCATAAAATTATAGTATGTCATAGAAAATCTCATAGTACAACATAAAAATGCCATAAAGTGTGATAGTATAATATGTCATTAAATAGTATGTCCAATAAGTCTTATTATAGTGTCCAAAAAATTCATAGTATAGTTTGTTGAAATAAAGTCAGAAAAATGTCATATTGTAGTATGCCATGAAATGTCAGATTATAGTTTGTCATAAAATATATTATATATCCAAATAAGTTATAGTTTGAGTCTAACCACCTTAACCTCAGCCCTTTAGAAATGTTTCATCCAAATATGGTTGTTGTTCAATTGTTGTAATTTCAGGTCCTACAGCAATTAAATGCTCTCTATCTTAAAAGTTCTAAAAGGGTTGAGACATAAGATGCAGCATAATAAATCCTCTGTGATTCAAAGTTATAAAAAACTGAAACACGAGGAAGAGTGAATAGAAGCACTATAAGCCTGAATAATATAGATACATAGAAAATAATAATATAATATGTGACCCATGTTGCCCTATTTAATGTTCGGTTCCAAACATAGTTATCATGTTCCACACACTTTGTTCAGTGTCATATACTGTGAGCAGCCTGTTCATGTTGTCCTTTAGTCTTCATGCAGAAACAGCAGAGAGCCACAGAATTGAACCCCGAGAGGACTGGACCCCGAGTGGACTAGACCTTGAGAGGACTGGACCGCAGGGAGAAGGTGGGAAACATTACTGATGAAACAAATCTCCAAACACCATCTTTCTTGGTTTTCCTTCTTGGCAGAGGCTTCACAGTCCAACTCAAAGTGTCTTTTTGAGCCGTGACGTCTGTGTCCTTTTGGTCCCATTTGTCTGGGGACAGTCAAGACAATAAAGCATTCTTGAAACTCCAAGTCACCGCCTGGATGTTTTACAGCAGCCCACTAATTATTTATATTCCTAAATGCTTAGGAAGGGTTAAATGCAGAGGTCACATTTCATGAATGTAGCTGTATGTAAATGAGGATGGTAATAATGACAGAGAGAGGTTTTCTGTATTATTGTGACCGCTCAAACAAAGGTTCTGATGTGTGTTGGTTGTAAATGTCAATCTAATTAACTTTAAGTCCATGTTGAGCACACCATGTTATCTCACTATGATCAACAGACACTTCACAGGTCCATTACACTGCAGTCTCACATTACAACAAAGTTTAACGCTTCACGACCACCTCTCTGTTCAGGAACTGAAAACATCTCTTATACACATAGCTTTAATCATACAGGTTGACATACCGTAGGATAAACTTTGCTCCAATAAACATGAGCCGATCACTGATGAACCTCCTCACGTCCAGGTTACATGGAGGTACTGCTCCCCTCACAGGTGACGGAGGCCACTACACTGTATTTGAATCCTGGCAGCAACTCTCAAGGTTCTCATGTGGCCTCGACTTTCTAATCTTGGTGTTTTTGTAAACCTTAATCCTCCAGAAACGCGTCTAACCCAAACCCTTACCCCAACCTACAGCTGGACAGATGTGCACTGATGCCCTTCCTTTCCTTTATCTTCTACACATTTGACTGCACAGCTTGTGACTGTGCAGTCAAATGTGTGACTTGTGAAGTCCAAACCCAACCAAAGACCTGATGGAGGCTTCTTTGTATACTCTGTCCACACGTGGAGAACCAGCACCGGGACAACCCTAAGTGTTGGCTGAAGGTATTTTAATCTTGTTCTGCTTTCTCTTGAGCTGATCACTGAATCAGACAGCAACTCTTATGGTGTAGTTTGTCTACCTACCTGGTTGATCCTGCCAGTAGCATATGCTTGTCTCAAAGATTAAGCCATGCAAGTCTAAGTTCAATAATCAAAACATGAATGAAGATTTGTTTGTTTTTTGGTTTGTTCCTTTAGACCTGATCATCTTTCCTTAGTCTTTGGAATAGTAACAGTTGTGAAGTAGGAAATAAAACATTTAACATAAGCATAGTAGTTGATGATTTATTGGAACATGTGCAGTGTTGACAAAAAGAAATGCAGCCGGACATTCTTCAACGAGTCTTAGGCTTCATTCAGGGTTAGAGGGGGGGTGGGGGGGGTAAATACCTGAACCAAACCAGTAGAATTGACAAGACTAGATTGATAAGTGCAATAATTCAATTATTCAAAATATCCTCCATAGTGACTTTAAAACGATTCTGTTACTTATGTTACATCTGAACTTGAATCATTTGGTTAACTTCAGTCCCCTTAAAGGAATACACCACTAACAATCTCTAGTGAGCATCAAACACTCCCCCAACACCACCTCGCCACCTTTCAAGCCAGTGGAGACTCCTTGATACTCAAAAGAGGGACTTTCAGTGGATTGTTCCTTTAAGGGTTGCCAGGTTACATGAGCGTGGCAACCTACGGAGCCTGGGTGGTTCCTAACCCCACAGCATTTGCATAAGCAGACAGCAGACTGACCACCTGCCTAGTCTCCAGTGTGAGTCTGGCTTCAGTCAGCCAGTCCTCCACCACTCTCCTGGCCTCTCCTCTCAACTGGTTCACCAGTTTAGCTGCCAACTCCAGATCCCCATGCTCTAAGCAGAAGCTAGCATACGACAGAAGCTTGAATGGGTCTAAATCCTCGCTGCCCAGCTGGCCGGGTGGGGCTTCCTGTTTGGCCTCGAACAGCAGCGCAGCTTGGAGGTAGGACAAGAAATACTGGTACAAGGAGTTGTGAGTTTCGTCGACGAGGGCGACTCGGCGAGCCAGCGATCGAAGGGAGTTGAAGCGGGCACGGAGGGAGGCCTCGCTGTACACGCCGCGCTGCAGGGATTCTTCTGGAAGGGCCGTTGCCAGAGCCAAGGCAAAGTGATTGTCGTGGCAGCTGTCTCGCACAGCCTGAGCAGCGCCCTCTAGAGGCATGGTGGGGGAGTCAGCGTCAGCCATCTTTAACGAGTAGTTAAGAGCCTCCACAGAGAGCCAGAGCTGGTGGGCTTTACGGGCCTCCTCCTCTGCTACCACATGACCTGCAATTAAAAGACAGGAAGGTGTTTACATGAGCCCGGGGATGAAGAGTCCAGATGTTGTACTATTCTGCCATGAGTCCATATCTTTAAATAAATCATAAATAAACCACTGAACAGTGTATATATGCTTCATAGCTTTGATCAAACCCACATTATTATTTCTACATTTATCAGCAGAGACCAAGTAACTCCTCTCTCTGACTCGCTCTACAGTCGTGGACGGACTGCATTTGCAACACACAATCATTTAATATTTAATATTTGTGAACATGAGCTACTCTCTCAAAGTGTCAAACTTGTGAAGTCATCCAGCATAACATTTGGATAGGAGACTAACAAAAGGAAGTCAAATACCAATCAGTGTTGTCAGTTCTGAAACAGAAGTACATTGCTAGGCAACAGTTTGGGTCTCGTGATGTCGCAATGTGTGATTTTGAAACCACGATTATTATCGGAGGAAATATCACAATTTCTTGGTTTTCACGATTATTAAATCATAATATTTCTAATATAGCTAATAAACTGAAATATTTATCAGCTTCTACTGATTCCAGTTATTTGTATAGTGTAACGTCCGGATATACTGTTAAATAGGATGAAGGTGTAGGAACACAGTCCTCCTCTGTTGGTAGTATGATATCCACACATTATTATGGACTACTCCTGGCCCACTTTAAACTCTTTTGGTCCAGCTAGCAAGTTACTGTTTTTTACCTTGACTTCAGCATAAAGGGCTGGATGATTATTTTCAAGATGTTGGAATATATTCAAAGTGTTGGACCTCTTTGCAGTCACTTGTGGATGGCACGCTTTGCAACTATATACCAATACTCTATAACAACTTCCTGGCAATGTATTGGCGGATACATACGTTACGTGATGTTGACTGATGTTTTGATATCGATATGTTCAAATTTTGAATTAGTGTTCTGATAACATCAGATCAATGTAGAACACCACTTTCCTTCTTCATCATGTTCTTTGTTCTGCAACAGGAAATAAACTGGGACCCTATTACCTTCCCCTGGGTGTCATCTATGGGTACATGTCAAGTCTCTTAATTGTCATTTCCTCGCTCCTCGATTGAACCGGAAGTTGTTCTGCTCCGCCATATTGACGGCCGTCCCAAAACTCTTATTTGGCTCGGAGGAGCGAGGAGGGATCTCTGAGGAGCCATGAGTGAGGATGCACAAGAACAGCCTTCCAGGAAGTGTTTTAACGGCGGACACGCCCCCTTCATTGTTCATCAGTTATGTGATTGGACGCTGCAGCTGATCGGAGTGACTGGCTGGAGTTTCATACCAGAGTGAAGAAAGATCGCAGATTAAACTCTAGTTTTATATTTGATTAGTTTTCTGATTCACCGTCTGGTTTAAATATATGTTCATTGTAGTCTGAACAACAAAAGGACCACAAACAATTTTCTTCATTTATTAGAAAGATTTGTCTTTTCATGATCTGATATTTCCCTCAATAACTTTTATTATGGATACAACTAAAGTCAGAGAGAGCTGGGGAGACAAAACACTTTTTACATTATTTATCATCATTTCCATTCAGTCACGTGAGGCTGATCATTCCTGTGTCAGGTTTGATGAGTTTTATCATTTCAATTTAACCTGAAACATCGAGCCTAATAAATTAATTCCAGTAGTCAAGAGAAACCATAATCATAGTTTGGGTTAATTAATAATGACGTCACAATCTGAATTTCAAAACGTACAGACGCATTCTGCCGGTAGAAATCGGTCCTGTGCTTATAAACAGAAGTTTGTTAAAGAGGTAACAGACTACAGAGAGAAACACCTCTACAGTGGTAATTTACTGTGTGTCTTTATTAGTTATTAGTATCATTAGTTACTATTATTAAGTACAGTGATCATGTGAACAGACACAAACTTCTCAAAAGTCTCTCCAGCTGTTAAAGCCGACTGACAGCTGATCCATCTGTGATCAGCTGTGATCAGTGGCCGCCGTTATCAGAAACAGACGTCGCTTCACGAGACGCAACTGAGGAAAGGACGTTTCATGTCTCTTAAAACATATTTCCTCGTTTCCTCTCTCCTCGTATGGTTTCCTCCGTGCATCCCTGGGAGGGACTGACGCAAGGAAAGGACGCAAGTGAGGGAAACGGGGATGCAATTAAGAGACTTGGGACATACCCTATAACAAATCTCTCTTCCACACTTTATACTTTGGGATTTGGGAGATTTGCTCATGTTAATAATGTTTTTGGACTTATTAGACCACAAGAAAATAACAGATGAATTTTGAATCATCCTGCATCAGGACCTCCAGTATTTGGAGCAAGCACCAATATGGTGTACTTCAGTGTCAATTACAGTTAATTAACATTCATTGTGTGCGTGTGTATCTCACTGTCTATGGCCTCCTCCATCCCCTTCAGTCTTGCGTAGGCAGTGTTCATATCCAGAGTGAAGTTATCCAGCTGTTCCTGGCTCAGCTGGCGGTAGTGGGTCTCCTGCTCCAGCATCTTACTGCCCAGGACCTGAACAAACACACAGCCCAGCGTTGAAGGTGACGTGCCCACGACTATGCCAGTTAAGTGGATGTGTGGATGCTGCAGGCACCAAGCTGGCTGCATCTGTTCACGTGTCCTGGCCACACAGAGTCCTCTCTTACAGAGTTTGAGTGCAGTCTTGCTATAATGATTTAATGAGTTATGTGATCAAAGAAGAACAGTAGATAAAGTACTGACGTTCAATAGACGCATCATTTACTCATCGGTGTGCGCCAACTTTTGGATTGAGTGTGTGTGAAGAATGTGTGAGGCAGTGTGGAGACCTGCTCAGCATCAGCTCTCAGCTCCGTCTCCTGGACTTTGAGGACATCTTGGACGTGGTCCGTGTGAGCAGCTGCCTGACGCCGGAGCTGAGTCCTCATCTCTGCCTCCATCACTTCCCTTAATTCAGACAGCTACACACACACACACACACACACACACACACACACTTCATTATTAACAATAACATAACATTGATAATAACAGAGACAGCCTCAATGCATGGCTGTCTGAGAGGACGTTTGTGCCATATATTTGGAGCCACCGTTACATCTTGGTGGCTCCAAATGCAGATCAAGGTCAGCAAACCCTGAACCGCTGGTGTCCCGTCCTTACCTTCCTCTCCTGCTCCAGCCGGGTGTCCTCCTTGACGTGCTGCACGGCAGTGAGAACAGCTTTCTCCAGGGCTTTCTGGTCCTCCAACTTCTGCTGCTCCAGCGATGCATCAATGTGGATCTGCTCCCTGACTCTCTGCTCAGCCAGCTCTCGATTCAGCTGGTCAATGCGACGGTGTGCGTGGGCGATCAGGGCGTTCAGGTCATCCGCTGACAGTTTACCGGCTAACACACAAAGACACTAAGTTATTTTGCAAATATGTTTTGTCGGAAGAACTCCACTTCAGGTGTTTATCTTTATGAGAGAGCACAAGTGCATCACAGTCCCATCCCACATAGATAAAGAGGATACACTATGTACTAGTGTTGACAGTAGGCCTGTGTGTTGGCAAGAATCTTACGATACACTACGCATCATGATACAGGGGTTATGATCAATATACTGTACTACTAAAATGATTTTAGCCGTCATAGCATAGAGAACACACCACAATATGTATACAATCTGAGTAATAAAAAGTTTACTTTCATGAAATCATAACAGTGTGATCTGAGTCCAACATGATCCACTGTCTGCTGTCAATCTTTGCATGTAAATTATCAATTAAAAATCAATAGTGTTTTAGAGAATTTAACAGTATCATAAAACATAGTAGTGCAATACTCAAGTGTATCAATATTTTGTTACTCCCCTAAATTGCAACTAGAGTATTCGTAGACATCAGTGGGGTGATGGGATCAGGAACTTTGGAATTATATGCACATTTAACACGTTTCTCATAGAATATGCTACATTCCATTTTACATGATTTGTTTTCATGTGTCACAATCAAATATGCCTCTAACATGAAAACAGGTGTATGTTCTGTTCTGTTGCTGGAGGAACTCTTTATAGCACCTTCCACGGGATGGATTCTGCCCACCTCCCTTTTGGACTAGAACGTTTTGTCAAATATGTGTTTCCTGTTACTGCCTGAGTGCGTGCGCGTGGTCTTACTGAGTCCCTTCCAGTTGGCCTGGATCTCTGGAGTGAGGCTGCTTACTTCCCTCTGGAACTGTAGTTTGGCTTCATTAACCAGTTCACTGTACTGGGTGACAATCTTAGATTCTGACTCTGCAGACTGCACCTACACACACACACACACACACACACACACACACACACACACACACACAATTTTAAGCAGCTTTATGTACTGACATTGCACTGCATTTCTGTTGGGTAATGAAAACGCAGAGGGAGCTGATTTCCATTTAGCAGTAGATCTACATTCCACCCCTCACTATTCATATCTATCCGGGATAGTTGCACTGAGATATAAAGTCTCAGAATGTCTGAAATGAGTTTCCTCTGTGGGTCACTGGGCTCGTTGTGCAACCGCCGAGCCAAAAGAATCGCCATTTTTCATATGGAGTCATATCAGTCTCAATATCATATAATATAATATGAATGCACATAGACGTTCTTATAAATGTATTTAAGGATTTATATATAAAAGACTCGCCACATGAATATTTTTCAATGCACACAAAAATATAATCCCCAAATAGAAGTATTTAACAGTATTTGAAATTTTAATCAAAACATATTTAGATTTTGTTACATTTATGTGTGTGTTTGTGTGCATTTTTGAGACTCCCATGACTTGACTCCATTCACAAATGCATTAAAGGGAATTATCTGTAGCCAATCAGATGGCTGCTTCCCTTTCAGCCAATCACGTAAGTGTAGATTCAAGGGTCTCATTCAATGCAATGTAGAAATACCCTGAACAGTATTTTCGTCTGGTTGTACAGAACGTCCAAAATAATGTCCTTACCTTCGTGACCACTTTGTCCAAGTCCACCACCATGTTATGGAGATTCTCCTCTGCTGCTAAAACCAGTGGGCGAACAGCAGAGACCTTCAGCCCTTTAGACTGGTCAATCTCTGACTTGAGACTGCCCAGAGCTTCACTATAGGGGGAGAGAGACAGGAGAGAAGGGGTGAGGAAGCGGACGGAGTGGAGCTGTCGTGTATCATCACAGAGCGAAGACCACATATCTGAAGAGGGAGAGGATTGTCAAAATCTAGTATGATAAACTCGATGCGATGAGCAAGGATCTGTCTGATTCAGCCCAGCAGGTGTGTGTGTGTGTGCTTAGATATATGTCTTACTTGGCATTCAACAGAGCAGTTCCAGCAGCATTCACGGCAGCGGTTCTATCAGCTAGAGCAGCTTCCAGATCCTTCCACTGGGCCGACTTCTCCTGAGGTGGGACCTGGATTTAATATGAACTGTAATCAGTCTACTGCAAAGCAATCATGATCCGCATTAACAATGTTGCATGACAGGAAACACTGGTACAATGTTTTTGTAGTGAGGTGGTTCAGGAATCTGATCAGGACGCTTCATGAAAGCCTCTCATTAGAGCTGGTAGGACATCCCAGGTAGACCCAGGTCACCACCGGATCCCTCAGGAGGAGCTGGAAAACGCTGGTGGGCCCTGCTGCCACCACGACAGGGCCCCCGGATACGCAGAAGGAAATAGATGGATGGAGATCTTTAAAGTCCTTGTGTAATGATCCTCATCTCTACCATCACGGTGGAAAGTCAATGGTGATAATGATGGAACTGATTAATACGTAACTGGAGCCTCTGGAGTCCCAGCCCCTGGGTCTAACACTAAAACACAACAAACCACATGGATCTAATGACATTTTCGACACCTGTACCAGTGGCACTGTATTATTTACCTCTGCTTCCATAGCCTCCTTCAGTTTGTGTGTGTGCTGTGCGATAGCCTGCAGGGCTGCCTCCTGAGCTCCAATGGCCTGCAGTGTAGCTTTAGCCGAGCTGGCCAGTGAGTCCTCAAGACTGGCTGATACAGCTGCAAAACAGACACACACACAGACAGACACACGTGAGGTCGGGAGAGAGTCGAGAGTAGAGGAGATTAAGCAGTGGAATGTTCATACCTCCTTCTAAAAAAGCTAATCATCGACATCGGCCAATAAAAGAATTGTAATGTTTCTGAGAGGTTAATGTATAGATTGAAATTGTGAAGAAAATAAATAAAAATATATAAATATGGTTTTCCATCATTTTTGTTGAAGTGGTACCATTATTTCACTACTTAACACACATTTACCCACTTATTTAGGTGGTTGACATGTCACTGCTTAATTATGTGTGCGTGTGTGTGGTGTCTGTGTGTGGTGTGCGTGTGTGGTCAGCCTACATGCGAGGGTGTCCTGTTCCTCCTGGTCTTGTTGAGCCAGCCTGGCTGCCACTTCCTCTACTGGTCTCTCTCGCAGCGGGGCCTCTGTGTCGGGGTGAACCAGTGCTGTCACTGGAGGCTCCGTATGCTCGTGGCACTCTTCGCACTCCTCTAGAGAAAACATGCACAAACAATGTGACCTGGTTGTATGTGGCTATGTGTTTGACTTGTGTTCACTGTGATATAACCCTCATCCTTTTAAAGATTTGGTTATTTTGTACCTTCCAGGTGGCAGTTTCTGATCTTTGAGTTTTCTGAGTTTCATCTATACATTGATCTAAATGTCCAAAGGTTGAACTTGTGCTTTTACTTTAAAACTAGGGTTGGTAGTGTTCTTCAAAAACATTGTTTGTCATATTTGTTGAAATAGACTGCTGCAGGAATGAGTCTTAAAACCAGGAAACAAGTCAGCTCAAATTTAATGTGTTTATTAATGGCTTTTTGGTTAGATGCCTGTAAGGGTCTGTGGTTAACACAAGCTGCTGTTCTGCGATATAAAAGTCTTCTGTAAATACTCTTGTGAATTTAGAGGCTTTTGGGTGACTTTAAAAAAGCAGTAGCTAATGAGATGACTAAATGCCATCATGCCGACTAGTCCACCCTCACAGCGTGGTTGTGTACTCACGCCGTGTCACCGTGGTGTAGTTCGTTTATAGCCTAACATTAGCGTGGTACTTCCATCCAACCTGTCCAATCATTTCATTTGGGCTGAATGGACTACCTGAGGGAGATTTTTTTTTAATGTTTTACTCTGCTGATGTGAACGTCTTCCAGGCTCTTGCCTTACAAGATGAGAGGTAATTGTTAAATATCAAATCAACCAATCAAAAAATCTATTTACTTGGTTTTATCAAAACTGCTTCAATAACAAATGAAAAGAAGGGAAGAATGCGCCTCAAAGTCTGTGAGTGGGTGAGGGTGGAGATTGGGATTGGGCCAGTGCTGCAGACTTTCTAACCACATTTAGCAACTTTCAGAGAGGAAAAAGAGTTGGATACCTTCTAAAACCTGTTGTGCTCTGTGGAGTGTATTCAATATTACCAACCCAAGCTTTAAGATACCAAAGCGTACAGTGGTGGAGAGGTGCAGCTGAATGGTGTTACCTTTTACTGCTGCTGCCTCTGTGTCACATGGAGCAGGGACTGTAGAGATCTCACTGATGGCTGAGATGATATGAGTAGCTTCTGCTGAAGCCTCTGGATGGGACATGAATACAGAAAGGTTACAGAGAGTCTTTTTGCACACAGACAGACAGAAATATAAACACTTGGCAAAGTATTCTTAACCTCCTCTGCTGTACTTCCTGCTACAGTCGGTATCCCCGACACCTCATTTAGCCATGATGACTCATACACAGATTTTGTAAATGTAAAATAAAACTAGATCAATTTTCTGCACCAATAGCTTCAAATGTATGGAAGCATTTATCAGAGTTGGTTGTTCTGGATTGCATTACAGTGTGCCCTAAATGCTGTGAAGGACTAGGTTATAAACTACATTATAACACTAGTCATTAGTACAGTCCCATCAGACTGTACTAATGAATCTTCCCCTTTGAGACATAAAGCGTAGAGGCAGTGAATTCTGTCATTTTGCTTAAATGTAATATTTCCCTGACAGTAGACTTATCCCTTAAAAGGACCACGAGGATTGTAAGGACATCATAGCGGTTACATCACTGTCCTCCTCCCCAGCAGGGACGCTCCCTTCAAGAGCAACATCATCATCACCGTCTCTCCGTGGATCACCACATCCAGGCTGCCCCTCCCCCACACAGACACACAGACACTGATGCTGAAGGTGTTGATATTTAGCCTACCCAAATATGATTTAGTGATCACTTAACAGTCCAGGATTTGTTACCTATCTGGTGAAATATATATATATATATAACACTTTAAGTTTTCTTATACTTTGGGCAGAGGTTTTTAACAGATTATCAGCCATTTGATGAAGATTTGGACAGGGTTTGTACTATTACTAATAATAATAGTATTTAAACAAAGAGAGAGGGAGTTGATGTTGGCTGAGAGATTGCTCACTCGTATTTTAAAATGTGACTTCAGACTGTCGTCGGCTTCTTGCTCAGGATAAAATGATGTAAAAAAACAGCAATAAATCAAAGATACATAAATAAATAAACAACTTAAATGTATATTTAAGAACGGAATAAAACACAAAGACTAAAGACTGAATTTTAAGATGACCAATCAACAAACAATAGTTCAAATTTCAAAATGGAATGAAACAGCAAATAAATAGATAATTTAAATACAGATTGATTTTGAAATATAGATTATTTATTTCGCTTTTTTAATTCATTTGAGAAAGCAGTTGCCACCTTGTCGCCTGTGTGTGTTACCTCTAAAGTCTAGAGAAAGGCACGAGCTCAGCACTCTACAGCTAGAAGAGCACAGAAGAGCGCTTACCCTCAGAGACCACTATGGGTGCACAGAAAACACACAGAAAGACTTTTACAATCACAACACGTTGTTGGCTCAGCCTTCCTCCCTCTTGGGTCCATAAGACTGTTCTTACATGTTGTTTTGTGCTGTAAAAAGAAATCTACCTACGGTGATTAAAACTACAGTTAGCAGCTTATAAATCACACTGGCCCCTAACTCCTCCTGGTCAAAGGCAATAACTCAAGTCAAGAGTTTCAAGAGTGTACATGACAAATCAGAGACTTACCCTCTATGCTCTGTGCGGGCTGTGATGGGACGGGACTTGTCTCTTTGGCTGGACTCTCTGCCTCCTTCACCTTCTTCTTCTCTTTGGGCGCCTTCACCGGTTTCTCCATCATAGAGGCAGGCTGGGCCATCTCCATCTACACAGCAGCAACAGCAGACATGAGGCCTGAGGGCTCAACACGTTTTGTACAGAGCCACGTATCACAATCAGTGCCCTGCCACAGAAAGCAGCTAACTCTGAACACTGAGTTGATGAACCCGGAGATGGAAAACTCAGAACAGCTGATCAGAGTTTGTTCAATCAACTGAGTTTTATCACTGTGAGTTACGCTCGCTCATGGTGAATGAAAAATAGAGCTACGATACCACGATTCACCATAAACAGGCAGGCCTCCATGTTAATCTAGTGGACGTAGAGATGTTGATGCATGTAAGATATATAGCGACTGCACATTTACCTTCTGCCTGAGTCAGAGAGGGGAAAGTCAGTAAGTTAACACAATTCAGTATTGTCGATTAATTCATAGATTGTTTCTGCTTTAACAAAAAACAGGGGCCAGCAGCTGAAGATGAAAAATATAAAGAACAATAAATATAAGAGCCATTGCTTTAAGCGCACAATCTGCTCCAGTAATGAGGTTTGGGGTGAATAAAACAGTGGCTTTTAAGTGTTATACACTGTTTGGATCTTTGCTCAACAGCATTCAGTGGCTTTATTTCAGCAACATTAAACACCTTCAATGAAATGTTAAAACAGCCTTTTAGATAACTCACTTTCAAACTGCATTCTACAGCTTTACATATAATCTCCAATATTATAGGAGATATGTTCCATCAGTGACCATCAACCGTGTATTTATACATTTGTAAAAAAAACTCCCAGGACATACAGAAGGAGCTGAGGGAGACTTGACTTGGTAGTAAAAAAAGGTGGAGATTTAAGATCTAATTTTTAAATTATCCAAAAGGTCTACGTGAAGTGATTTTAAAGAGGAGCTGTATTTTGTTCCAGGAGTCAGGTGCACCAACATTCAAAGCAGTTTTTCCAAGTTCAGACCTAGCTCGTGGAACTATTAAGTTGATGAACTTAATTACTGATCTGATAGTGCGGATGAGTTGGCGGAGAGTCAGTCTGTAACTCAAGTCGTGTCACAGAGATTCTTCTGTGCACACATCTGCTGCAGAGAGAAAGCACACAACAGAGAGTCTCCTTCTGTCCTGTCCTCAGCTTACTCACACAGTGAAGGTGACTCAGTGACAGCTTATATGACGTGTATCATTTGTACCTGTCAGTTTTGTAAACGGAGCTTTGGAGGAGATATAATGGATTTTGTAAAGCTGTGTGTCAGAACAGAGTCAGTCACAGGTGGCTGAAACAATTCTTCATACTCCCATACAAACTCACTCCCATATTGATCTGCTTTCTTTTAACCGATACGTATCCATTAAACTGTGTTCCTGATACTAAGGTCCTGCTCGGCACATCTGTAATATAAATAAATGGATTCATATATTTTCCAGCTCTGTGTCGGAGTGAATTTATTTGTTTTCTGGAAACAGTCTGATCTAAAGAAGAAGAGAATCCAGCTCTCTTATTTATTGCCCAAACATGTTGTGAATCCATCCTGACCTGTTTGTTGATGCCACCTTGAGGAACAGGTCCCAGAGCCAGACCCAGGAGCCAGTCCGAGTATGGAACATTGTTCTCCACGGCGGCTCTGAACTTGTGGTCCCATTTTGCGTAGAGTATTGTACCTCCAACGCCACCGCCTACTGTCACCAGGCCAGCAGCAATCACTTTAGCAGCAGCACCACTGTGGTGGAGGAGGACAGCAGAGGGAGAGACATGAATCTGAAGTCAGCATGTGGTGTGACAATGAAACCAGCTCTCCATGAGGCTCATTGAAGGCCCAGTTCCAAACCAGCTCCCCACCCACTTCCCTTCCGTTACGCGTATCATAAGTGCCATCCCAGACCCTCGTACAGCGAGTCGACATCCATGCTGTCCTTACTGACCACTGCTTTGTAGTCGTGTTGCAACACGCTCCGTACTGATGGTTCCGTGCCAGTACTCGTACAAATATTTGCTCTTTAACTACTCAAACACATCTAGACATTTAATATCGTCATATTGTGTTAATTTGATTGTTAAGCGTTGTATATTTATACACAACATATATTTATTATTTTTACCCCCATCAGCAGCTATAGCATACATATACATATACATATACATATATATGTACATATACACACATATGTACATATACACACATATATACATATATATATACATATACACACATATATACATATACATACATATACATATATATATACACATATACACATATATATACATACATACACATATATATACATACACATATATATACATACATATATACATATATACACATATACATACACATATATACATACATATATACATATACATATATACATATATATATATACATATATATATATACATATACATATATACACATGCATATATATATACATATACATATATACACATACATATATATATATACACATATACATATATACACATACATATATACACATATATATATACACATACATATATATATATACACATATACATATATACACATACATATATATATATACATATACATATATACACATACATATATATATATATACACATACATATATATATATACATATACATATATACACATACATATATATATATATACATATACATATATATATATATACATATACATATATATATATATACATATACATATATATATATACATATACATATATACACATACATATATACATATACACATACATATATACATATATACACATACATATACATATATACACATACATATACATATATACACATACATATACACATATACACATACATATATACACATATACACATATACACATACATATATACACATATACACATACATATATACATATACATATATACACATACATATATATATATACATATATACACATACATATATA
>NW_022280099.1:1940304-1962870 GCF_004355925.1 Anarrhichthys ocellatus | reverse complement strand
AGGAAAGGCACACACCTGTCTATATAAGACCTTACAGCTCACAGTGCATGTCAGAGCAAATGAGAATCATGAGGTCGAAGGAACTGCCCAAGGAGCTCAGAGACAGAATTGTGGCAAGACACAGATCTGGCCAAGGTTACAAAAGAATTTCTGCAACACTCAAGGTTCCTAAGAGCACAGTGGCCTCCATAATCCTTAAATGGAAGAAGTTTGGGACGACCAGAACTCTTCCTAGACCTGGCCGTCCAGCCAAACTGAGCAGTCGTGGAAGAAGAGCCTTGGTGAGAGAGGTAAAGAAGAACCCAAAGATCACTGTGGCTGAGCTCCAGAGATGCAGTAGGGAGATGGGAGAAAGTTCCACAAAGTCAACTATCACTGCAGCCCTCCACCAGTCGGGGCTTTATGGCAGAGTGGCCCGACGGAAGCCTCTCCTCAGTGCAAGACATATGAAAGCCCGCATAGAGTTTGCCAAAAAACACATGAAGGACTCCCAGACTATGAGAAATAAGATTCTCTGGTCTGATGAGATCAAGATTGAACTTTTTGGCGTTAATTCTAAGCGGTATGTGTGGAGAAAACCAGGCACTGCTCATCACCTGCCCAATACAATCCCAACATTGAAACATGGTGGTGGCAGCATCATGCTATGGGGGTGTTTTTCAGCTGCAGGGACAGGACGACTGGTTGCAATTGAAGGAAAGATGAATGCGGCCAAGTACAGAGAGATCCTGGAAGAAAACCTCTTCCAGAGTGCTCTGGACCTCAGACTGGGCCGAAGGTTCACCTTCCAACAAGACAATGACCCTAAGCACACAGCTAAAATAACAAAGGAGTGGCTTCGGAACAACTCAGTGACCATTCTTGACTGGCCCAGCCAGAGCCCTGACCTAAACCCAATTGAGCATCTCTGGAGAGACCTGAAAATGGCTGTCCACCAACGTTCACCATCCAACCTGACGGAACTGGAGAGGATCTGCAAGGAAGAATGGCAGAGGATCCCCAAATCCAGGTGTGAAAAGGTTGTTGCATCATTCCCAAGAAGACTCATGGCTGTACTAGCTCAAAAGGGTGCTTCTACTCAATACTGAGCAAAGGGTCTGAATACTTATGACCATGTGATATTTCAGTTTTTCTTTTTTAATAAACTTGCAAAAATTTATACATTTCTGTTTTTTTCTGTCAAGATGGGGTGCTGAGTGTACATTAATGAGAAATAAAATGAACTACTTTCCATACCCATTGTAAATATGTGTGTGTATATATATATAGTGTATTAATCCCCTAACACTAGCTCTAAGCAGCTTATAATGATCATTAAAACTACTAACGCCAAGTTATTCTTTTAATCAAAGCAAGTATTTAAATATGTTTTGTGAAAGTTGACAGTGACTTTGCGATGGTTGAGATTATATTTTGGGATGTTGGTGGTATTAAAATAGTTAGAACCTGAAAATCAAAATCTGCCAAAAACAAAATGGCCAGATCAGATTAAAAAGAACTATTGATCTGATCTGAATCGGGCCACACCTTCAGTTGTGCAAAATCATTTTTCCCAATTATTCGATGTTTTATGAGAGAAAGTAATTCAATGATGAAGTTGTTGTGGAGTTTAATTCTGCTCCATCAGCAGATGTTGAGTATCTGCGGTCAAAGAAGCGGTCAGCGGTGTAAAAGCAGCGCATTGAGCTTCACTGCCTCTGCGCTCGCTGCAGCGTCTCTATGACTGATCCGTTCAAAAGACGGTAAATCAATACATCACCGCTCGCTGTGGTGGGGGGCAGCTTTGTAAGGGTGGGGCTCATTTAGTGGGGGTCTTTGGAGTGAGTGTTTGTGGGTGTGCGCTTATGCATGTCTGTGCTTGCATGTCCTGCCGGCTCTCATGGGCTGTGCACATACTGTGTCTAAGTGAGTGTGTGTGCAGCTTCAGAGCCACATTCATGGAATAATGTCCTGCAGGGCAGGAAGGTGTCGGGGGACACCGTCCACCTTCACTGAGGAGAAACTGCCCGACTGTGGTAATAAGTGTCTTCCTTGTTGGAATAATGCTCAAGACCAAAAATGACTGGAATGATTCGGACTTGCCAGCATGGTCCGCTGAGCTCCCACTCAACGCAGTGTGAAGCTATAGGCTGCAGCAGCACAGTGACAAATGTTATGGCTTCTGTCTGTGTGTGTGTGTGTGTGTGTGTGTGTGTGTGTGTGTGTGTGGAGGGGATGCACTGAAGAAAGGGCCTCACACAGAGCCCGGTTAGGGGAATTACCCCTGGAGAAATTAGCCCATAATGTTCTCAAATTATAATTCATAATATTCTTTTAAAGGCTTGTTAGCGGCGTGGCTGGCTGTTTTAAGAAGGAACGGCTCCACGGAGAGCGTAGAGGGCTATTAAAGGGATCACATGCAGGCTGGTTAGTACAGACGTACCTCAAAGAAGATGTGGTGGATACACCAACAAACCCCCACCTCCAGATAATCCACATAGAAACAGGGTCCAGATGTGTGGACACAACTGTTGACGGCAAAGAGAAATGCGGCATAATTGAGGTTGAGTCATGTCAAATGTATTGCGAGTCATTTTTAGTGTTCTTTGGGTGAAAAAAGGAAAAAAGAATAATCATGCACTCATCAATGAGTCATAAATGTGTTAATGGACAAAAGAGCGTGAAAAGTATGCAGACAAAGCTCACTCCCACTGCCTTTGAGTCTATCTGCAGTCATGCATTTCTGCAGGGCTTTCATATTTCAATTATAATATATAATGTGTTTTAATTTAAAGCAGAAATCAGGCTGTGAATAATGAATGGGCTTCTGTCCATCAGGAGCACACTTCTCAGAGTTGTGTCCTAGCTTTCCGTTTCACCTCTAAAGCTGTTGAACTACTCCTCTGTATATGTTCCATGTACGCAGAGCTGCACTGTCTGCTGATGTTTGTGATTGCAGAGCTTTTATAAAGGTGTCTTTAGCTGCTCACATGTAGTCCTACTCGTGTGGTGTAGGTGAGCTAACCTCTGGTCATGCTGTAGCTCGGTGAGCCCACTGAGCCTCCAACAACCTGAACACTAACTTACCGAGCTAACTTGCCTAAAACCCTTTTTTAATGACTGATTTAATTCAGCCGCTTAGATTCTTTCTGCCTCCCTGAAGTTTGTTGTGCATAACTACACACGCCAGAAACTACAGTCAGCCGTATAATCAGCTCCTTTTACAAGCAACACAGTTGAAGCTGAGGTCTCAAATAAATCCTTCACGTTAACGGGGAAACTCTTGGACATGAGCGGGGACGAGGGATGTTTCTGTCTGACTGTTCTGTTGTTTCTGTTGGTCAACTCTCCCATGACATAGATTCATTTCTCTGTGACAAATGTAGTCTTTCATTCCAAGTACTACATGCCTCTGTAAAAATAATATTGCTTTGAGTAATGAAATCAGTATTCAATAAACAAATGACTCTCCAAGCAAATAATGCTGTTAGCAGTTAATTAACTTCAATGATGTGCTGCTCCACCTTTCTGAGCTCCAGCTTCACCACACAGCCAGGAAGGCAGTCAGCAGCCTCTCCCACCATGAAGGGAGAAGCATACAGTAGATCTGTTTTTTATTTAAGTCTTGGATGTCTTTATATATAAACACCTGCTGTGAGTTGTTCTTATGCTAATGATTAAAGTCAGAAACGAATCTTTGCCAGGATAGGAGTAGAAGATTCATGACCATCTGGCTCAGAACCTTTTAATCAGCAGCCTTGCAGTCAGGGACGAGGACTTCTAGAGTCCTCTGTGGCTTCTAACCGAGGTCCACGGAGGTCCATGATGGTCCAGGGGTCCCGGGAACATTTCAAATAGTTCGCTTACACGATTAATACATTCAGACAATTTATAAGACTTCTATTCTCATTCTAAGCACACATCAGTGTTGACAGTCCAGCACTAAAACTGGTTTGTGAAGGGTGAATAACTATTTTAGAATTCCTTCAGTAGATTTAATACACTCAACGTACTGAGGTAGTTTATTGAGGCTGATGAGGTCATGGTATATTCATGCTGTCCACCCAAATATAATGCAGGAGGATGTAGGCCGTTCACTCACCGCTGGAAAGTTCAAAGGATCCCAGTTTCATGGATTACATTTATTAAATGAAAACACACAACAACCAGAGCCACTGCAGTCAAGACAAGCAGCCCGTCCAATCAAAACACCAAGAGGAGTTCAGCGTTGGTCCCACCAGTCCCAGCCTCCCCCTCTTTACCCCCTGCTGCTCACTCATAAAATCAATCATCTAATGACGGCTCCTAAACCAACCGACGGGAGTCCTTCTGGGACACATTTGGAGTCCGAGACACAAACTGTTGCGTCGCCTCCCCTTCAACCTCCCGCACCGAGGGTGAGACGTGTGAGAAAGGAAGAGTTCCCAGGACAGCGGAGGACGTCGTCATGCTTCAGCGGTCAATCCTCTGACCACATCACTGAGCAACAGGAACCCGGAGATCCAGACTTAAATATAAATAAACACAACCACTGAAAAAACGCAGCCTGGCCCAAATGTTATTCCGTCACCCGGCTTTCTGATGTTTTTCAATTCCATCCCCGCTGACAGAATAATACACTGTTTTCACATTCAATTATGCAGCAGCTGAAACTGCTCAGGAGAGCAAGAGGAGGAACAACAACATTGTGTATGAGGCCCGAGAGGACGGCACAGTTATCTCCGCTGGTAACGGCAACACCAGACTCCACTGATACCGTTTCTTTAACATTTATTTGATCCCTTTGCGTCCCCACCATGATCTGTTGCACCACATATATTTCCATTTATTTATCATTTTCCCTCAAAGTGTGAAGCTCGTCCCTCAAATCCAATAATCTGTATTATTTACTGTCTCTCCTTGAAGGCCCTATGCTTCCATGCACCACGAGGTATGTGCTCAGAATATCACCACAGAGAGGAGGCAACTGTTCAATACTCCACAACCAGTTGGATCACTTGTTAAAGAGGGAATGTGCAGAACACACACAGCCCGCTGTTGCTGCAAGGCAGAGAAACAAATCAGATGATTCCTGAATAATAAAAAATAAAAATCAATAAATTATGACTGAGTTCATTATTTCAATTCATCCCTACATCAGTGTGGCGCCCCTTGTAGATTCTGGTTGTAGACCTCGCCGCGCTCCAACTCAATCAGAAAGATCGTTAAACATCTACTTTAGCCGAGACTCGTCCTGAGTCGTCATAAGGCGCTCTTCAACTGAGTTGTTTCTCCTCAACATGACGTTTTTAAATTGTATTTGTGATCAGTCATCTACACAAAACAACATTAGGATGTGACTAACAGTGGGAGGAAATGTCCAACTTGCTGCATATCGCCCAAAACTCATCTGGATGGAACAAACACTAATAGCTAAGCTGTCAGTCCTGAAGGCGCCTTTGCTGAAAAATAGTATTTTTTGGGGTTGCTGTCATAATGTTTCAGGGAATTTCTTTAAAAAAAGCCCTGAATTCATTATGTGGCTCGATGTTTAATGCTTTTCCAATGGTCAATGGCAAGGATTTAATTAACTTGTCAGAATGTGGATCCCTGGAGCCGCCTCACCATAAGATCTAGCTTGTTTTTTATTTGATGTATTTACATTTTGGTTTTCTTTTCCTTCCAGGCCACACAAAGGAAACACTGCTTCACATTGTTGTGCCTTCTTTCTCCCCCTGTGCCTTTGACCATAGATGTATATAAGAAGTGGACGTAGTCATCGTTATGTCACTAATTGCTTTGTGGACTGCCGTTATGAAGCCTCCGACCAAATCGTGTCTGATTAATGTTTCAAAGTGAGGTTGAGGTGCTCAGAGTTGATAGAGGGAAGTGCTGCCGGGTGCGAAGTTAGCAAAGGCCAGTGAACATAATCCATTCAGCAATTAAATGATCTTCAAAATGTACAAAACAAATGTCTGGTATATAAATGAGTTTTCTTACAGAGAATGTAAGAAAACTGTGGCCAGAGTATCTGTACTTTCAAGTAAAAGCAGATAACCCTCCTCCATGTAAAAGCTAACAAATGGTTAAGTTTGGATGGCTCGTTAGCACATGCACAAGAAGTCATTGGTGGAGGAAGCGTCGCTGCGTGTGCTTTAACTGCAGGAGCCTCTGGCTCAGAGGTGACCCCCTATCCCCATGTTGCAGTCCAGGCTTCGACTCCTCCACCACGGCTCAGCAGATGCTGATGAACCAGGATGGAAGTAACAAATGACATGTTCTCTCATTAGTAAATGACTTAATTCTTCCACCTGAATCCCAACCTTCAGGAAACCAGCCTTCCCCTCGAATAATTCACTGTTTCTGATCTCCTGGAAGGGGAGAATGTAATTAGTCAACACCCGAAGAAGATTGATTAACAAGTCTAAATCAAGAGACGTCCCTGGAAGATTAAAAGAGGGCCACATATAATCTCTACTTGCACTCGGTGAGAGAACACTTTTAATTATCCATAGCTACAGGGAGAGGAGAATACGACCCACTGAGCTGGGTGTGCTGGTGTGATAAACAGTTGTTTGATTTGATAGCAGCACACTACGGCTCAGGAGACTCAGGTTTGGTCCTATAAGCCCACTTTCTATAGAGTCACGGCAATTTGTTTCCAGCTTGTGTATAAAGACAAAAAAACACTGGACCTCTAAAATAAAAAACATCCACAAGCCCTGCGAGATGCTTAACGGGTGATGGTGATTATCCAACTGGGAGACTTTCATTGCAGCAGCTAATTTAATATTTTCTGTAACAGCAGCTCGCATCCTGCAGGCCTGCTGCAGCGCCTCCTGTTCTCTCTGCAAGAACGGACGGTGAGAGTTAGCGTAGCCGCAGCGGCTCGTCCGTGTTGACCGTGGGTTGTTTGGTGTTGGTGTGCTAATGCGCTAGCTGCTGTTGTGAACACTTCCTGAGGGATATGTTGAAACCAAGTCGATATTTATGAGTATTGCTGCTGTGGGCTCTTCCCTAATGGCACATAGCGGCTGAGGTGTCCGTACAGAGTGGTGAAGGCAAGGACGCCCGGGGCTGAGAGGACTCGGAGAGAGGGAGACAGAGACACATAGAGGAGGTGTGTTAGAGTGAGAGGACTCGGAGAGAGGGAGACAGAGACACATAGAGGACACATAGAGGAGGTGTGTTTGAGTGAGAGGACTCGGAGAGAGGGAGACAGAGACACATAGAGGAGGTGTGTTAGAGTGAGAGAGAGGAGGAACAGAGCTGCATACAGTACATATTGACCCGACCTTTGTGATGGTGCTCTGCAGTCTTCTGACCTGGCTCCAGGTGTAGACATGTACTGTTTCTCTGTGTGTATGTACTCGGTGACGACAGACCTTGTGCTCCACTTGCGTACGTTAATAATGTACAGTAACAGCCTTCTGGGTATACTGAGTATTTACAATGGAAAAATAGAAACGTAATCTTACAGAATGCCCGTATGCATGCATGCTTAAATCATTCTTCTTTCACCTTGACCTTCTTTGGTTTGTTCTGGGCAATGATGTTTACGTCATTCCCACCACGTCTGTGCAGTGACTCGTGATCCCTCACGGGCTGCAACTAATGATTATTGCCATGATCGATTAATCTGACATTATTGTATCTCATTGAAATTGCTTTTTTTATCCGACCAACAGTCTAAAACTCAAAGATACTCCAATAATGATCATACAAAGTAAATCTTCACATATGAGACGCTGGAACTAGAGAACGTTTGTTGCCTGATAATCGACTTATCAATTACTCTGTTACACAGCCTCTACAAGACATGACCGTACAATTAGGTATGAATGCAGCACCTGTCTGTGTTCTTGTACTTGAGTGACGCAAATTCTCAAACACATTTTCAATTGATCAATTAACCAAAAAACGGTGAACCTTGACCTTTGGGTCCCAGAGGTGGTCCGTAGCAGCCGTCCCAGGTCGTGTATGCTCTCCTCTCTTTATGAGGCACAGCCATGTTCTCTCTGTTGCTTCTGTACTGTACTTAGCTTAAATTCATCAAACTCAGTGCCCCATATCGCAATTTATATCCAAGCTACTGTTTGTAGATGCAGAAGATCAGAAATGTGTTTATGTATATACGTGCTGACTTTGAGTCATTCCTCCCTGGCTCCACACAAGACTGCCTCACTTTTGTCTTTGTTTAATTCCAGCTGTTGAGTTGTGCAATGCACTCGGTGCTTGTGTTGCACCATAGTCCCCTGGTGATATGGTTATGTAAATGTACGTGTGTCGTCTGCATAACTATGGTAACTTATTTAGTTGCTTTCCATAATCTGACCCAGTGGAAGCATGTAGACGTTAAACAAACGAAGCCCCAGAGGAGAGCCTTGGGGAACTTTGCATGTCCTTTTTGTCCAGTCGGATGTGTAGTTATCTATCGACACAAAGTAGTCCCTGTCCCTTGTTATTCAAACCAGTTTACCAGACCTGCTGCACATGACCGTGTCGAATGCAGCACTGAGATGCAGCAATAAGAAGACTGTCTGTGTCTAAGTGGACGTCATTGCAGACCTGAACCAGAGCAGTCTCAGTGCTGAGGTGGCATCACAATCCTGACTGGAGGACGTCAAAACAATCGTTTAGTGCCAAGAAGTTGTTCAGCTGTTGAAACTGCTTTCTCAAGGATTCCACTTGAAAAGGAAAGGTTTAATAAGAGCCTGTGACTGTGTGTTAGTCGATGTCTAGATTGTTCTTCTTTAAGAGTCGCAGTGTCCGCTGTTCCTGCACATGCTTCCGACAATACACCAGGTATGGTGTATTTTTGGCAAAGGCATGACGTGCTCATAAAACAGTTATTCGTGATCTGGTTGCACACTTCCACTAGATATTCATTCCCTCCATTCATATCTGTGTTTTAGCTGCGAATGTAACATAATTATAAAAGGCTGCTAATGTGAATCTTTGAATATACTGTATATGACTTTATTATAAAGACACGTTCTCCATCTAGCTGTGATATTAGCAGAGCTGAACATGTTTATAAAGTAAGATAGGATCTCGTAACCTGTATATCTCACGTCAGTAGCAGATGACTGATCTTCTCTTGATAATCACCAACTGGTCCATTTACTCCATCTCCAAAACCGTTTGTAGCTTTGGCTTTTATAAAGTCTTTGCTCTTCTCACACTAGAAAACCGATTAAGAGCCCCAGTAGAAGCTCTGTCTTTCATGTCAGGAAGCTAATAACATGAAGACCGCAGGAGATGAGCTATCTGAGGCCGGCGCTGCACACATGGCGGTCACATGGCTCACATTTCATGCCAGCGTGCATGTTCTGCTTGCCGTGATGCTCATTTATTTCTCGATCACAGCTGTTGTGTCATGAAAGCCTCTAAGTACGCCTTCTGATTGCCAACTTGTCCTGCGCGGCTCATTTATTAACCGCTCGAGCACCGTTTTGCTGGGGCCAACACTCTGCTTTAATTGGAGGTGCATCTCGTCTTATTGCCGGATATTGATTGAAGCTATTTAGAGTTCGATTGCGTCTACGGCTCATTTTCCAAACCATTGTAGAAAAGTACACTTTGTTGTCTTTTGTTTTTCTTCTCTTAACAGGGTCCAAGTGAACTAAGGCTCTGAAACCAAACTCATGGAGATTATAGCAGCAGTGGCAGGATGGTCCAAACTCATTTTATCTCCCCCCCCCGTAGCATGACGGACCATCAGTCCTGACTGTGGTTTTTACTTTTTATTGCATCTTTCCCAAGTTGCTGCTTGGAACTCTATTGAACTGCTGGTTGTTGTCAGACATACTGGAGGTCTGCTGTTTCACTGTCACAGCTTAGTTTCAATCACATTTTAGTCATTCCAGTAAGATTTTCCTAATGCTTTTTTTTACTCGATGCATATTTAATCCAGAGGGGTGTATTCATTCGAATGAGGCCCCATGAAAACAAATCTCAGTTTCATGCTAGCAGCTCTGTGAGGCTGCACTCGGGGACATCAGTGCATGAATTGAGTTTTTTATTGACAATGCATTTGAAAGGAAATATATGACACATGTAAATAAATAATACAGCCTCTTGTACAATATATGTCAAAAGGATAAATCACAATAAAGTCCAGGGGCTTTATGTGTTGGTCCTTTGGGTGGAGGTTTATGTTTGAGTGAGTGTATGAGCACGAAAGAGGTGTGTGTGTGTGTGTGTGTGTGTGTGTGTGTGTGTGTGTGTGTGTGCCTGCATGTAGGAATTCAATAATGAAGACATAAATTAATATTATCCTATACAGCATAAAACCATAGGTTTGCACAAACAGCTCAACTTATACCTAAATTTGTCGAAATCAATCAGGCTTAAAACCACATATTCTCTGAACCCGGACAGAATCTCCCGAGCAATGCGTGAACAGCTAAAACCAACAGGATGGGTATTTACAGGAGACAACTTACTGCAACTCAACCCATTCAATAGTTTCATATTTAGGACCAGCTGCTGCTCCGCCAGCTCTTCAGGGAGGACTTAACGTTTCCAATAGAGCTGATCGGCTCACGGTTCGTAGGTGACCCGCTCCACACAAGATCATCGAGTCCTCTCCCAAACCGCTTCTGATTCCTCATGGTGCAAAACCAGTGGAGCTCCATCTAGTACTGTGGACATTAATAACTACTTAAGCTTTGAGCTAAATGCTAAACTCAGCGTGCTAACATGCTCACACTCACAATGCTAACATGCTGGGGTGTAGCTGGATTAAGGTTTACAATGTTCACTGTCTTAGATTAGCGTGTTAGCGTGCTGATGTTTGAGAATTGACATCTGACATGTTGAGCGGATGATGGTGTCACATGGTTATTAATAAGGGATCAACAAAGTTATTCCAATTCATCCTGAGAAGAACATAAATATCAAGACAGAAACGGCAACGTGCTGGTGACATTAGAGGGAAAGTCTGTGGATCATCACCACCATCATCATCACCACCACCACCCCTGGGCTTTTATTTATACTCAGAGAGAACACACTGAGGAGTGTGTGCAAGTTGACACTTTAAAGACGTATGTACAAAGATAGAGCAGCTGCACTGTTGCCATGTTTAATATTCAATGTTACTGTCAAGCTTCTGCTCCCACTTGTCTGTCACAAACGAACAGGAACCACTCAGCAATGGTCAACACAGCCATTACTTCCACTGCATCATTGATGGAAAGGGGAACTTCCTTTCTTAAGCCTTGTAGTGAGGAAGACGGAAGTGATCATGTCTTCATGATGTACGTCAACATTTAGTGTCTGTTTTTGTTGTTGATGAGATTGGAATGAGAAGCTGTTGGACGTGTCTGTTTCTTTGCTGTTCCAGTGATGTGTGACATCTCAACCTGACGGCAGCATTGAGTTCCCTCCAATGGTCTAATGCAGTAGAAGCAGCGTTGTTACTGAGATCGCTCTCACAGTCTAAATGATATAGAATGAGAGCAAAAAGAATGATGGCGTCGTGGTTGACATCGTCTTCTCTTCACCCTCTCTCTCTCTCTCATTATGGCTTGTGCGCTGGTCACCGCTGTGACAGGCTGACATTATGAATGAGCTCTGCCAGTCTGTCATTCTCTTTCATTAAAGTGAGCTGTGATGAGCCAGCTTTGTTGGTCCCTCCCTCATTAACACCCAGAGAACACTGACTTCACGCTCCTGCTGCTGCCTCGCTAGGGAGGGGCAAAAAATGCATATTCTTAACCAGCGGGATGTGCATTTCACCTGCACACATGCATGTTTTTAAGCAGTATTTCTGTGTGAAAGCGCTCAGTCTTGTCTGTGGGCCCGTGCTTACGTGGGTGTTCAGTCCTACGTATATATGTATGATGCCTGTAATGTGTGTGTGTGTGTGTGATTTTGCTGAGAGAGATCATTGGCAGTAATGTGCGCTGGCCTGATTCTCTGCCCATCCTCTGCTTCTTTAGATGTATTAATATTGTGGAGGAGTCACCTGGTGAAGCTGAAAGCTTATGCAAGCACAATCACCGTGAGAGCGTGCACGTACTGTGTGCACTGGGCCTCATCATCAGGACAGAGACGCAGTGTTTTAGTATACAGACATGTTGAAACAAAAAATGTACTTTTAATGTGTCGCACTTTTGAAGCGAGGATTTGTCGTACAGCGTTCTCCTCTCATTGTGCCCCTTGTCCACTCATGAACTCCACACAGGTCCAGAACCATTCGTCATTTGTAAACAGCTTTATGGTTTGGTCTGTAGAGTTGTACTGTCAACAATTAATAAATAACATCAAATACATCTATCAAATACAATCAAATATAATCTTTAGCGTGTCGGTGACTCTGTGTGGTCATTCTTTTATTCTACTCTTTACTGGAAATTATGGCTGCATAATTATAATTAGTTTTAATTATGCAGGAAGGTTGCAGAATGAACACAGATGGGATAGAGCAGTAAGTTTAGATATTAAGATACGTATAAATATACCAAACAGACCCATTTAAACTACAGAGCGGTGAAACAAACCCTGATAATACTTGCCAATAATACTTGCTGACTTTTTAAATGCAACTGCCTCGTAGCTTCAGTGAAGCAGCACAGGCACCATGCATGATGAGACGTGTGCTGATACAGATGAGATTGCTGGTTTATCTGAAATTAACTGCTGACGCTGCGTTAATTTGCTGGTTTTGAAAATACAAAGTCGTAAGTACAAGAGTTGGCTGACGAGAAGAATTGCATTCACAAAGTGCATTGTGTTGGAAATCCAAGTTCAATACATCAATATCCCAACAGGACTGCAAATATTAGGAGTGTCACCGACAAAAAACACACCAACTTCCACTTTATTCAAACACAAATTAAAACAAAATTTTGGTCTGAACGTCACAAACGCAGAAATCCCATCTGTGAACACGCCTAATCTCTGCAACACTTTGACATGCATCCAAGTGAGTCTCAACTCCTGCATCTCTTTAACCTCTCTGATGAACAGCCTCTTTTTAGAAGTGGTCTCCGAGTCCACCGTGATCTTCAGAGGGATGCACAGAGGCTTCCACGGGACTCATGATGTCCTTTGTTTGAATCTGGATCAAGACCATTGTCGCATGTCATCTACCTCAATTTCTTTTTCCCCCCAAACTTTTTCAACGTTCTACTGCAGGTTGGTGTAAAACATAAAGAAATACCATCCCCCAAGAGAGCCCTGATCCAGATCCACGTGTTGGTTTAAAAACTCACTAAACAAATCTTTGCTCTGGCTCTTCCTTCATTTTACAATATTTTCTGCATACAAAAGAATGTAGATCCATATACATTCACTCTAATGATGCCCATAGGGAAGTAGTGGAATGGTGGCCTATATACAGTAGCTGTGATGCTGCATTAAAACACACAGTTGGCATGAGAGAGCCTAGCACCAGGGACATACAGTGTCCTGGCTTGTTGATGAGGTGCTTCCATGTTGCGTCAGTGACTTGTATGTGTCTGGATGTCCTCTGTGAACTGTGTGAGGCCTCCACTACAGGCATCATGCATCATGTCCCACACATCAATACTACTCTAAAAGCCTACTTATAATATTAGTGTAGCCTGATCTTTATCCGGCTGTTTAAACAAAGAATTGACATGTAAACAAAACAAAAAGCTGCGCAGCATTCAAATGTTGATTTACAACTTCAATGTTAACGTTCTCAACTATTGGCTGCCGGCCTACCTGACCGAGTGCGTTCAAACTAAACGCGAGGACAACTTTAGAAGCAGCGTGATTTCCTACAAAGTCACGAAAACGTATTTATTTCAGGCAATAAGAACGCTTCAATGAGACTTGCACTCGCCAAGATCCCTGAGTCCACATCGTGAACACATGTTGGAAAAAAAGGACAAAGCAGAGCGATAACGAAGAACTGGAGTTCCTGTTGAGTTCTGAAATCATTATGTGCCGATACACTCAAACACACACTCAGATATCAGTCTGTCTGTTCAATATGAATTTGCATGAAGTAATTTAAGGCAATCTGGCTTTCTTCACATTAATCTGCTGTCAGTATCTAAAAAGGCCCAAAGAAAGAAAAAGCAAAAGCAGAAAATGAACTTGAGGAAGTGCTGGCTGCTGCAGCTCGTTGGTGGAAAGTTTCCCTTACGGAGGCAATATGTGGACTAAGAGTCTCTTACCAGTGGAATGATGGAATGCTGAGGCATTTTGAGTGTTTTCCATTAGTCTGAGAAATACTCCAGAGACATAATGTACCAGTTGAACACCTCCCCTCGGAGCGTGAGAGACGGTGAGTGTATCGCAATGTAAGTGTTCTGGAGAGTCGGAGGAATGAGAGCGAGGCGGGAAGAATGAGAGAGAAAAGTCACGGAGAGAGAAATACAAGAGGACGAGAGTGGCGGAAAGATCAAGGGAGGAGAGGAGAGACATAGCAATGAAGTGGGAGGCAGAGGAGGACGTGAGGAAGCAGCAGAGGGAGAGAGCGTCTCTCAGAGAGCGTCTCGTTGCGAGTGTGTTGGTTCAACAGCACGCCGGCTCCACGGGGGAGCGTGGAGAGAAGCTTCTTAGCTGACCATGCCTCCTGCAAAACACTCTACGTTTGATAGCCAACACGGCTCTACAGTTGTATCTGGCCAGCAGGCCAAGGCTCTGGAGATGGAGGCTGCTTGTGCTCACCAAAGCTTCATGTAATGGACTGCTTTAGTTTCCAAGTTCAAAGAAAGGAAAAAGGTGCAAATCCCACGGTGTTATCCGGTGCGGTGCTCTGACATTTGGCAGCAGATCCATAGAGCTGGGCATGAATCAGACGCTGCAGAGATGCTTGGCAACGACAAAGTCCCTGCAGTGATTAGTAGAGTTGGACAGTTGCTGTTAGATAACAGGGGCTCATCAGATAATGACTCTGGTGGAGAGGTGCTTGTTCTGATGCCAGGGTCCACGGTCCGAGGATGTCGTATGTTATGAAGATTGAAGTAAATTTGTGATTGTGGTATTGGACTACACAAATAAAATGTAATTGAATTGAGGTCATTTTGGGGTAACAGATATACTTATTTTCAGGTGATTATACACTAATGAAAACGTAGTTCTGATCCCCCTAAATCCTGCACACTGGCCCTTTAATACATCACTCGGATGCCAGATAATGAAATAGTAACGTGATCCCTTCCTAGAATTACTCCTTTCAGCCCCGACACGACTAAACCCGCCCGGTACTAAAACCCAAACCTCACCAATGTTTTTGTAATTTCTTCTTCAAAGACAAAGTAATAAGCCTGCTTTGATCTCAGATAAGATCACTAGACCCAAACTGAATATGGCCCCGACGACACAAAACTCCTACAACCTATTAGTATTACTACTACTATTTGTATTACTACAACTATTAGTAGAATAGAAACCCTTTTTATTGTCATATACATACACGAAATTTGACCCATCCCTGTATATAGGGAGCAGTGGGCTGCCAATGACAGGAGCCGGGGGTTCAATGTCTTGCTCAGGGACACTCTGCCAATGACACTTTGACACGTGGCACGTCCCAGTCGAGGATCGAACCGTTGACCAGACAACCCTCTTAACCCAGTGAGCCACAGTTGCCCCCATGTATTACTACAACTATTAGTGTTACTACTACTACTATTAGTATTACTACAATTATTAGTATTACTACTACTATCAGTATTACTACAACTATTAGTATTACTACAACTATTAGTATTACTACTACTATTCACTGCTACCAGCACGCGACACTACAGCATCTCACAACCATCAAGTATCTGCCTCACCTTTCAGTAGACCAACTTCACCAACATGACCCGTCTTTCTTACATAAAGTATGCTTCAGATTCTTTCTCATCAAATTGACATAAAACCCACAGCAGTTCTGTAGACGTATATCGGGGCTAAATATGGAATCCCTACAATTCCTGAAGTCTCTTCTTCTTTGATCAAAGAGATGCTGAGTATTACAGTCCTTCCACTGCTTCCTGTCTTCACAGGGCTGCTGGAGAGTCTTACCTTATTGTGATCTGTCCTATCCAAGTGTTTTAATATTTCTATACTCCGGTGATGTGATTTTGATGATAAACCGTCTCCGGTGTTTTGTGCTGCAGGTTTTAGTCAATCGGTACGTCGTACAAACGGCCTACCGGAGCCTGAGTGTTTGGCTCTGCAATGGTGGCAGCTATAAAAGATTTAAGAAAGTGTTTGTGAATTGATGAGTTGAACCCGTTGATCTGTTGAATGGAAACTGGCTGAATTGGATTCTAGGTGGTAGTACTGGTGCCCGTGATGGATGGTGGGCTACACTGCCGCTGCAGCTTCTTCTCTTGCTGATGGGATCTTAGCGGGCCCGTGGGAAGGGAGGTAATGGCCGTGCTGTGGAAGCAGTCCTGTACCGACTGCTGCTCCCGAGGTGCTCAGTCATGAAGGTCATTACGGTAATGGAAAAGGTTTGTTCAGCTCAACTTGCCTGTGTGCACTACATGACTGGTGGGCAGCGCTGGACAGATGGAAGCAGGAGGCTGGGTGAAATTTAGGATTCTCAACCTCATCTGCCCTCTTCCTCCTCCTCTTCCTCTCTGTTTCTCCAACGTTGTCCTTTAACTTCTCTCGTGTATGATCTCTTTCCAGCTGTTTTGCCTGCTTGCAGTTTACTGTAAAACATATTGAACTTTCAGTGCAGTGTGTGTGTGTGTGTGTGTGTGTGTGTGTGTGCACGCTGTAGTGTTTTTCTGTTGGACGAATGTGGGTAATCTTTTCCTAAAACACTTCTAATAAACCAAATTTATTGCCCCCAAAAAAGCTGCTCCTCAGTTGCTCTAGAAATATGTCCCAGTGAGCTTTGAGCTGAAGTCATTCTGCCTCCTTAGGTTTAGTCTGATGGGGGAGCTGCAGCAATGCATTACTATTTGGAAACACTTGTACGCCCGCAAAGCAAAAAGCCCAAACAGTATTTAGCAGGACTTAATTTGACAGTCAGGAGTCTTCAATCTTCACACAGCGTGCTCCGGCATCTGTACTCGGCAACTCTGTGAATCCTAATCAGTACATTTCTACCAGTAAGAGCAGAAACAATGGCTGCCTTGCTATTCATTTGTACTTACAACAGCAGCTCAGCTTCGCTCCTCCGATCACTTACAGATGCATGAATATTCCTTATTGCAGATTAGCGTTTCTAATCAGCATTCCATCGGAGACCCTGATTCCTCCACACTCACACCTTCAGGGAGGAAAAGAGAAGGTTCTCAGATTGATGTGAAACTACTTGGGGATGAAGAGAAGGCTGTTCCCTCAATAATGAGCATATTCACAGGACAGCAAGAGCAACGATTGTTCTGTATATGTAGCGTGGGCGCTTGTGGTGTTGGCAGTGGTTTGAGGGGGGGGGGGGGTTGCTGAAAAGGGATCTATAGCACAGTGGTAAATAGTAAAACATTAATAAGCGCTCCAAAATGAGCATACGCTGTGATGAGCCTCAGCTGCAGCGCGGTCCTTAACGTGATGGAAGTGGAGCAGCGACGCATCACACACAGCAGTTTTAAAGGATGCCGTCGTTGGTGTTGGATGGAAAGACTAAAGTGTTTATTCACTCGTTAGAAACAATGTGTTTTCATATTATTTAGTTTTTGGGATTGTTGTTACATATTGATGTCAGGCTCATGACTGCAATTCAACTAAAGAAAATGGGCAGGAAGTGAAGCTAATGCAGTATTTCACCATATCAATACCTTTGTGGTCTTCTAAAATGTATTGGACACCACAGACCGCTCCTTGACGGCCCTCGGGGTGAAGCTAGCGTGGGTCTCGATGCGGCTATATTCCCACTAAGAAACTAAAATGAAACTAGAGAAAATGAGAAAGTGGAAGCAGGCATCAACAGAGTTCAAACAGCCGGGGGGGGGGAGACCACCTGTGACTTGCTACAGTACTTCCTTTGGTTCTACTCACTCCTGGCAGTGTTGTTAGTGATGTTAGCCGGATGGCAGCCAGAGGATGGACCTGGTGCCAAATATTCCACAACCAGCAAATGAGCCCCATTCGGAGCTGTTTTGTGCGTCCTGTCACTAGAGGCAACGTTGTGTTGCTGTTTACTACGGTCCCTGTCTGTCTGTCTTCTTTGTCGAGATGTAAGCTGCGTAATTTCTAGGAACTGGGAAAAGCTAAGGAACTTTGGGCTGAATAACGAAGTCTTCTGTTTACTTCTTTCTATCGTAGACCGATGAAATGGTCATGAACTTTGTGAAGTCAGAGCTCATATGCTATATGTCTTATTAACATGAAACTTGGTGCAGACATCCATCCCCATTCACTCTTCAAAAAGCCTAAACGATCACTGAAGTCCGCCTGAGTAGGTTATTCGCCTTTATATATTATTTGAAAAACACATTTTTGCCATCTTGTAAACCGTAGGTTCTGTTGCTAACTGTCTGTGGTTCTTTACTGCAACTTGCTTACCAAATGTTGCATAAAGCTTGTTGATCATTGCATTTTCAACTGTGAACTGTGCTGGAGTACACAGCCACATAAAGAAAAGCATATATATATATATAGTCTGTCTCCAATGCAAGCACTAATACTGCATATTTGACGCAGACAGACCGGTTTGCTCCTGAACCAAAGAGACAGATCTGTTCAGCGCCTCAAAGAAAACAAGATCAAGGGATTTTCATGAGATCGGGGGAACTAACGCTGTTATTGGAGCGCGATGTATGTTTGTCTCTGTAGTCGGCACGCATGAGTGGCCCTCGCTGGTTCACTGCTCCTAATACCTCCGGTACCTGGGCTCCGTGCAAGGAGACGCTCTTCAGACCTTTCCCCCCGGGAGACGGTAGGAAATGACATGAACGGACAAAAACAAAAACAAAAAACGGACAGAGAAAAACAGAGACACACTGTATTGTGCATGTGCCTGTGTCTCACACATGCACGCACACATGCACGTAAAACCCAGACATACACACAAGCTGACAGATAAACAGACACATGCATCATACAGCACACTTGCACAGAAAGTGGTTCACACACACACACACACACACGCAGATGCAGGCACGGACAGGCAAATGCCGATCATATCCACATGCATGGTCAGAGACAGTCAAAAAGGGACAGGCGGCTACACGCACATATCAACCGTCACCCAGCAAGCACTTGACAGACAGTGAAGCACAGCAGGTGGTCAAGTTCCACACCAATACAGATCAGCACAGGAAGCTGGTAATACAACACTTTATAAAAAATATTCATATCCAAGTCAAAAAGAAGATGAGGTCCCGATTTTGTAAAATGATGCAGCAGATACGGATGTCCACGGATGTCGTTTACGCAGGTTTTTATTGTTGATGCAAATAGTTTTTTCACAATTCAGTTAACATCTCGATGCATTTGACAAACATTTGCGAAACATAGGTCTTAAGAGAGGCGTTAAGATTTCATAAAAAGAGAGGTATTAAACTAACCCCAGAATGAGAGAGTGAACTCATTAGGTAACAAAACCTTTATTCAATAGAAACTAATGAAATTCAACTTGCTAATTAATGGTATTTTAAATTGATAGAATCTTAAAGCTACCTGCTTAAAATGCACCGACCTATAAGACCAGAGGTTCTTACTGCCCTCAAAAATGTCAACATTTGTGGAAGCGAAGTCTTGAAATACATTTAAACTTAAAATAAGTTTTTCCGTAATGAGTTCCATCTCGCATATACAATCGCTGTGGAAGTGTCATTATCTCTGAACAGGGTGTTGTCTCAAGAGTCCTCAAGAGTGGTTCTATCTGCAGCCAGACAATAATAATGAAACGGTGAAGTCCCTTGCAGACAATTACGCATTAATAAATTAAAAAAGCAATAACATGCAAAATAAAATAAAATAAAAAAAACAAGCCAACACACGACACCTGGAAGGCAAAGCTACAGTATATAAATATTTGTTTGGAGAAATAGGCTGTAGGAGGTGATTTCCAGACTCTGAGAAACAACTCCCCCGTGCAGTTAGAAGAGGCGGGGCTCCAGACTAACTGTTCCACTGGTACCACTGGTGCTACCAACTGTCCCAGTTGGTCACTTGTGATTTGGTCGCACCCTTTATTTAGTGGAGCATGACAGATACCAATGACACCCTCAGCGGTTCAGAGTACGACCACCAGCCTCCTCCTCTCTCTCCTCATTTAGCTTTTTAAAGTAATCAGCAATAGGCCGCTTCATTTTTGGAGCACGTCACAGCTTATTGGATCGTTTCTTAAAGTTCTACGTTGCTACGTACACGCGCATCACGCGTATGGCTTTCACTTTGTCTTGAAACCCGCGCACATGAAATAACGAGCATGTCACGCGAACGCACAGAACAGTGTCCGCAATCGGAAGAGTTTCCTGGCGAGGGTCCCAGCAGCACGTGGCCGTGACCGTCTGACAAACGCCGGCTTGTCAAGATGAGTTTTCGGCTTTTGAGACGGGGATGGAACAGTCAGTATCTGATGTCTCTGCTTCGGCCGGGGCACCAATGATAATGATGCAAAGTTTGATGAATAAATTGTATGTAAATATTCAGTAGGATACAGTCGCATGATCAGTTAACGGGTTAATAACTAAACAAAACAATTAGAGCTACACGATTGTTCAAGAAGAAGCTTGGTGGAGGTGAATTCCAGAGTCAGCAGGCAGCTCCACGCTGTGATTGATATTGCCTGCAAATATATGCGAGATTCATTATGTGGCCGCTTAATGGCGACCAGCGGTAGCATTAACGTCTCACTTCTCCGCCGGGGCAGCGCCGGTGCTGAAGGTGAAAGGTAACGTCTCCCCGGGGGAGGAAGGTGAGGGAGAAGGTTATTAGATTAGTGTGAGAAGAAGTGTTTCACCAATGGTCCCCGCAGGGCGAAGTGATTGAGCTCTGAAGAGAGATTGTGTGCAATTACAGTCCATTTGTTCCAGCCGGCCTCCCCTCCCGTTGGAGGCGGCTGGTAATGGAAGCGGCTCGCTGGCTTTCGTCTGGCTCCTATTGTCTTTGACTTTCCTCTTTCTGTCTTCTCTTTCCATCTGTATCTCTATCGCCCTCCTCTCTCGCGATCAGATTCACTTTATCCTCCAGGTTTAGTGAATACACTAGATCTCTCGTTCCTTCATTTCTTCGTCTTCTCTTTATCTCTTCTCCTCCAGTCCTCCTTTTCCTGTCTCTTTCTCCTTCTTTCTGTCTGGCCGAGGCAATTATATGCTTCCCAGACTCTAACTAAAGGCCTTTCCTTTTTCAGAAGCAAGGACCCCCTTCCTCCTCTTATCCCACTTGGCCTCCTCCAAAGGACCCAGTGGAGTCCGTCACTTGCAGGAAATATGGAGTAGAACTTAATTAGATAAGGCTTGTGACACCAACAAAAGCAGAAGGGCTTCACCTGCAGTGCAAAGGGACATGGACAAACCTATTAATGCCACATCATTCTGTACAAGTACAAATTCACTCAACAATTTCACGTGCTACTTCTTCCCCCCCAACTCTCTCAAACCCTTTCCCCTTTGTCTTCATCTTTCTGTCCGGCCGAGGCGATTATATGCTTTGCAGCTCTTTGCTGAATCTCTTTCCCCTCCCTCCCTCCCTCCTTGTCTTTCTTTGCCCCCTCTGAAGCAGCTCCACTTTCCGCCTCGCTCAGAACCTCCTGGTTCTCTCTGAAGGACCCTGAGGAGTCCTTCCCCTGTGTGCACCCTTGCAGAGAGTCGAGCACAATTAGACTGCAGTAGAATTGTCAACAAACACCGTGTGACCTCACATGCAGTGCAAACGGAGCGCAAGACCATTGTTCAATATGACAGCAAGATGTGAGTCAATTCAGTTTGATTATATTTTATCTAGCGCCAGATTATAAGAGAAGTTATCTCAGGGCACGAGCAAGTCTGGGTCGTACTCTTTATATTATTTACCCAACAATTTCCACCATGAAGACGCACTTGGTGACAGTGGCAAGAAAACAGGCAGAAATCTCGAGCAGGACCAGACTCTGGGTGGGCGGCCGTCTGTCTGTACATGTTCAGCATTATATTTATGTCAACAGGCAGTCTGAATATCTTCTCTTCCAGTCGGGACGTCGGTAGATTTCTTTCTTTTTGCCTTCTTGCTCGACACATCCATCTTCACACCTCTTGGCCCCCTCCAAAGGAGTTGAGAGTCCGTTGTCAGGTCATGCTTGCAATCAAGTGCGCAGGAAGTAGGCGGTCCAAGGGGCTATTGTCCCCCCCCCCGCCACTTTCCCACATTCTTTTTGAAGTCACAAATCACTGTTTCCCTGCAAATTCCACCGCGCCGCGTTCCAGCTGCGAATGCAGAAGAAAGGGACTAAAAGCTGCTTACCTCTCTGCTAAACAGCACCTCTCGTCTATTTGTGACGGAGCCGCTACACATTGCACAGAGCACGTCTATATGTGCAATGTAACTAACAATGTAACGTGCACTGTGTGAAATATAGATCCAAAATAATTATGAGGATGAATGCATCTTTAACAACTAAAACACAGCCACACATATTTGATCTATGTTCTTCATAACTGGACTTCTAACGGTAACTTGTTCATGTGAGTACTACTCTACCGCTACACACACACACACACACACACACACACACACACACACACACACACA
>NW_022280099.1:1929402-1940294 GCF_004355925.1 Anarrhichthys ocellatus | reverse complement strand
CACACACACACACACACACACACACACACACACACACACACACACACTTTTGGCCGACCCAATTCTGAAATGAATCCGTCGTCACTGCTCGCAGGATATAGAGTGGAACCAAATTACATGATCTTGGTGACAAAAACAAATGCAGTTTAGTCTTATACAATGCAAAGGGAATGTGCAACACCCATTTGATAGATATGACTTTTTTTTCACAAATTTGAGGCCAGTTTCTAACCGTTCATTCATCAACCTGCTGCTGCTCTGGCTGTGGGTTGCAGTGTTAGCAGGCTCAGCAAGGTAGCCCACATGCACATCCTCCAGCTCTCCCTGGGGGATCCTGAGACTTCCCCAGGTCACATGGAATCTGTCCTCCCTCCTGAGTGTTCTGGTTCTGCCCTGGGTTCTCCTCCCAGTTCGATGCAGCTGGAATTCCTCCAGGAAGCATCCTGATCAATGGCCCGACCACCTTTAAAAGCTCCTTTCAGTGTGAAAGAGCAGCTGCTCTATACGAGCTTTCTCTGTATTTCAGAGCTCCTTCAGTCCGGTTCCTTCTATCAATGATCGTATTGTTTCGGTAACTACCCCGTCCTTTTTTACTCTTCATCTTCTTGGCTTACACTTGAGTGACATTGAGTTTACAGAAAAATGATGAGTATAATTAGATCCAAGTTATCCTAAATAACTATAAATCAAGTAGATTCAGCAAGGCATAAAAAGGGCTTTGTGATATATTTATATTCAGGGCTGTTTTTTAACTGGTGCACAGAAGTGTACTTTGGGAGATATTTCTGTGCCTCCTTGCTCTGTTTCTGTTTCTTCTTCTTCCCTCCTGCTGCGGACCTCCCCTTCGCTCTCCATACCTCTTGGCCCGCTCCAAAGGACCTTACCGAGTCCACATCTTCGGTTCACGCTCGCAAGATATCGAGTGGAACCTAATTAGGTGACATAAACCAATACAGTGGGAGCTCACATACGGTGCAGAGGGCCAGTATAAGACTTGCAATAAATACAGCATATTCCTCAAAATATCAACATTAACGCTCTGTTCTTGTGAAATTATTACTTTTCAGAACTTTATTCACAGCTTCTTTTGAGTCTCATGTTCTTTCTCACTTGCTTTTACTTCCTTTATCTTTCTGTCTGACTGCAGCAATTACCTTCAGTTCCAGCTCTTAGCTAAAGCCCACATTCAGTACCTCTTGGCCCCCTCCAAAGGACACTATGGAGTGTGTCTCTTGGGTGTACTACTGAGTGCAGCACAATTACATGAACTTTCCACAGACTTAGCGAATGTCGCAGATCACGCTGCTTCTTCAGGTTTAGGAGGACAGGTGGAACCATCGGAGGTAATTGGCCTCAGATTTCATGTTTCATTTGAGGGTGTTTGGTAACAGAAGCACCCGCATCATGTGATGGTCTGAACGTGGTGATGAAACCGAGGTCTGAGGGGAAAATGTGAGCCGTCAGGAGATGAACTGTTGCGGATAAACGGCCACTCCCACACACACGCTTCCCAGACACTTATATTTCCAGACATAAATTTTAGTTTTGACAAGCTCATCCATCACATAAGATGCAATTCTGAGAATAGCCTGGTGGTTTTAGTATTAACAACATTTCACTGTTGCCTTTTGTGCATAAGTCTGAGGACTCGCACACACACAACTATACTGTTCCTTTTTTATTTCATCATATTAGAGCTGACGTTGCGGGGACACTGTAGGACTGTTGTTGATGGTATTTCTGATTTGTGCATTGCAACTGATTCAGCCAAGCTGGAGGTGGTCATCCCTTCTGATCCAGTCAGCTTTACATTAGTGCTACAGCTAATAAATAATCTCATCCTCCTTTAATCTATAGATCATTTTTATGATTAAAGGTACTAAATTGGAAATTCCGAGCATATCTATAATTGAGGGTTTGCCTCCACATAGTTCTAAAAATGACGACGGCTGAGCCGGTGGCTAGCAGCTAACGGCGCTAACAGTGCTAACAGTGCTGACAGAGCTGACCGTGTTTACCTGAGGGGGAACCAGAGGGTGGGCGTTACGTCGTGGGTCGGGACAGCGTTATCGGTAGTCACTGCCGTATGAGAACATGCACGTGTGCTCGGACCGGCTACAAAAACAAAGTACAAAGAAGCTCCGATTACAACACAGGGAGAGTGACTTCATTCTGGCGCCATAACTCCATTATATCTTTACATGGTAAATAGTTGTTTGCTGCTATATTAATGCTCTGAATTTGAATGTTGTACACTTAAACACAAGTTTAAAAAGTTAGAAAAGGGTAAACAAGACAAAGAGTGATGCTAGTAGCATCTCTGATTGTTAGCAATCCTAGTTAATTGTGTTTGCATGCTGACATTAGCTAATTAGCTCTGTGCACAAAGTGCCAACCCATCATTCCGATGTTCAGACACGTCTCCTGGTGCAAGAGGAACAGTCAGGAGATCAGCAAACTCATTAGAATACACTGTCTGACTACCCTAGCTATCCATCCAGTAGTTAGTAGTGCATACACTGTCCGACTACCCCGGCTATCCATCCAGTAGTTAGTAGTGCATACACTGTCCGACTACCCTAGCTATCCATCCAGTAGTTAGTAGTATATAATGGTGGACCAGACGACCGACCGAGATTGTCGGCTCATTGCTTTTAGAGAATTGTTTTCTAATCCAGCTCATGGAGTGCAGAGCCAAAGCTCAGCTGAGGTTCACTCTCACAAAGTTCACTTACGTACCTTCAGTACTGACGCAGAATTGACTGTCCATGCTCCGTCTCCTTCCAGCATCTAATCCAGAAAGAGGAAAGTCATGCCCAGTGTAAAGACTCTCATCATATCGACCCCTGATTTAGTGCGTTGGTGCCTGTATGTAAATGCTGACAAAGCTGTACATCTGTGGAAATAAGCTGTTGCATGTGCAGTGTTTAATCTGTTTTTTCAATAACCTTTTAGATAATCAAAGGTCTTTTCCTATCTTCATTTTCTGTCTGTCCTCCTCCTACTTCCTTTCTTGTCTTTCCATATGCATTCTGTAGGCTCATACAGGCTCATAGACTGAGTCTATTTGCACTGCCCATCTATTTCACCACACTCCATTGTTTTCTCTCTAAACACCTGCTCTCTGTTGGTTTTTCAATTTCTCCGTCCTCCCTGTTCTTTTTTTATTTGTATTAATTTTATGCACCGTGTAATATAACTCTCTTCCATTATCTTCTCTCTGTCTCACCAACTCACCATTTCTAGAATATACGGACTCTCAATTAATATGTTAAACTAATAATCTGTGACATTTTCCTTTCTATGAGAAACTTAATTAACAGTGTACTGATTGAGCCTGTATATCAAATTCATCAAATGCTTCACGTTTGCGAGCAGCGTGGCTCATGTCATGTCGTATTAGGTTGATGGTTTGGTTGGTAACATTGGCCCAGATAACAACCACCAAATTGAGATGAAATGTTGTGCAAACATTAATGGTGCTCAGACTCCTTCAGGTCAACATTTAAATGTGTCTGATACTTTGGTTTATGACATCCGCACCATCTACAGATGTACTTTGTATTCAGTGTCAACTGGCAAATAGTGGAATGCTGAACTATAATGTGTCACAGCTAAAGAGGACGTTTTGTGACAATCCATCCAGTAGATTTTGAAATATTTCACTGGATAGTTGGAAACTTTGACCTGCTGATGGCGTCATATGAGAGATCAAGTCGTCACCAAAGTCGGTAAGATTCATCTTCTGGGCACCATGAATGTCTGCAACAGAGACTGTGTATAAGAAGTGGACTTGTTGTTGTCGTGGTGTTATCCATCGGCTTGTGGTCTGCCGATTTAAAGCCTTGAGTTCAGTGATTCAGCCGTCGCCATCTTGACTTTTTGCAACCAGTGAACTGAAGTCACCATATTTGGAATACGGAGGAGTGACGTAGAGATGCCGTATACGGCTGTGTTAGCTACAGCGACCTGTCACACAGTAAGCCACGCCCTAAAGCATACTTTGCCATAAACTCATGTTTACAATGTTTACTTTTAGGTAATAATAAATCGAGTCTCCCCCTGCTGGCCATTAGAGAGAATGCAAGTTTATGACATTTCCGCATTGGTTTCACTTTTCAGAACCGGAGGTTCCCGCCTGGTCTGCACGCCAATACATTGTAATTCATCCAAAAATTGTTGAGATATTTCCATCTGGACCAAAACCGACTGACAAACATTGCTATCCCTCGAGCCATGCTGCTATCACAGCCAAATATGGCATATTCCTTCTTACTAGCATGACATGAATAAAACAAAGAATCCTTGTTTCTTTAAATGTCAGCCTAGCAAAGGTGTTCGCACAACTTCAACTGAAACATATAATGTACATCACACATACAATCTCAACACGCTCTATTTTAAGACAGCAAATGATTCATTCTGACTTTACTGAGCAGAGACATTTAGATGAGAAGTGAGCATCTGCGCTCTGAACAGCACCGAACATTTATTTGCTATGAAACAATCCTTCACATTTCCTGGTGAGCACAAGGCAAAGCTGAGGCTGTTACAGGCTGCTAATTCTCCTAATGACGGACCCGTTTGTTTACTGTAATTATACTGACAACTCAAATTATTCTTGTAATGATTTATTGACGTTAAATTGCACCATGTAGCACCTCCAATTATGCTGTCAACTTATTTCTTTCTCTGCTTTCTCTCTGACACATGCATAAACACATTTATACCATATCTTTCATTATCGTATGCTCACTGTTCTCTAAATCTCTCCAGTTATTTCTCTCACAGACGCATGCTCTATACATCTGCACGGTCAATATACTCCAGCCACATTGAATTTGTCAGCCTCTTTATACACTTTCTACCTCTGTCGCTGTCCTCTTTCCTCTGAGTTTCTGGCGCGTTTGGATCGGACTTTGTTCGGGACGAGAATCTCCTCCACCGTCGGTATAATCGGTCCGGAACAAGGTCCAGATGCAGCTCGGTGGGAGACCTCTCCTTCCTCCGGGAAGGCTGGTGATTACAGGACAATTGAAGTAAACACTAACAGCCGAGCCTCATCCCAAACACAGCCCGTTATCAGTCAGCAGCCCGCGTCTCTCTGGGCAACACTGGCCATTTATCTCCATCTAGACAGGCAGACGACCCCTCCGGGCAGCATCCTGCTTTCACCGGTACGTTTAACGTAAACACCGCTAATTGAGGCTGGAGCATTTTGCTTGTTTCCATGGCATGTTTAATATCCAGGAATGCCCTCATTCACTGTAAAAGTGGAACAGCCCCAAAGTATCTGGTGGTGTAGTGTGATACCAAGGGAAGCTCATGAGCTATACCAGAAACCTTTCTATCTGTTGTTGGTTCCAACAACAGCTGTATGGAAGATTTGATTTGAAGACCACATTAGGTTTAATAACTCTGATGTGGTAGCTTATTATTGCAGCAACTACCAATCAAGTGCACACAATTGTAAAGCCCTACAAAAATGAACAAAAGGCAAATTGGCCTGAACAGTCGAGCAAGGCGCCCGAATGTAACCGCTCATCTGAACACATGTTTAATATTAGTATAACATTGAGATTCTCAGCGGGTTATTCTGATGTTGACCAGCTGGCTCGCTCCAGTCACAAACGGTGTAATTTAGGTTAATGATGCCCAATCAGGCTCAAATCTTTTGTGTGTGTGTGTGTGTGTGTGTGTACTGTACATGCCTGAATGTACTGCATCGCTGTGAGGAAAGACAAACCTCAAACACAAGGACAACGCACATCCATCTGTTTTCTTTTCTCCTCCTGCAGTCTGTCATGTCTGTCCCCTCTGCGCCGCCGTGAACTCTGGGAAACAAGTGTCCTGCAGCTGTGTATATACTGGTCCTGTGGCAATGTTGCCTGCACACCGCTCACCGATTGTCACACCGCTGCTTTCTCACAATATGCCATGGCGCAGTCTGTGTGGCCCGCCGGCTCTTTTCATTGCAGAAAGATGCGAGCATGAAAGCATGTGACTTTCGTCTGTTGGTTATCTCCATCTGTGTTTATCAAAGGATGAGATCCTTGTTTTCTCTTTTATTTTGCAGAAGGAGAACAGTGCATCGCTTTTAACTTTATATTCAACACGAAGTCATTGAAGTTGAGATATGCTACTGTTTGAGCTTTAGAGCACATTGGAATTGACAGTATCCCCGCGTTAGAAACCCCCAAAACTCTCATTCATTTGACTGGATGCAGTCTGTCAGTGCAGTGTGCCAGCTTATAGGCAAGGTGCTGCTGGCCAATCAAATGCATGCAACCCACACTGGTGGCTTACTTTCTTTCCATATCTCTACTGTAGTTTAAAATATGTCTGTGGCTTACAATTTACTCAACAGATGTTCATTACCTGAAATAGTTTTCATAATTACACCATGTCTGAATAAAGACTATGATTAGACTAATATATATGTGTCCATTCTATGCCAATTATCACTATGAGTGCATTGTGGTTGATTGGATCAGCCAATCGCACCTCTTTTAAAGAATGCGTCCTACAACAGGGTCCACACCTCCTCACTGGGGTGCACGTCTCTGTCCCTTCCTTGCTTTGAGCTGCTCAGGTTAAGCTTCCTAAATAACTCCTAAGTTAGGACTCCTTGCTAGAAATGTTTTGAGTGGAGAGCTCTCTGTAAGAACTGTCAGAATGTTTGTGAATACAGCCCCTGAACGCTGTCACAGCACAGTTGGGTGTTACTGGTACAAGAAACCCACATCTTACCACACCCAGTCACAAGGTAAACTCAGGCAGCACCAAAAGAGAAGCCGATACGCAAGTGTCTTAATCTTGCATTCTATTGACCATCAACACCTCTGGTTGTATAGAAGTCTATGAGAAAATGACTCTACTTCTCTCTTGATTTATTACCTCAGTAAACATTGTAAACATGAGTTTATGGTCTCAATCTCTAGTTTCAAGTCTTCTTCAATACAGCATGATGTTCATTTAGTACATTATGGTCCATTTAGAGTCACACAGACCATAAAGCAGGGGATGCTTTAGGGCGGGGCTACCAGTCCGATCTGGGAGTTGTCGGTGTTTTCCCCTTTCAACTTTAACCCTTTCACAGTTCATGACAGTTCATTGTTACATTTTGGGTGCCTAATAATATCTTGTTCAGTGTTCGTTGTACTTAGTTCCCTCTTGTGACTCTTCTGGTTGCAAAAATAAAAACAAGATGGCGACAGCTAAAAACCAAAATGCTGAACCCATGGCATCCAAACCGTAATACGTTGTTCCATTAAGTCCACTTCATCAGTCTATGGTTGACCTTTGATCCAGAGGCAGCAGGAGTAACTCTTTAAAGACTGAGTGAACCCTTTTATATAGAAGTCATTCTGTGAACACCTATTTCATCCTGTTGCAGTTATAAACCAGTCTGGATCTAATATCTGATATCAGGGTGGCAACAAACGGAGAATGTGGAACCCATCTGGAGCCACTCGCATCTGTTTCCCCACTGAAATATGCATGAGAGCAACTGGAGGTGGCTTTTGAGGCCTCGACTCAGTTATTTTTTTTTTTCCACTTAATTGCTTAACTAAGTGGCACATAGGACTGTGAGCTCCATCAAAATGCTTCTGAATGCACAGCAGCACTGTGGCTGCACAGGAGGATCGCTGCCGACATGCTGTTTACACTACACAAGGAATATGAATAAATGGCAGAGGAGCTGATCCACAAGTGGTGCAAAACCCCCAAAGACTGCTGGCGTCAGAATCCACAGTGTATAGAAAGCAACACGCACGAGTGTGACATGGCAGCGGCACATCATGCGCTCTCATCCTCCTCTTGCTCCCATCACTCCACCATGCCAACCATCTCTGTTATCTCAGCGTTCTTCACTGCTTGTTTGTAATATCAACCATTTTACAACTGAATCTTGTTTCATCGTTAAAGGCCCCTGGACAACATCGGTTAAATGCTTGAGCATGTCAATTTAAAATGTACCGAAGTCCTCACTGTTTCCTTTCAATAGTACCTCATTTCCTTTTTGGTATCCACTCCGTCGCTCACATTTGCATGTGGTACGAACACCGTAGTGCGGATTGCTGTTTCCTTTTTGTCTTTTCATCACCGTCAACTGGCCGGGCAGGAAAACAAATAGGGTGTTTTTAAATTGACACAAACGTTACAGCGCAATCAAAGCCTTGATCTAAAGCATTCCATTTAACGCCAGCCATTCATGTGCCGATTTTAAATTGCTAACGGCACCACGCTGTGCCAAGTGTCTATAATCACAGCGACAATATACAATATTCTGGCCCGTGGGCGAGAGCTCCCTCTCCAATTATGTTAGTCTTGGCCTGAGATTGAATCTATTACTGTGTAATTGCCTCTATATCTCAAACTATCACCCGGAGCAGTTCCACAGATTATTCACACGTATGGTGTGTAAATGTTTGGAGGAAATCAATGCTATTTTTAGGATGTTGTTGATGTTGAAGGAGCCGTGTCCTCGTGGAGGTCTATCTCATCCCACATTATTAGCGATGCTGACCCAGTAGTTTATTTTGACTGGAATGGGAAAAAACCGATTCGGAAAAGTACATTTGAGCACCGAGCCGGGGTCGTGACAAATCATCTCTAACATTTCCTGCAATCGTTTGGTCTCTGGAGCAGTTTACTGCTTCAAAACAAATCAGACGGCATCAGTCAAGCTGTCAGACTCTGTGAAAGTGGACTTACTTTGACTCAACTTTCCTGTGATCGTCCAGCAGTAAAGCATCCGGATCTCAGACTCTAAGCAGAATAAAATATTTCTAATTGACCCTCGTGCTCTCAGCTCCCTGGCCTGTCAGGTAGAGGAAAGGTTGAATCAGCGTTCTCATCTTTTTAGCGGACCACGTTATTTAGATAAGTGCTGCTGGTTGCTCCTGAACTTGGTGATGTTGGCTGTTGGTTCACATGTCCGTCGGCCCAGCGCTGTGCGTCGTAGCATAATAGCTCTGATCCAAATTGTATTGCATCGGTCCCCAGAGCATGAACCACCTTCCCTTCCGTCACCATTATCATGCCAAAGTATCCACTTCTGCATAAAACATGCAGCACGTTAAGGCACACATCCCCATCTACGTACATAAGTAACGCTCTGCATCATTGTGAAGGAGCCGCTGAGTAGTGCTGCTGTTTGTTAATCTGTTGGAGGAGAGAGGAAATGTGCGATTCAGGACACAGACGTTTATGTTACAGATTACTCCGTGACACGATTATCATTTCACCTATTCATTGAAGACACACTAAGCACCGGAGGACAATGACTTCTGTGCAACATTCTTGTTTGCTCTCCCAGATCGGAACAGTACTGAAATATTAAAGATGTGCTATGTAAACAGAGCAGCTCTTTGTGAGGACTAGAAAACATCATTATGTGGATTTCCAGCCTGAAAATAAGCCACATCAGGCTGCTAGCCCGGGTCACTGCAACGCTGCTAAATGATGGCTGGTCCTCCAGGAGTCTTAAGAAAGCCACATCAAGGTCTCCTCTCACCATGACAATGCTGCAGATGATCATTTGTGTGTTTGAAAATGGAAGAGGAAGCACAAGGAGCACACACGCGTGTGTCCTGGTAATGATGTGTTATTCCACTAACCGCTGCACAAAGACAGACGGAATCTTTTGAATGCAGGGTGTGAGCAGAGATTCAGAAAGGTGCTTTCATGTCGTTTTTCTAACGAAATGTGTAAAGACAAAAAAAACAAAACCATGAGAAGGTGTTGCATCCAACACTCCCGGCGCTGGTTACAGCAGAGAAGACGTGTCTCACAGTAGCACAGAACCACAGCAGCTAACTGGAGGTCTCATGAGGACACATGAAGTAACAGCCACATGTCAGACCACGCTTTGCTTTTATTTTAGCCAAATTTACAAAAAAACATGAAACCTAAAGAATGATTTTAAATGTGCAGCACTTCCTTTTAAACATTACATTAATTTAACTCAAAGTTTTATCCAAAGCGACTTACAATAAGTTCCTTCAACCATGTCGATACAACCAGAACATTACAAGAATCATGCAAGTAGATCAACTACTAATTCAGGTGGCATTATAATAATAATAATAATTATGTTTCCTGCTAAACTCCTCTGCTGTTGCACATTAAGATTAAGAATGACACTCCTCTGGGCTGCATGTGTTCTTTTATACTTCAAATGTTTAGCTTTGTTTTCGTCCTCCCTTCGAGCCCGTTGAGTTGAATCAACAGTGAACTACCGTGAGTCTCAGGTCTCCTCAACGCTTTGTTGAGATGTGAGTTTGTGTGCGAGCCTCTGTGGCCTATCGTTACCCATAACACCCCTCTCCTCTCTGCGTGCGTTCACAAAGACATTTACGTGTATTTCTGCAGGATCGTCATTTAGCTTCAGTTGTATTGAAGCATAATTCCAGTACGATTATCGGCAACGCATCACTCAGGAAATGAACTACTTTGCTGCGCTCGGGAGAAAATAACCGTCCAAACTAAGTACTTTATGAAATGATGTGCAGCACAGCCACAAGCTTCAGCGTGCGAGGGACAACAGGGAGGCTGCTGCTGTTGGTAGCAGCAGTGTGTGTGTGAACAGGAAGTTTGAGTATATCTCATCGTCAGAAGTTCTCTTAAACCTGCTAAAGGGTCACCACAGTGCACACAAATCTGCTCGGAAATAGTTATCAGAAGAAATTGTTTACAAAAAAAAGGTTTTTGAATTATAAAATAAAAATGCACAACCTCATGTGCATCATCTTCCCATCTTCTTAACAAATCTCCGACACGAACGTTCTGTGTGGAAATGGAGCTCCGTGCTGCTGGGTGCATACGTGGGCGTTCCACTGATGTGTGTGTGTGTGTGTGTGTGTGTGTGTGTGTGTGTGTGTGTGTGT
>NW_022280099.1:1920523-1929392 GCF_004355925.1 Anarrhichthys ocellatus | reverse complement strand
GTGTGTGTGTGTGTGTGTGTGTGTGTGTGTGTGTGTGTGTGTGTGTGAGAGACACCTGATTGATTTATTCATCTTCATGAACAGCGAGTAGGAGCACTGCGTGTCTTGATGTGGCACCCTAACAGCGGTCGGGACCTCCCTGCTGCTGTTTGAAACGGGAAACCTCTGAAGAGTCCTGAGAATGTTTTTATAGGATAACAAATGTCATGACCTGTTTTATATAGTATGATAAAGATGTCAATCAATACGACTCTTCTGCAAACTCCTTTAAAAGTAGACGAGGGTTTCATCTGAGATGAGTGCACAGCTTGAAGGAGTGCCGCTGATGTGCCCGTCGGGTTTCTTTTAGACCACGTTGCAGTAAATCTGCGCCTCACTTGTTCCACACACGACAAAGGAGGCCGATTCAAAGCGCAGGTTGCGTGGGTCAGAATCTTCTGTGGAGATGAGCCCTGGTTACAGGCAGGTTTGAATACGCTGTGCTTTTATCAGACTGATTGGAGAGCAGTGGGGGTTGTATCACAGCAGGACAATAAAGGCTTCATTCAGCAGAGGAGCAAAGCGGATCCAAGGGAGAGCTGCGCGCTTCTTTTTTTGCGTTTGGAACAAATTGCTATTAGCTAAAGAAAGCTGGCTGTGCTTGTGTAAAACTCAGTCGATTAGAGACTGACGGAGCAGATTGAAATATTGCTTTTCCACAAGTTTACATGTTAATGCTTGTTGAACCGTAACCGTAGTTGGAGGAGCTCAGCCCCAACACACACACTGCAGCGTGCTGATAAATCACACAGTAAAAAGCATCCGAGCGTATCAATACTATCATCTGATCATTTGTATTTGATAGTTTAATACCCATCCCTGCTCAAGAGACGGATTAAAAACTGAAATTAAAAATATAAATTTGATAAATAATTTCACATTCAGTCCAAAGTAGAACGTGAATCCATCGGGGACATCAGGGTCAATGTTCATGTCTTTCAAACACACAGGCCTCCTGTTGGACATGTGCAGTCATCGAGGTCAGATTAAGATAATAATAATAATAATAATACATTTATTAAGATGACCCTGGTGGGTTATGGTCTCTGACTTTACAAAGCTCCTCCAGAGACACGGATGACGTTCTACAACTGTGCTCATCACGACTGATGAACTGATGCTGAAGTGTAAAATCATTCAGTTACCTCTTTAATTTCACACGTCTGCTTTGTCTGGATTAATTACACAGTTTAACGCAGGGTGAAATACGGTTTTACTGACGACGTTATCCACCAATATTCAGTAAAACGTGATCAGGACGTCAGCGTTCAGGCTCCTCTAGTCACCCGTCTGATGACGTTACAACGTAAACAACCAAAGCGTGTTTAAATGGACAGGACGAAGGTTCAGTGCAGTTACATTATGATGCCTTCAGGCTCTGTTCAGTCAAAAGTATTTGGCGACGGTAAATTATAACGTTATCATGATGTGTTCACATGTGATCTCGTAATATGTAGTATTAGTGGGAGACTTGAATACATCCAGTTGTATGAAGGAGACGTTTTCACAGCAATATAAATATTATATTCGAGATGAATTATGACCCGTTACACTGACTCCAAGCAGATTATAATACATCACTACAACTACTAATGACAAGAATTGTTTTAATTGATAAAAATACAATCTTTCATTTTCTTATTTGAATTGTATGTTTTTATGAGAGAATAATAAGTAAGAGAAGAAAGATTAGTAAAGTAAAAAGACAACATTTAGAATGTCTTTAGACCAGCTGCTATAATCAAACAACAATATGGATCATCAATGATCTGCATTTAGTATCGGCCGGGAACAAAAACCTGATCACGGATCTCTAAAAGTTACATTTGCTCCTTTTTAAGATTTTTGTCCTGACATGAAATTTGATCCGATCTGTGACTCTGATCCGCACCGTTGGTTTTATGATCCGTTGCACGTCTGCGACCTGTTGAACGAGCGCTGGCTGGTTTGCCGCTGTGATTAAGGAGCAACAAGTCTGATTCAATAACAATATGTTTGAGAACAATGGCTTGACTGACAGGTCCTCGTTTACTGCTCGTTTCATACTGAATGTATGAATCTGCAGCAGGGTGCAGCTGCAGCGAGCCCTCAGCTGTTTGGGCCTAATGAGGTGCCTCATGTATCTGAGAACAGTCGGGCTCTGTAGTGTACCAGCACAACGTTTTCATGAATCTTCGTCTCCGAGGGCGTTAGATTACGCATTAACACGTTAATCACAAATTCAGAATCGCTGAAAAAAGTCATTTGACTGAACATGGTAATAATAACACACTGTCACGGTGTATGTCTCTCGTGTGTATCATCCCATTGGGAATCAAAGCCTGTTCCGTGTTCTCTATAGAGCCAGAAAGGCTTCTGTTAGCTGTGTATATCGATTTGACAAAAAGTGAGAGAAAAAGCGTTTAATACGAATATCCTTTATTACAATTTATGATCCTTTTCCTTTATGCTCAAGGTGTTACCCCCAGGAGTATATCTTCGAAGACGATATCTTCAAAGCGATAACTTTGCTCTGAAAATGTATACAAGGAAGCACAAAGGAGAGAAATCTATGGATGAAGTGTCTCCGTTCCCAGTAAATGCTCTCATTTCATTACAGGACCTTGGCTGCACTGCAGGGATCTGCAGGACTCACTTGTCATCTGCAATACAGTACAACTTTACAGTCCACCCTCTGGACCTTTCTGTGGTTTAATTAAACCACTGTGTCAGTAAAGATATATATATATAGAGCACAAGATAACAGAATGTGAAGCCGTTGTGGCAGCACGGCTCTATGGACGGCATGGACGCTGCTCTTCTTGTTCGGCCACTTTGACTCGAATATCTCAACAATCTTGTGATGGATTGTTTTGATATTTGGTAGCGATGTTTATGATCCCCAGAGGATGACTCCTACTCACTTTGGTGATTGTTTGACTTTTCATCATTAGGTCAAAATTTAAATGTGGCCAATCCCACATCCTGTCAGCCTCCGCTGTACTTTGCATTTAACAAAAATATAATTCCCATCGTGAATCAATTTATTTTCATTATGAATTAGAAAATGTGCCATAAATACATATAGTTCAGGGTCGTGGTTAGCACAGACATGAAATAACAGCAGCACACTGTAGACATCTTATCATACGGGCAGTAAACCACAAGAACACACTTCATTCTTTTCAGATAAAAGAAACATGAGTAGAGGCTAGACTATCTTCAGCACACCTTCTAAACATCAGCACTTTAGCGTCGTCATTAGCTGGTTTCGGTACGTGTTGGCCGTTCCCTCATGTCTGGATGTCTGTCTGCATCCACCTCTAGATCTACACTGTTACCAGTTTGAACTGAGTCCAAGTAGGACAGTGTTGATGTGTTATAGATTAACACTTCCTGTTCTATGTTCTGTAACTACAAAATACTGTGTGTGTGTGTGTGTGTGTGTGTGTGTGTGTGTGTGTGTGTTTTTCTCCCTTAGGCCATAACGCAGTAAATTAGACTGTGTTCTTAGTCAACTTGCCGTGCTAAATAACAGTTAAATGTACTGTAAGTCAGCGTTCTTCAGACTCTGCAGCGAGGGTTTTTGCTGAGAGGTCGCTGCTCTGGTGAGCTGTCAGCGGCCGGCTGTTTCCCAGATTAGCCTTGATGTAAACCGCCGTTAGGCCGACTTCAAGTGGGCCCTGAAGGTAGAGATGCCTTTGCTTTCCTGGCTCGACAATATCATCTTTTTGTTTATTAGTCTCAATAAATAAACAATTGATTATTTCTCAACACCAAAATGGGGGTCAGTGCAGCTGAATGTCTTGATGCAATCAGTGATGCTTGTTGTGAGACTGTTGGTGAGTAATTCACTGCTCAACAAGGTGTCTCATTATACAACAATATCTCGTCCTGAGAACAGTCAGTATTCATTTACACGGGCCTGCGACGGATGGACTGCTTCCGCTGTCAATTTGCCACCGAAATCGGTCTCATTACGGCGTAACAGCCATCAAATCCACTGAATAGTTAATATCCTTTTCATTGTGAAGTTGTACAAATCCCTTTCTGTTCCACAGGCATGTCGAATGTGGCTTTAACAGGAGTAATGAAAGCAAAGCCCCCCCTGCAAAATGCAATTATAGAGTCTGAATTATGAACAGTTAAACCCCCCTAATGATGCTCAAGCCACTGGAACAATTATTGCATTTCATTTGTAGATAGCATCACCGCAGATACGTCTTGATTTGACATTTCCAAAGGTTCATCAGGAGCTTGTTGTATCAATCCAACAAGGAGCGAGCAGAGGCCTGAGGACGTCTCGCATGAGGAGGTAAAGGGCGCAGCGGTGAACCGTAGTGTGAAAGATGTTCATGGAAGTTTAGTCAGAGTTCATAAAGCCTTTAGGAGAAGGATCCTGAAGAAACGTGCGCCTCTATGGATCAAAAGAGCAACAACGATGATTCTAGTGGTGATTTCTGGCTCTCGCGTCAACATGAAGACTGCTCTGAAAGGTGTGATGTCCTCTGATATCTTATTTTACTATCAACAATTCTATGAAAAGACCAAAGACAACAATGAATTATTTTATGAATTAGTTTAAGATTTGTATTTTTTTTAATGTTGCTCTCAATGTACATACATAGAATATATACAAATACATAAAAACAATATAAAAACAAGGACAACAAAGTAGAACAGAGGTAAGCATAAACATTTAACTACTATGTACAATATGAATATAAATAAATATCCAAAAGTATATACATGAACATAAAGAACAATGACAACAGAATTGAGGTAGTGGTCTCTTTATCTTCATGTTTTTACAGCATATTACAGAATTGTTACTTGACAAAGTCTGATGCTACAATATTCTTCCCCTCTATCTGAAATCATTTTATTTCATATTTGACAAAAAAACGTAAACTCCCAAATCTAATGTGAATAAACACATTTTCAAAACAAGGAGCCTTCTAGGAAAGTGATCCGAGGCCAGTCCCAGTCCCACAGAGTCCCACACAGTCCCAGTCCCACAGTCCCACACAGCCCCACACAGTCCCACACAGCCCCACACAGTCCCACACAGCCCCACACAGCCCCACACAGCCCCACACAGCCCCACACAGCCCCACACAGCCCCACACAGCCCCACACAGCCCCACACAGTCCCACACAGCGCCACACAGTCCCACACAGCCCCCCACAGCACCACACAGCGCCACACAGTCCCACAGCCCCACACAGCCCCACACAGCCCCACACAGCGCCACACAGTCCCACACAGCCCCCCACAGCCCCACACAGCCACACAGCCCCCCACAGCCCCACACAGCCCCACAGCCCCACACAGCCCCACACAGTCCCACACAGCGCCACACAGTCCCACACAGCCCCACACAGCCCCACAGCACCACACAGCGCCACACAGTCCCACAGCCCCACACAGCGCCACACAGCCCCACAGCGCCACACAGTCCCACACAGCCCCACACAGTCCCACACAGCCCCACACAGACCCACAGCGCCACACAGTCCCACACAGTCCCAACAAACCTGAGGAAGATTAGACCTGATGCAAGAGACGGTCAACCCAAATCGACCAAACCGAGAGAAGAAGAATCATTGTAGGTCGTGAGGCACCATGTGATCCAAGCTGATAGCGAATCCACTCAGACACACAGACCCGAGACCCTATACAGCACCAGATTCAGGGTGTCTGCGGTATTAAGGCAGTCAAATGCCTTTTTTTAATATAGGTCTTTTATTTTAGATGAGAAGAATGCAGTCAAATCCCTTGTATATGCACACACACTTACTGATGCAGACCCATGACACATTCACCCACAGGAATACATGTCACAGATTTCATATCACATCTTTTGTGCAGTCTGTCTGTTGAGAACCAGGCCACGCCTGTGCTCGTGTTGTTCCCCTGAAGGTAACAGGAATCAGGAAGTAAACAAATAACCTGCTGATCATCCTACGCTCGTTAAACAAGCGCAGCTAGATTCTGAAATATCGTCCAGACAATTAGGTAAAGTGAAATAAGTCATTATGTTTCAGAGTTGTTTTGTAGTCGGCTGGATTTGACTTTGTATGCAAGTAGAGCTGGAGAAGATTCATTTTGTGATTTATTTAATGTGTTTATACTGTGGAAACATGATTCAATGTCTTAAAAAGCATTAGATATCGTTTAAAATGTGCAGATCTCTTGTGATTGGACTGAATACCATTGTAACCGGTCTGGGTCTGGTCCCGGTTCCTGGGAAGTCTCATTTGAGGACTTGTGATTTCAACTTCCTAACGCACTATTACACCCTCAAGTTTTCATGTTTCCCTCGTGGTCACATGATTGCTCTTGAGATATATTATATTAGCTGGACTCTAAGAGTTGCTTGAGGCCGTCCTGCTCTGTAAAGTGTAGCGAACTATAAACGGGAGCTTGTATTTTCTACTGGTGAGGCACCCTCGAGTGCTCATTGACTGTTTGGATTTCAGAGCCGCCTGATGAACGAACGGCGAGATGTGAAAGTGTACAATAGATCCCCTGCAGGCTCTGCAGAGCCTTTTGACCTCGTGGAGCCGCAGAATGAGGCAGAAGTCTTGTTTGTTGCTCTGAGCTCTCGCTCCGGCCCGACACACACACACACACACACACACACACACACACACAGTCACATCTATTTGACTCGTCTTCTTTTGACTCACCTCAGCATGCGCCATCAGCTTTCTCTCTGCACTTATTCGACCTGCTGACCAAACTTCAAACCATAAATAGATGAATAAATAAACACCAGCAACTTGTCAAAGGCAAACACTTGAAAATGAACACGCAAGTTGAAGTTCAGCTCTGGTTTCTGTCTTTTCTAATTTAGTTTTATCTGTCGAGGCGCGTACAGAAGCTCCACTCTGGTGGGATGAAAGTGGAAAGGGGGGCGCAATGTTCCCTGGTCCCTCTGGACCGCACTCCATCTAAATTAAGCTTTGGCACTTTATTTTGTCTGCAGATTAGCATCATTTATGAAGTGCCTCCTCATTACGAGGCTGTTACTCTACTTTATTAGGGCCAGAATCTAGGTCTTTGTGTACGCTGCCTGATGACATCGTTTACTCTCACGGGACACACAACTGCACTGTAATGTCTTCCGTTGAGTTTGAGCAGCTGTGACTCGTACAGGTCACCTCAGCTTCAGGACTGAGAGGAGAGTCCGTTTGAAACCGCTTTGAATTCTGCTCTCGTTCTGCCCGTTTTCATTTTAAAACTAATTTGTATTATTTTCACATACGTACTTTTCTTATTATTTTTGCCAGCTGATTTTCATGCATGGAAGTACACTCGTCCCTGTTGTGTTTTGAGTGATTGTCCCAGATGAAAATGCCAAAACACATCTTAATTTGGCTGCTTGTGTTGCGATTCCCCCACACTGTTGTTATTTACACGAGCTAACAAGGTTAGGAAAGGATTTAGACTCCTGAATGTCATGGCGGTTTTAAAGAAGCAGAATCTAATAAGCTCCCCTGTCAGGTCGGGTTGCAGCAGAGCATTAATATGCATGAATATGTATGAGCATCTCTTCCTCACATTTAAAGGATTAGCAGCTGAGACTGTTACCTGTTTTAGAATTGCCGGAGGAGAAGTATTTTGGGCTCGACCGGGGGGAGAATTATTTATCATCATCATTATCATGTGCTGGGGGGCACGCCGTGCTGAGCTAATGTCGATGCTGCACCTCTACGGCCGACCGTAATTACGTGATCTCAATTTACATATTATGATAATCTGCGAGTCATATAGCACTTTGCTCATGTACGGTTATGAATTCATAGGCTCTAACTGTCTGCATGGTGCAGGGGGGTTGAGGTGTGCGCTTTTGACCCACTTTCAGGAGTCTGGGTCACTGATGGCCAATTCTGCTGAGTCAGGTCTACCCTTCCTCCCGCCTACCTCCAAACTGTCCCCTTCATATGCCCTCATCCTCTCCAGACCAATATATTCCCATTTACTGCGGGTAACTGTGGGTATGAGCAGAGCTACCAATATTACTGGGTCATTTAATGAGGGCAGAAGTAACGTGACAGGGAAACCAGTGGGGTTTCGTTACCAGAAGGTTGCCAGTTCAAATCCCGGAGAGGGCAAAGTAGAGAGAGCCCCACATCTCTCACATAGGGATGTCAGGAGAACTGATACTTCCAAGTCGATGCCAAAATTAGGAAAATGTGACGGCCAGAGAACCCGAGACTAACGGCGTCTAAAATCTGAAAAGACTACTAGAGGAGCGCTAGTTAGCGTTAGCTGTTAGCTGTTAGCAGCCGGGGGACAGCACAGTCCTGCTGGGCTAAACAACGGAGCTAACGTCACAGGAGGCTGCATTAAGTCTCATTATGATGCTTTCAAGCTCTATTCAGTTAAAATAAGTATTGGGCGAAGGTCAATTCTAATGTTAGCACGATGTGTTCAAATGCTAATGCACCAACATGTCTAGTACCACACATGTAAACTCTGAACGACAGCTTTTTCCAGATCCATTGTAGTTTATAACTTATTAAAAACATTATAAACAATTTACAAGTTTGGCTGTCACAAAATTGATATAACTTACAGTGCATTCATACTTGCTTATATGAATTATGACTATTATCGTTTCTTTAGCCAGGTTACATGTGTGTTTTTGATTGGCTGTAATGTGAGTTAAAATGTACAATCAGTGTAATATTAATCAGTTTTAACAATACACATTTCAAAGCTAACGTTTGTTATTTGAATTATACTGTGTATGTATATATGTGTATGTGTATATATGTATGTGTATATATGTGTATGTATATATGTGTATATATGTATGTGTATATATGTGTATATATGTAT
>NW_022280099.1:1902333-1920513 GCF_004355925.1 Anarrhichthys ocellatus | reverse complement strand
TATATATGTATGTGTATATATGTATGTGTATATATGTATGTGTATATGTATGTGTATATATGTATGTATATATGTATGTATATATGTATGTGTATATATGTATGTGTATATGTATGTGTATGTATGTGTATATATGTATGTGTATATATGTGTATATATGTATGTGTATATATGTATATATATGTATGTGTATATATGTATATATATGTATGTGTATATATGTATATATATGTATGTGTATATATGTATATATATGTATGTGTATATATGTGTATATATGTATGTGTATATATGTGTATATGTGTATGTGTATATATGTATATATGTGTATGTATATATGTGTATGTATATGTATGTGTATATATGTATGTGTGTATATATATGTATGTGTATATATGTATGTATATCTCTATATATATGTGTATATATGTATGTATTATTTGACACATATGAATGTGTAATGTACAGTGTGAATGAATTTGCACACATTTCCTGTCAAACACTAATACTGATTAATCCTGAAACATTAAACAAGCACAGCAACACTTCTTCATCACCTTTCTAATTTCCCAACGTGTTCAACGAAAGCATGCGAGTGCTCATATTTTAAGACGCTGCAGTCTGTGTGGCCTGAGTTTGCATCTTGATTGTGCATTAAATTCCCATACATTTCAGCTTACATAACCTGCTGCTCCTTTCCAGCGGCTACGCCTGGTAACAGCTGTGAGCTTTCTTTCACTTTATATCTCCGGGATGCAAAAATAAAGAAAATTCACCTTTAGAGTCGCACTCTAAAAAAAAGCTCTTGCAAGCACATCGTGTCTCAGCTACTCCAGATGAGCTATGGAGTGGGTCAGGATAGGAACCATTAGCTCCTCTGGCCAACCTACTGTGCAATGTGTGGATGAGTTTATAGTCACAGCGACCTTTGATGTAAATGAGTGTTCACCGTCAACAGTTCCCATCAACAAAGAGCCCTTCTTACAACGGATCAAATGTCACCGTGGACTACTTTAGCATCTCAGGCGTCCGTTGCACTTGGTGCCTTGGGGATAATGTTACGTTAGGTGGATGTGGGCGAGGGCTTAAAACGCCATACGGCTCAGCTCCACGTGAACAAGAGCCTTCTGTCATATCCTGATGAGGATGTTTAGGAACATGTTTTATGGTGACTGCTGTACGTAGCTGTTGAGCGAGCAGAGTTTATTTCACCGTGGAGAATTCACATCAGAGTGGAAATTTGACTGAACTGTCATGTCGTATTAAAACCGAAGTTAATTAAGAGAACGAACGGCATACAAAGCAAAAGCCTCGGGGAGCCGTGGCTGTGACTCACCTGCTGTATCCACGCTCGCAGAAGTGTCGGTACGAGTTTAAGCAGATCTGATGTCAGCCTACCGGAGTTGGCCAAAGTTGCTGTTTTGCTGATGGTCAAGCCCCTTTGATCATGAGGCATGGCGCGAGGTCCTGCGGCCCTCCAGTGGCTCAGCAGATATGACTCAATGAGGCAGAGAGTAAACTGAGTCAGCTCAAAAACAAAAAGCCCACTGTCATAACAATAAGAGCAGGATGGAAAATGAAGCGTTTTAGCTGACCAAACCGGAGCAAAGACAGAGTGATGACAGCGATGATCACGCATCCTAGATGAAACGCTCAGTGCTCCTAGGAGACTGGTATTACCTAATACGGATACAGCCTCGGACGTTCAACATGCAGTGCCGTGGACAGAGCTTTATTGGGGGGATAGAAAAAGATCCACTGTCTGCCCAGAGGCGATGGACGGGAATCGAGAGATGAACTGAGTTTGTGAGACGGAAAGGAGGAATGAGAAGAGAGTAAAAAACAAACAAAGAGAGGGGTGGCAAAAGCACCCGGAGGTCAACAACAACAGCTTCACAAGCAAAGATAGAGACGGCTGTGCCTCAGGATGTCGGCTAATGAGCAGGGAAGGTCTTTCTTTTCAAGAACGCAAGAGCACACGATACGACGAGGAGGCAGTCGGAGCGTACGCTTGATGGTCTGTGGCAAATGATCCTCTATTATTAGAGAAGAAGAAACCAACACAGAGGGAAATCAAGTCATTCTTCAAATGAGGGCTTTTATGCAGAAAGTCTGGAATGTATTGTGGGAATGTTTACTTCCCTAAAATGCATTAATCATTACTTCTAAAGGCACAAATGGCTCGTGAGAAGCTGTTTCTAAAGTTTGAGTAACGCCTAATGTGCTTTACTTCCATGCCAGTAACACTGCAGGCGAGGGCTGCTTCTCTCATCGCTGTGGAATTCTGTAATTGCACATCACTTTTCTTTCAATGCGTTGACATCAGCACCAGCAACAAATGTTTAAACAATTTAATGTAGATGCTTGGAGTCTCACATCAGCTGCAATTACATTAGTTTAAAGGTGGTGTTATTCTATATTTAAATTATTCTCAACAAATCCCACAAAAGGACCAAAAACATGTCTGCCTCTTGATACCTTTCAACTTGTGTGGTATATTTTTCTGTTTAAAATATTCAAAATTTCCGAAAACAGATGGCCACTGTAACTTTCAGCGAAACAGGAGGAAGTGACTATTTTCAGCGGCGGATTAATCCACCTTTGGTGCTCAAGTGAGTATTTGTGGTAGAAGGACGGTGTATTTGGGATTGAGTCCGGGAATAAACATCCAGTGTGTGTTGGTGGGAGTGAAGGAACGTGTCACCAGTGCACCAGTGAGGCTCATTGATGTGATTTTAATGGAGCTCAGAGGAAGAAGAGACATCAGACATCAGAAACACACTATATGTGTTTGTAGGAGGACACATCCATAGTTTGGTCTTTTCATGAATCAGAAAACTATATAAATAAAACTTCAACAACGGGGGGTGAGCTTACCAGTTATGTTTCACATTGCAGTGTCTGAGTTTGTGTTGTATATTGAAGTAAAAACCTAAATATTATGCGTCAGAACAAGTGTAACGATATGCAACGTTCAATCTGCTCCTGTTCGCCTCCTCTCTCTAGAAGAAACCAAAGCAACATGTTTATAGAAAATACGATTTTTGGAGTTGTGAAGAGAGCCTTCATGCTGACATGAGTTGATTTCATGCATTCCTCCAACAAACATTCCTTATTTCTGTTTAAAGCCAAACAGCAGAGGGAAAGGTGGTATCTTTGTATCTTATGTCTCTGACTGTAAGTCCTAAGCATCAGCAGAGGCTGCTTCTGTTGCTCTAACAGCTCTGATCAGGCAATGGGACTTTCACTAAGATGGCATTTATCTAAACTGCTGATAACATGTAACCGTATGAGGTGAAGCTTGCATGAAGCTTGACCGTTTACCAGAGTTACAGAAGTGTGGATGTGAAACCAGTTCAAGCTTTATTGTTTTTGATAAAGTAAAAGGTCAAAATGAAGAGTGGTAATTCATACTGGTAATGCCTCACATGCTGTGATTCATTCAGAATATGAGTTATCGTTCACACTCGGTCGTTACATCAGGTCGTTTAGTAATACAGTGGGATGTTCCTCCTACAGTAACTTTCCTGCTCAATTGATTAACACTCAGCTTCTCAGGAGGTCTTTCAGAGAGCAGCAGGGGGAACTGCTGAGACGCCATGTTGTCTCTTTGTAGCACATTCTGTTTTGCGCTTTTGCAAATGACTGCACGCAACATCATTTGCGTTGCGTCGGAACGACATCCTCGGGGGTGGAAATTAATAGCGTGGACACAATGGATTGTCTTGTTGTGCAGCCCTTTGCACTCTGTTGTGTAACTAGGTGGGCCGCACACACACACACACACACACACACACACACACAATACTACCGGTTCTCATAAATTCCCAGCCGAGGGTGAAAGCGAACGTTGACGAGGACCGAGCCTTTATCTGAGAGTGATAAATCCCCTTCCACTGCCACAGAGAGGATCACAGAGGAACCTTGAGCTGATTTATTGAGCTCAGAAACACAGAGAGTGAGGAAGCTGTCCTCTGGCGGGATATCGCTGCCATTCTTCATTTGGGTGACGTTTCACTCAACCCTTGAAGAGAGTCCAAGGGAATACTCCTTTCTGTTTTTAAGACAACTCTGACGTTTCTGCTTAATAAGACGGTGTTTAGGGACAAAAGAGGAAAATCTGAGGTGTGAAAGACTTGACAAATGAGACATCGCAAATACATTCTATCTCTTTTAGCTTACTCTTGTGGCCAATGTTGATAACAGCATGTCATGCCAAAGTATGTCCAGCCAACTCTTCAATACGTCTGTAGTAGATGTCGGTTTGGTTGACGTCCTTCCTCAGAATACCAGAGCTCCTGTGAGTATGTGGGCCCATCAATACGGCACCGCAGACAAACGGTCCACAATTAAAAACTTCAGTGGAATTTCTACTCTGCATTCAATTTTCAACTTTTTGCCGTTGCCGAATAACCGTTTTGCCGGAAAGCCCAAACTGGAGAATGCTAACGTTATTGTGATGGCATGGGGGAGGAAACAGCCCAGCGCTGAGAAGATGGAGAGAAGCTGGGAGAGCTTTGGTGACTGACTAGCGCCAGCATGTTCCTGGTCTGCTAGTGCGTTAGTGGTTAGTCACTACTTCATGAAGATGTGCTGATGAAAAACAAGTATTTTTACATCACAATCCCCATCAATGTCGATCAAGACTCTTCTGTAAGTTACTTTAAAATGTATGACGACTCGGACCGCACCTGGGGGCGTTAACAAACATGGATCCAATTAAATGAGACTAACTAGCCACAGCGGTCATAAAAGAATACACTTCATCATTTGTGGGTCGTAGTAGCTAACGGAGGATTGGAAAACTGTTTGAAAAAGTGCAGGCGCCTCCAAAGAATACATGACGGGTGATTGGATGAACCATCTGTCAATCAAACTCTAAGTACTCTAGAAATCCTCTCCAACTCTGATATAACTGATGCTACTGCAGCATCAACGCTAACCTCTTTAGGAGCCGCCATTGCTGTATGGAACAGTCACCTGTTAGCTTCCTCACAGGACGCTGACTGGTCTGTGCACGGGACACAAACCCATTACTTGAAGCCTGACGAAATTGATTCTCATGTGATCTTGTGACATAGCGAGAATCCAGCCGCCATGCAAGGGAAGCTGAGTCTGATTAATGCAAGGGAAACCGGCCCTGTGTCACTGCAGCGTGGGTAGTATATGCAGATGAACTGCCACCGGATGACGTAAAGCGAGGAGCTCAGGTGCTGGCAGCACGGAGAGAGACCTGGTGGTGTTCATAGTGCACTGCCCGCCCTACAGTGACACAGAGACTGTTGAAAACTGGAAAGGTTTCTCTTTCATCCCTCCCTCGTCATCCTCCCGATCTAACAGGTGAAGGTCTGCGAGGTGTGTGTGGAGCCCAACACTCCTCTGTAGCTCCGTATCGCGCTACACTCTAAGTCCGCTCACATTTTAGGTCCAATCAATTATTATTTAAATCCCGCTTGTAACTGTACATCGCTCAAATATTCCGTTTCACTGGGAAATACGACACAGTGCAGAAGCTGAAGATGAGCCTTTGTTTCACTGGGACGTTAAGACTTAAACATAAAGTGCTTCTTTCAAAAGCCGCCATTTTTATGATATTGAATCATTATAATGGGAGAAATCCATTGTTGAGGCGGCACAGAGACCAATTCCAGCCCTCACTCTAGCTCCAGTAAACAGTGAGGCAATGCAGCCACAATAAATGTGAGAAAAATTCCGTTTTTTATTCTCGCTTTGCCATCGTTTTCTCCGCCTTAACACGCAACCCTCAGCAGAGCGATAACAAGTTCACACCAGTTCTCTGGAGGCTGTCGGACTAAAGCAGGCGAGGCAGATTGAAGGACATCGGGTACACCCCGAGACTCGGCTGCAACACTTCATCACTAAATCAGCGCCTCCCACAAGGCAGTGAACATCACAGATCTAACAATGTGAGAGAACTTGAGGTCAGATATACTTTTAAAGGCAGTGAAGTTTTTTTTAAAGCCCTCCTCTGCGCTCACTGAAACCTGGGAGCTGTCCAGCACAGCCGGCCTGCTACCAACACACACTCCTCACTAAATAATGCACTTTCTCTTGTATCAGGGTTTGAGTCAATCTGGAACTTGTCCATTAAAACCGTTATTTCCACCACGGAGAATACTTTTACTCTGATTTGAGCAAATGATTTCACAGACAATTGCACAGCAGCATTGTAGATGACTCGTCAGCTGTGGCTGGGAGTTAAAGTCACAACATGATGGTTACCAACATGTTTCAAACCACAACTTTCTATTTGGATAACGGTTGTTATGTTGTAGAGGCGGACTAATCCACCCAACTTCTAATCCTCTTCATTAAATCACTGTTCTAAATTGATGTTTGCTTCAACCTGCATAACCGTAGCAACATGCTCAAAGCTTAGCCTCAGTGAACAGGTGTCTTCACTTTTGCTTTGTAAACGTCACCGTGTTTAGCAAAAAGCATGTAAATGCTCTTATTTGAACATGAAAAGGCATGAAAAGTCAATCCCAGATGTTTTCTTAAGGATTGCTACTTTGCGTTTCGCCCGAATCCAGTTGCCTGTTTGATGTGTGAAATCTGTGGATTACCTTGTAGTGGTACAAATTGTACGACAGTTTTACATTAGCTGACAGTGTATTTAGTCAACAGCCATATAACATGAATACAGTACAAGGGCCACATGGAGTCTGACGTCACTGTGACGCGTCATATCATGAGGGGAACCTCGGGACAGAGGGCCTTACGTCTCCAACCTTTAGACCCGTGTCTTGTTCCAGAGCTCCATCTGTCAAACACGCATGCATCACCCATCAGCCTGCAAGCTACATCAGCCGCCAGTCATGTAGCAGTGTAGCTAGTTGTCCTGCCAATCACTGCGGAACCAGAGAAGCCACAACTAGCACTCGTCTGTCTCAAAGCAGCAGAATGATGTCACCTCACGAGCAGCATGAAGGCAGTCAGCTGGTTGGATGGACACGCGGACAGACAGACAGATAGATGGTTCTGGTTTAATTTTCCCCTCCAAACCTCAGCTCATGTATTTCACTCATCCTTGTATTCATTGAGGCTATAAGAACAAGTGTGCTATTTTTAAGGCTAAGCCACTGGTGTGTGTTTGTATTCCCATTTCCACTGGCGTCACTGAAACATCCAGCGTATTCTCCTGGGTGATCTGCACTCAGCCGAGGTAGTGTAGTGAGCTCTGAAGTTTGGGAACGCTACATTGATTTATTTGGCCTTACATGGTTTCACAGGTCTGTACGCCGTCGCTCTGTCTCATTTCTTCAGAATAAGGTGTTTGGAGGGGGGGGGGGGGCTCTTTTGAGCCTCGTACAATTTTCCTGCTGTCAAGAAAGCAACCACGAAGCAGCAGTTCTTCCACACTAAATGAAGTGTTGAGGGAAACTTTTTTTGGCTCTAAGACCTGTTTTCATAATCTATTGGGTATTCTGAGATAGAGCTCATTCAGCACACGCCAACGGAGAGATGAGCATCCTTTGAAAAGCGTGCTTTCTCTAGATGTGTGGTTTTTGGCCCCCGACAACACCAATGTGCTCAATTTCAGCCACACATCGTCCCCGATGCGTTCACTGGGCGGCTGATCAAAGTGAGGAATGGGGAGAGACGGCCAGCACCAGGCAGCTCGTGATCGGTTTCATTTCGTGGCAGTTCCATCGAGTCTACCTGCGTTGCCGGGTCAAGCCGCGGCGTCCGGGCACGCTCCCGGGATGACCTTCAGCGCTAAACATATCCGACACCTTAATGGTCGAGGCAGACGGCCGTGTTTGTTCACTCTCCGTTAGGAAGAGAATTGTTTTCAAATTATCTCTGCACCTGCCTGCCGCATCACTCTGGTCAGCTGATCGCTCTGTCCGCTGCTCTGCAGGTGTGACCGCTCTGCTCCAGCTGACACAGCTCTGTGGTCAGGTCAGAGCTGACCCTGTGCTCAGCCCCCCAAAATAAAAATAAAAAAGATATTGTAGCAGAGAGCCATTGATTTTACTGGCTGAAAGGACAACTGTCATTAGCTAATTCCATCGTCTGTAATTAGCTCATTAACGTTAGCTTCATGAGTTGGTTGTAAACACGGTCTCCAACTGACTTTCTTTATGTTTCTAGAACTAGAACCAGTGTGCGAAAGCCTGGGGGTCTCAGAGGGTACGAGACCCCTTGATTGACACTTCAGACCTCCTGAAAGCTTCATTAGCAACATTTCGAGGGATCTCTAAAACATAAGGCAATTATTTGTCACTTGCAATTGTCACTAAAATGTCTTAAAGCAGTTTTCATTATTCAAACTTTTTAGAAATCCAAAGCTTGACCGACGTTCAGTGCCTAGTTGCGGTTGCTAAGCTACTATTGGACAATGGCTGTTTGGGTTTGGCTTAGGGTCAGAGGGTCAGAGGGTCAGATGGTGAGGAAAAGAGCATTTTGAGTGGAAAGAGCTTGCAAGCTGCAGGCAATTGTTGTTGCTTCCTGTCTCTGTTGCAGCCATGCAGGATCCCTCCTACGCTGCTGCTTCTCACAACGCAGTTACATAAAGATCAATATCTCCCGAAGACCCTTTCAGTCCCACCTTTTCTCTCAGATTGGCTGCACATTGGATAATATATATATATCTATATATATATATATCTATAGATATATATATATATAGATATATATCTTTTGGAAGTCATCTGTTGTGTTTAAATGGAAGGGATACAAGGTGGAGAGAATATCTGCAGACACCGGTGTCCGTGTCACGGTGCCGGTCAGGGTTCGCCTCGCTCTCTTTTGATTGCTCTTAAAGAAGCTGTGAAGGATACACGTCTAAAGCCTGAGCTGTTCTCACAGCCTTAATTCCAGCCGAATCAACTTGAATCTGTTCTTCTCAGTTTCACTTGCCGCCCGCAGCACAAATGCTCCTCGTGTGTCAGTTGGGGTTCGATGAGGTTATTCATCCAGAGCCTTTACTCAGTCATTACTCCATCAGATGGAAAAGTGCTCACATTAGTGATTCTATAAAAGCACGTGCATACTTTACACTCGTAGCTCTTCTGAGTTAACCAGGAGAATGAATTAGAAATGAGGCACTAGTAATAGCTCTGTGTAGAGATGCAGTGGCTGTGTTGTTGGGTAGGTGTAAGTTGGTGGGAGCCTCAATCAACATTCTATGCATTGTTCTTTTTGTGCCGTGTTAGGAAATGGGCTCAATGAACATAACCAATATAAAACTAAAGGCTATGGCAAGGACAGTATTTTGCTCAGCTTTGTTCATTGTCCCTGAACACATCAGCTGGTCCGCAGTGTAACAGGAATGTTGGAAATAGATATCTCATCACATTCCCGCCAGAAAGGAGACACGGTGTTGGGGATAAAACGATCTCACCTCGAGGTCCATAAAGCAGCAGTTCAGGAGGAAACTCAAAGTGTCTTTAATCTTTTGAGCATGTATAAAGATCAGATATCCGTATTTGTAAGATTGTTGATGTGTTTTAACGCATGGTTTTTTTTTATTTTTAATTGGTTTTACTGGGGCTCATCATCTCATATCCAATATTCAACTTTTGTTTTTATAGATTTAAATCGGTATCATCTTCTGTGTCAGACTCTAATCTCCACTCCGTCTCTCTCCTGGTTGCAGATTGCGAGCAGCCCCATCTGGCGAGGACTCGTGCAGACTCCCCGAGTGAACAGACGTCCAGTCGCAGTGACTGTACAGATATTTGCTTGCAGCGCTGTGTTTGAAACCAGTACAACAGCAGTTTCATTTTGTGCGAACTCAATTTCATTTCTGCTATATTGCTGCCTTGGGGAGAGAGCGGTGCTGTTGGCTGGCTTCTACTGTACAAACCAGGTTGAACTGTACTGGCTCAACATACATTTGAGGCTAATTGTGTGACTGGTTTAGAATAAAAGCCTGATGACACATCATATCTCCTAGTGTCACCATCTCATAAAGGGTTCTGTGATAGTGCAGTAGCCGGCATTTGCAAAAGGTTTCTGGTATAATGAAGAAGAAAAGTATATTTTTGTGTAAAAGAGCAAATGAAGTAATGGCTTCTGGTTTTTTTCATCTCCACAATGTCTTCACTACACATCATGAGTCACATTCAATCTCCAGACATAAAATCATAAGCCTGTTATTCACCGTCGCCTGCTGAGCTCTTCAATTAATTTTGGCATCTTCCGCAAAATCACATCACTAAAATTGAATGCGAGCAGATATGCAATTGAAGTAGTGCATACACAGCGTTGAGCCGGCCTCCATTTCCTTCATGTTAAAACCCCCGATACACACGCACACGCACACACACACTCGCCCACTCTCTACAAAAAATGAATCCAGCACAGAGAATTACCTACAGTGTCATTTTCTCCGCATGATCGCACAGATTTTCCCATCGCAGGTTTCTGCAGAAGATGCACCGGTTTATCTTTGCCATGTAGTGGAACTTCTTCAGCAGTGATGCCGCTGTCAGCAGGGCACACAGAGCTGATTACAGGGCAGAATTATCTAGATCGCCTGTCTCTCTCTCGGCATCCAGAGATATCCTGGCACCAAAGAACACAGAGAGGTACTTCCCTGCGCACACACTTGTTTATAAGATAATATCTTTTTACGATAAGTCCCCGTTCCCAAGCCCCGCCCCAAACAATATAAATGTATATGAGGGAGAACTAGGCCAAGCCTGAATCAGAATTTCAATAGACCACGTAAGCGCCACCCCACCGAGAATATCAATCAAAAGCTGTTATTCTTATGTCTCTGAGATGTGTTTCGAGTGAGACTCCACTCTGCTCGGTGGCAATATCTCAAATAATCACGACCAGTCACATATTATTTTTTCCTCCTGTGTATGAGTTATTCCTCTGATATAAACCACGTCCCCCCCCCCCACACTAGTATCAACACCACGGCATCTCCCCTGCGACCCCCTCCCTACACTACACAGCTGCATTAACTGATGTTCTGCTTGCTGATTCACTTGCTCGGTTTATTGGAATGATGACCTGAGGTATTTGGCTGCAGAGGCCAAAAATAGAAAGAGAGTGATGATGGATCATAAAGTATTTCGTTTATTGGACTTAATGGAGCTCAGTGTATCGGGAGAATAGTGACCCATTGAAATGGGAGTGTCAGCGGCGTATTCTAGTCACCATGAAGCCCCCCTGCTCCCTTTAGAGCACTGCATCGATGCAGGCAGCAGACCTAGTCACACATTGGAAAAGGAATAATAAATGAGAACGCTGTGAAATGAAAGGGTCGGCAGAGTAATGAGCTTAAATGGAAGTATTCAAAGTCAGAGTTCAGCTGCTCATTGTGTTGGAGTCAGACTTTGCCATTTAATCGCTGTGTGCTTTTACTTTCAAAAGAAGTTTTCCGTAAGATGTCAAGAAATCTTTTTTTTTTGTGTGCACACGAGAGCCTCTCGCTGTGAAACGTCCTCTCGGAGGGCTCTCTCCTGTTGTAACAGCCACAACATGATGGACAAACCCGCCACCTCCTGTGGCCTCAGCTCGTAAGTGAAAGGAGAGGCTGACGGGCGCACAAAGATGTGAGCGTGTTGAATTGACAGGCTGCACAGGTTTCGACCGCACACCCCTGGGAAGCACATTTTAACCCATACAGCTGATTGACTCCCAAATCAGCCTCATTAGCGGAGAGGAAAGTTTCAGGCAGGTGAGGTGGGGGGGGGGGGGGTTTTCACAGAGCCTGAAGGCCGAATACACGGCTTCCCATGACGACAACAAGGACAGTGTTGTGCTGACTGCGGGACCATGCAGAGTCCTCGGCTCATCTGAAATGCTGTTTCACATAATGGGAGCAAGCTGAAAACAAATAAACCAACCTGATAATGAGGCCTTCCCTCAATTTCTGCAACACTTCCCCAATATGAGCCATCTGTGCTTTTAATAGACAACAAACATCTGTGCCGCTCTGAAGCACAGAGTCTAATTTGTTCGGTAATTGTTGGCTGAGCACAGAGCGAACCAGGTTTTTGTTTTTTTTGGGTCAATATCTATTAAAGTTCTTGGAGATGTAATAAAATGGTCATTCATTACAGTATGCACTAGACTCTCATAATTCATAATGCTGCTGATGATAATGGAAGTTATAGTTCTCAGTCGTGGATGTTTCCACAGGAGGAGTCCTGTGGAAAGCTTGTTTCTAAAGTTTGGGAATTGTTTTGCTATAGAGGCGAAGCTGTTGAGCCGGCGACGGTGATCCGTCTGTCGGTTGTTGAGTCCATCACTGACTAAAATACCTCAACAACATTTGAATGTGTGTTCATGAAATGTGCCGCAGATATTCAAGGTTTGTAGAAGTTTGAAGCACTTTGGTGATCTCCAGACGTTTCCTCTGGTGCCACCACGGAGGCAGATATTGGTAGTGTTTTATAACTATTTGTTGCACACAGTCATGGTCCCCTCAGGATGACTTGTAGTAACTTTGGTGATAGCTATACCTCTAACTTTGACATCGAGCACCTCCATTGTGTCAACATTTAGATTTATCACCAAACACCTGTAAACCAACGGCATCTTATTGCTGTACTTGGGGTATAGTGCTAATTGGCAAATGCTAGCATGCTAACACGCTGAACTAAGATGGTGAATGAGGCCGACGTTACATTAGCATTGTCGTGTTAGCATTGTCTCTCTGAGCATGTTAGCATGCCGACGTTAGCATTTAGGTCAAAGCTGTGCCTAAAGGCCTTTACAAACCGTTTAACTTCACATCAAGATATTATTTCTGACGTTGTTCTTGTCATTATACAGACAGAACGTGAATATCACAGTTATTTATTCATGGAGCGAGGTTGATTTATTTTTTGCTTTCGAGCCACAAATAAAGGCCTAAACCAATCACGTTGTGTGAAACGGACATATTCAAAACTTACCACCACATGGAGAAATATACACGTACCAGACAACACTGTACTTCACTCAGAGCGCTTCACCAAACTCGCTAGTATAGTTTACAGTAGCTTAAGCTATACAACAATTTACCTCCGACAGAGGAAGAGACGTTGAAACAAAAATCATAATTTGAATGTACAGACACAGAAGCAGACATTGTGTGTGTGTGTGTGTGTGTGTGTGTGTGACTGATGTCCATCAGCAGCTGTAATAAGGAGCTGTAATGTCTTCAACACTGCAGCAGTATAGAGGTTTATTCAAGCTGTAATTCTAAAGCTTTGCTTATTAATGAAGGAGAGTAATTACACTCAGATGACCCCCTTCAGGGACACCTTTCCACTTGGTTTTGATGCAGATGCACAAATTAATAACATAGACCATGAACCCAGATATCCTCTCCTTAGTGTCAGTGGCGAGAAACGGGTGGACGTGAGCAAGTCAACGTGTATTTGAGTTAGTCTGTGAACGGTAATAAACGGTTGTGTTTCACCTGCTCTGCATTGTAGGAGCTTCTCTCCATGGGACATGTTGGCCACTGTGTGCAAGTCATGACATGTCTTCTGACTGAAAGCAGGAATCAGTGCTTTCTATGAGAAAGTAGCTAAGTGATGAACCTTGGCTTACAAAATGCTCTTTAAAAAATGAATAATTTGTCTTTTCAGGTGATGAATGATGATCTTTATGGCTTGATGTTTCATGTTTAATGCGGGGGAAATATAACTCCAATTTGTTATCGTGTTAACAGAAGAGAGAGAATGTGATTCCAGCTGATATTAATGGTGACATTTATAAAGATAACGCTGATTCATGCACGTCTGACAGGAAGGTTGACACTCAAATAAAAGACGTTTCTTTTCAAAATGAAATATGGACTATTTGAAAAGAAGTGACATTAGTTGTTGCTGGTTTGAAGCTAAAATTCAGATTGTGAAATATTGTTGAAATCATAAGCTGTTGTACAGCACACAGGTGCTATTAAATCCAAAGATTATAGTATTTGTATTTTTAATAATTTAAATAACGTTGATCGCTCTTACGACCCTTCTGGTTAGACACGTCCCACATGTCAGGAGGCCAGTACCATTTAAGAAATCAGTTCCTTGCTTCATCGTCCGCAACCTTTATTTTAAGTGTTAAATTGGGGCTTAATTCTGAGACCACAGCCGGCACAGTAAAGGCAGAGAGCCTGACAGAGGGAGGAGGTAAAGTGAAGGATAGATTGGACACTGCTGGGGCCAGGATCACACCGCTGAGAACAAAATACAGGTCTCTCTGTGTAATGGTGGCTCGGGAAAATGGTGCTCGTAAAGAGAGCGGGGAATGTTGGTGTGTTCCCACTTCTTCTGTTGATGCCTTGGCAATACAATAAGACACAGAACAATACAATAAGACACAGAACAATACAATAAGACACAGAACAATACAATAAGACACAAAACAATACTAAAATAGACAAAGAAATAACCAACTCTTCCACATTAAATAACAGAATAACTCCTTCCAAAATTGTTACAAATTACTGTTGAAAAATAAGTCTGCATTATGATGTGACGACTCTATGGTTCAGGTTTAGTTACAAAACGAGTTATTTGTATTTCTGTAACGCGTCGAGAGCTTTAAAATGGATGTGGAGCGATTGATTTGTGTTTATCGATATGATACCTCCATCTTTCACAACAAAAAACTAAATTCACTCGCTGAAGGAAGATGGTGTACTCGCTGTTGGCTATATCGTGAGTCATTTCCATTAAATAATACAATATAATGTCTCTTCTACTGCAGTAAACCACATGGAGTCTTTCTTTCCTACTGCTTTCAGAATAAGTTTCTCTGGACTGTATAGTTGAAGGTGCCTTCCCACCGCCGTGGCCTGACTGCAGCGCTGCTGTGAGTTGTGTTTGGCAGCAGAGTGTAACACCAGACCTGTTGTTCTGAGGTGTGGGCGCTGCAGTTGGTGCTGATCTGTCGCTGTTAAAACATGATGTGGATTAAAGTGTCTGTGCTTAATGAACTGGATTGAAATGTAAATGTACTTGAAAGCAGCTGTTTAATGATGAGTCTGTTTGTACTTCTGCTTTAACAAGGACACAGGATCACATTAGCTTGTGTCCAGGCGGCATGTTGGAGCCATGAGTGTGTGCTGTTGGACATTATCTCCCTTTCCAACACGGACCAACTCTGTATCTTTGTATTTCAAACCATTTTACAGATCCTATGACAGAAAATGTAATTTGTGCAGCTATGTGACATTTAATCGCTGTATTGTCATGACAAAAAAAAAGCAACTATGTCAATTAATACCATAGCAGAGAGAAGCCTTTTATTAGAACCAGAACCACAGTCTTGAAGGTGGCTCTCTGTGAACAGAACAGAACAGAAGCGTGGGCTGTTTGTCTCACTAATGTCACTCATTTTACTTTTAAAGCAGCTGCGCTTTAGAAAAATATGTGCTCTTGAACTAAACCTGCCTTGTGTTAATGGAAGCTGTGCTGTTGGAGGTGGAGAGCGGCAGCCCTCCGGGGATCCTTGATAAAAAGCCATTAGTCTCCTGTGGGCACTACCTGCTACTCTACTGTATGTAATGGACTTAACATGCCAGCTGTGTAGCTTTGTGTTGTGTGTTTTACTGGGATTAATCCCTGAAGGCTGATAGATGCTAAATGAATATATATGACCCAAAACAGTGAGGGTGAGTCCTGTAAACACACACACACACACACACACACACACACAGATACACAATCCTGTATTTTCTGCTGCTTTTCATAATGTTACGTTTATGATCAGCATCCAAACACAGCCTGGCCAGCAGCGGATAAGAAGTCAGCATCTTCACATTTAAGAATGTGTGATCCTACACACCTTTCAATGAACTGTTGTCATACAGTTACCTGTACGGCTGCTACTTGGTACATTTTTCAAATTATATTCTTAATTATTCTATTAATTCCAACAAACGGTAAAGAAACGGCCTTCCGAATTTCCCAAGAACCCAAGTTTTTATCTTACAGTTGCATTTGTTTGTGCGACCATCTGTTCAAATCCCAAAGATATTCAGTTTACTGTCGCATACGACAGACAGTTGAGGAGCTGGAGCCAACAAAGACCGAGTTCTGCTTAGCACGAAGTAAAACCTAAGTTGTTGAAGGACGTAGTTGGATCCTTGTGTGGGTGGACCTCGGACCCTTTTCGCTCCCCCGGGAATACATTTATGTACGTTATAAAGTTAAATACATCAATCTGATGCACACTGAGATCAAAACTAAGAGGCTAGATCCATAAAGAACTTGCTCATGTAAACAGTTTGATCATAAACACGCTGGTTGTGTAGATATTAATGGTGATGACACTGCAATAAAGGCCAACCCATAAAGTAAAGAAGACGGGGTCCGTGAAACCCTGACGCACTGAGGACAGTCCACACCAACATCAGACATCATATGTTCTATGAATACCTGGATTGGACGTTGTCTCCGCTTCATCACCAGAACACCTGAACGTGCAGCAACAGGACGTCTCGTCCTTCAGCACCAGTAGCTGCAGGTTGAAGTTCAACATCAGGTGAAAAGCTCTTCTGCTGCAGACTTCTCCGTGATGAAGAGCTTGTTAATCGTAGCCATTGGTTGAATTTCTTGGTTTGTCTGTCTCCTTTAATGAAATGCCTTTCACTGACTTGATGCATGCATTATAGTGTCAACACAGGGTTTGTATCATTCTGCTGCTGCCTCCTGAGCTGCATGGAGTATTTAGTTTATTCCCACTGAAAGTGTTGGTGCACGCTCTGCCCATTGAGATAAACATGACCACAGAGTGACCTGACAGCACCTCACACTCGCATTAAAGTCTTTTTGAAGTCATTTGAAGAATCTGGAATGGCTTTCATACAAATGCGGGAACTCTCCCACGTGTCTGTTTTTGTGGTTCAGGGCACTTCTTAAAATGATTTTTTGCTGCAGCGCAGTTGAAACCGTCGAGCTAACTCGCTCTTTTTAACGTCAGCCGTTTGCTGGGGTTGCACCAAATTGCAAATCAGCGGCTGGTGACATTCTCTGTCATGTTCGCACAGAGGGAGTGAGAAAGGGAAGAGGGAGGGGAGAGGAGAGAGGAAGCAGAAACGCTATCTAACACCTGCAAATGGAAACTGTCACAGCTTGATAACAAACCCAGAGGAGGTTGAGCAGAATAAACACCGCGCTCTCTAATGTCGCTGCTTAATGAGCTTTTCAATGATACTATTCAGTGAGATGGAAAGAAGTGACTGGCACTTGAGTGTGATTCACAAGGCGAGCCGGGTTCTGTGACCCCTGTGAGTCTCGGTGGCCGTACATTTCCCTCCGCTCAATGACCGAGGTCCTATAGAATATCATAAGAGGAGTCACCGCCACGGCTGGGCGCTCCTGCTCCGTCTTTGATTTAGTGCCGGGAGACGGTCGGAGACACTGACGCAGCCTTGCATGACTGAAGGCAAATGAAACGGGGAACTGACCACCTCATCTTCTCAAGGGTGTCTGTGGAGGGCGGCAGGTGCTTCATGTGGGGTTGGACTCTGGGTGGAGGGGTCCGCAAAGTATGTTTTACTAACGAGGACACCTATTTATCTCTTCAGAGGGAGAGAAGAGGGAGAAGTAAATCGCATTACACCAATGCACCGTAGCATGCATGCAGCCAAACAATGCAAGGCTGGAGAGCTTGCTATCTGTAAAGCTACATTATATTTACACAGATGTACAGAAATATGATAGTAGGCAGAATTGATGCAACGGTGTATGTTAGCTATCTATAGACGGTTAGCTTTTTAAAGACTTTATAGCAGAAGAAGGCTACCTATGGTGGCTTAACCAATGGCGCACTAGCAATTTATTAAAAGGTATTTATTTATGGTAGTTTGATTGATTTGTCTGTTGATTTGTTGACCCGCCCTACTCGGCCTCTGATTGGCCGGTACTCGTTGCCTTCGTTATTGGTGGAGGTTTTGGAGGGTTAATGATTTCAACTCGGAGGAGGATGTTTTCATAAGGATGGCAGCCTTCGTGTGGAGTGCTCTCGTATATAATTATCATATATAATATAGAAAATTGTTTTTCAAAAATGTTATGCACGCTGCTGAAATGGATGGAATATAATTACAGCTCCGTTGGAGGTTTAGATTTTGATGAGGTGTCGTACATAAATGTAATGTTAACTTTAATGTTGATATGGAACGCTGATTAACAATCATTATTTTTAAATGGCACTTTATATCAACAAGGTTTGCGAGCCCTGCTCTATGGGTGA
>NW_022280099.1:1893966-1897333 GCF_004355925.1 Anarrhichthys ocellatus | reverse complement strand
GTGTAGAGAAAGAGAGCGCAGTCAAATCTCAGTTGAACTGTAAATGAGATATTACTTGTGTATGAAAACCAGTCACACCGGATGTCCAATACATATTTGATGGTGTAAGGAAATCTAGAAACGAGGGCCAACAGTTCAGGAGGACATGCACACTCGTGCTGCTGAGATGTCTGCATGTGAAGGTTGTTAAGTGGTTCAACAGTTGGTGGGTTTGAGTGTTTCTCAAGGACACTCAGGGTTGCGTTGGTCCTCTGGGGGTCTAACCTGTGGTCTTTTAATTACAGGGCTGTCTTTCTGAGGCCACCTCGCCGCCTTTTAACTCCTTGTGCCGTTCACAGTTCACAAGTCCATCATCCATTTAGGCGTGAGAGGCAGAGGCTTTGTTACAAATGAAATGGTCCTTGCACATGGCGAGGAGGCGGGGGAGTGTCGTATTTGACAAAGTGGACTCAATATTATACGCTGTTGCATCGCTGCCTTGAGATGTATTCTTACATTGTCAGAGAAGGCCTCGCACTGCGCGGCTCTCCAAGTGGTCCTACTCCATTATATGCTGCGAGGTCACTGGAACCACATAATGCCAAAAGAGCAAAAGGATGATTCTCCAACAGTCTGACTATGACCGAATGCTGTTGAGTTGTAAGTTGGTCGCTGCTTTCCTCCGACGTGCTGCTACAGCGTTGGTGGTAAAAGAATCTCAAACTCAGTCCACTTTCCCTTCAGGCGTGATGGAACATTTATTCAAAGTCTTTTTTTCTTTCCCTCCTTCAGTATTGATCAGTTGGACAGGTGAGAAGAATTCCTCTCACACAGTGCAGGTCACCAGGTCTAACAATGCAACACAAACCGACAGAGGGAACAATGCCAACCTGCACTCAGTGTTCTTCACGGTACATGTTGATCTCTCCTGGATCAACTCAGGGCAGCTGCTCACATTCAGCTGTTTCTCACCTCCTAAACTCATGATATCTTTGGGATTTCCATCGTGCTTCTTTAAAAAGGGAAAATGTATCTCTGCCTGTTGCAGTATGCTGCTGACAGTAAGTTAAGTATTCACACCCAAGATACGTGTTATTGCTGCAGCATTACATCAAATTGAAATATTTGGGATGTCTTGTGCATCATGTTTTGCACGTTCTCCTGGAATTCAGCCTGACATATTTGTATCTCTGGAAGCCCGGGGATCCCTACCAGAATTTAGGATAAAAGTCTGGCACATTTTAGTGATGAAATATGGCAGAGATTCATAATTGTTTAGGCTCCTCCTCCTCCTGTACCCTTGTATCCTTTCAATGACAGCAATGTTAAACGTCAAAGCCGAGACACGTGACAATGAGTTAAATCGACGATTAAAACCGTAACCCATGTTGTTGCTTCTGATGTCCGATCAAACTGTTGACGGTGGAGATGCATCGTGGGAAATGTAGGCGACAGGTATTGATGAGAGAGAATAATTTGTGGAATAAAAAACCTGATATCTCTGGATCTGCTGCTTTGATTTAGTTTTTTTTTTTTTTTCAACAGTCCACCACGAGTCCTACTCTGTTACATGAGTGCAATGCTGAGTCGGTGACGTTCTCTTTTAAGCTTAGGTTATTACTTTAATTGACTTTAATGCGAGAGAAAGAACGTGTTTCAGATTTATAAAGTAAGAACATTGCAGCTCTGTGACGATGCAAACTACATACTGTAGTGTTTGTGCCTCAATACTGAATGTTGGCATTGGACATAAATCATGAGAGACAGACGGGCTCCTGGTTGTACTGGTTGTACTGGTTGTACTGGGTGAACTGGTTGTACTAGGTATACTGGGTGTACTGGTTGTACTGGTTGTACTGGTTGTACTGGGTATACTGGGTGTACTGGTTGTACTGGGTGTACTGGTTGTACTAGGTATACTGGGTGTACTGGTTGTACTGGGTGAACTGGGTGTACTGGTTGTACTGGGTTTACTGGGCCTGTGGAGGATTGCAGTTCAACGTGAAGCTGTGTTGGCTGCTGCTTGGTGTGAGAACCGCAGCCATCGATCTGCGCAGCAGCACACCTGATGAAAATAAAGCCGTTTTAATTTCACCATGAGGTTCGTGACACATCATCATCAGGTTTCACTTTGTGCCAGCAGGTCTGTGGATGTAATGCAGTACGATTGTGATCAAAAGTTCATTATAAAAACAAATGCGGGAGATGGGTGTGGCGGCACTGACACCAGGTTCTTCTCCTCACCTCTATACTGGAACAATCCGCTCAGTGAGGCTGCTGTCGACTGAACGTCTCATCCACACTCCTTCTCCCCCGACGGGCTCATTAGTGCGCCGCTCAGAGCTGCACACCACTGCTGTACAACATATTTATTATTTAGAATCTTTTCTCCTATTCCTCGTGTTTGGTCTGTTTACTTTGTTTGCACTGCATTCTTCTGCACACTTCCCACTCATGATCAAACTCTGCACTACGATGGCCTGCTCTACTTAATGTGGCTATCTCATTATGCTGTTGGAAAATGTCTTTTTCTTAAAGGGCATGTTCATTAAATGGGTAAAAACAAAAAGCTGCTGTTTGATAGTCTGATATATGCAGCAATCAGCATTCGTTGCATTGCCTTTCAGTCAGTGTTCCAGCGTGCTCTTTGCTGTACTCACTATGTGATCACACTTAACAGCTCGCTAACCAACCCCAGAGAGCCTCCAGACGCAAGCTAGGATCAGAATATGTCCACCATCAGTGTGAAGTTGATGACCTTTAAATGGTTTCAGAATATTGCTGCGTCACATTTAGATCATCAGCGCGGCTTGAAAACAGAACATATGCTCATTACTGCTGCAGTCAGTTAGATCAGTGGTAATGAAAGATGTAGTGTACGCCTCCCTCATACAAACACTTAGCAAGCTGGAAGTGGCACTTCTTCTTCAGTTTAAGGCCAAGATCTGACATAAACACTGCCGACAGAAAGTATTCAGACATTGACACATTTTTTAAAACATTTATCTGTGTCTCTGCCCCGGTGACAGCCGTGGCCGGAGACATCATGTCTTCAGGTTGTCCTTCCATACGTTCGCACACGTGTCCCACGTTCGTGTAGAAGCGATATCTCAGGAACTCCGTGAGGGAATTTATTCAAATTTAATTCAGGGATAAACTATGTTTGGCCATAACTCAAGAATTCATAAGCTAATTACGACTGATGACAATTTTCACACAAATGTCAAATAAGATAAAATGATGATGTGAAGACATTTTGGACAGACATGGACAAACTGCAGCGTGACCATGTTGTTAAATTCCTCGTGGTTACAGATCCATTGGAGCCGGTAACTGCCTGACCTGCAGACACCTGCTGTCTGCTTCTTCACCTCCTCCTTGCTTCTTC
>NW_022280099.1:1866199-1893956 GCF_004355925.1 Anarrhichthys ocellatus | reverse complement strand
TGCTTCTTCGCCTCCTTCTTGCTTCTTCACCTCCTCCTTGCTTCTTCACCTCCTTCTTGCTTCTGGGGATTTGCTTTCACTGCTCACAAAGTGCAGCTGGATTGTGGCCAGTTAGCCGACTTTGCGAAGAACCAGACCTGTCGATATAAAACAGGGCTTCCAACTGAATATTTATTTTTACATGTTCCCGTCCATATTCACACGTTGTATGCAGTCAGCTTCACTCACAGGTATGAGTCAATACTCACAGGTATGAGTCAATACAGGTTTGACATGAACGTTAGTCTATGTATCATTCACAGGACATCAGACCTGACAACATAAACACCAGTGAAGCTCATCAGAGCATCACATCTAGTGCTGCATCTTCTGCATTCAATCAGACTGAGGCTGCTTTGTCTGTATGTTCATGGATCTCTGCCCTTCTGTAGCACCCTAAACTATAAAGATTCTCACAAAGTTCACCCAATACATGTGAACACCTGAATATTGTGCACTCTACAGTACAGTCTTTATTCCTACGTCTGTTCTAAAGTCATTCCTGCATCCACTGTTGCATGCTCTCAATGAGCAGAGTTTAGAATGTATATTTCTTACCCTGGTATTAAGCTGGTGATTCATAGATAATTCTGAAATACAAATTTGAAGGGAAATGAAAGGCAGTGACTTAATGTTGATTTTGATTACTTTTAAATTGAATACATCTTGCATGTCAGTGATATTTGTTTGTCTTCCGTTTGTCGTCGAGTCTTTGACAGAATGTAGCCAGTAAAATACAGAACATAGAAACGCCCTCAGGACACGACATAAAGTAAGAAAAATAATGATTCAACAAACCGGTTTATGACTTTATACACTCTTAAAGTCATCTGAACACTGTGGCCCCAATGCCACTCACAGGATTATTGGGAAAGCTTGATCTTAATGTGACGGTAGCAGGCGTAAGGAGACAGTTCACCCTAAGATCAAAAACACACATTCTTCCTCTCACCTGTAGGACAACTGAACCATTGATTCAGTTGTCATTGAAATGAAATGCACACAAATGAATAACTTTACACATATTTACCACTTTCTTCACACTACATGAGGCTTCATTTGTTGCTCACACACAGAGCTCTCCTGCTTCTCACTGACTGCACTCACCTCTCATTACACTCTGAGACTATCTGGCTGCAGTGTCTTCGGAGCACTGAGAGCAATTCTTCAGCTTGGAGGAAACATCTTTAGTTGTACATTGTACCACATCTGCCTCTTTCAGCACTCTAAGTCTTCTCTGGGGACATGCAGTACTCTTTAGCGTAGGTTACCTAACAAAGGAACCCATACAAACAAGGCGACGTGGAGCCGTCTGCAGCTCCTTCTTGTCCAGTGTGTGAGGCGGCGTTGCCGCTCAGTAATTATTGACATCAGGAGCAGGAGAATGAAGGTTTAGATTCTCTGGCACCGGGTTTACGGCTGACTGCTCCTTCAGCGTTTTAGGGATGTTGATGCTAAAATGTAGAAATGTTCTTTCACGTTGGCTGCTTCGTGGTTTGATGTAGAATCCTTTGTGGTCCTGCGGTGGATGCAGTCCAAGTATCTACATCCAATCTGTTACTTGTTGTTTTTGAGAATTGTTTGTGTGCGTGCGTTTTCTTTTTCAGACTATTGTGAAATCTGCACAAGCTGTACTGGCTCTAGTGACGTCGCCAGAGTGAAATACTCGCATGATGATAATAAATGTGTGACTCTGTCTTCTGCCAATCTGTTCAAGAAACTCTGCAAGTGACGGTGGATTTGTGACCTTCACCAACATTTCCCTTTCTCTCTCAGGCAGCAGCAGCAGCATGTAATCAGCCAGTTAGTCCTGCAGAGTAAAGGGACTGAAGCAGCAGGAGGCAGTAGGAGTAGAGTTCACACGTTTAGTGGAAGGACTCTGTGCCGTCTCGTAACGTTTGTGCATGGATGAAGGAATGCTATATATTGAACAATATATCATCATGACTTCCATCATTTTATCAAATTATCGATGGATATATAGACATGACCCGATCATTTTTCTATTATCGACTTATTGTACGATGTCTGGAAATGAAGCAACTATTTCTACGTTAATGACTAATTAATACGGTATATGGACATGACCCGATCAATTTAGAGTTATCGACTGATTCTACAATACATGGTAATGACTTCCATCATCTTTCCTTATCGACTTTTACAATATAGCCATAGACTGGATAATCTAACGTTATTGACTTGATATTGAACATCGGTAGAACAACACAACGGTATTAAGTCGAGTTCCCTCGAAGCTCCATGCTGGCACAATCTCCAGACTCCAGTCAAAGATTTATCTCTTTGCAGTTTAGTTTTCATCGACTTTTTCCAATTTATCGTTCAATAAATCCACGAGCTTGATCATTTTCACGTTAGCACGACATATGGACACGACCTCCATAACGTTTTCAGTGACCTCAATATTTTCCGTTCACGTGTTTGCTCGCATCAGAATGTCGTACAGCACGTTATTGACCTTAACAGTGGCAGAGAATCAATAGTTATTGTTTGGTTCGGTTTTATTTTATTCAGAATATTTTTATATTTATTTCACATTCCAATTTCAGTGTCTGAATATTCCTCAGAATTAAAGGTTCATTGCTCTTTTAAATGGTGTACTTCCATCATTAAGCTATTCATATTCTATAAGTGGCATAAAATGACAGTAATATTAATTGAAATGATTTCCGAGACAATAAACCAACCACAGAAGTCAGCGTGCCGGTTAACAATGTCGTCCTTTCGGTCCTTGTTGATTTGGTGACACCAACAGTTACCGGCACCAGAATTCACGTGAATCAACACTTTCTCACAGATACAGCAGAAGAGCGTATCTGTTTACAGCCAAACAAGCGCTTCAGTAAAGAAGCCGTCGAGTCGGTCATCGCTGAGAGCTTGTCTTGTTTTGCAGACGGAGCATCACAGTCCTGATTCCCGTTGGCTCAATGAAAACCTCCTTATCGGGCAGCAAACTTCACGACTAATGCACATTCCAACTTAAAGTGAAACATTATTACCTATCCAAATCTGAGGCCATGGTGCTCTGCCGGAAACCGGTGGATTGCTCCCTCCAGGTGGGGACGGAGTGCCTACCTCAAGTGAAGGAGTTCAAGTATCTCGGGGTCTTGTTCATGAGTGAGGGTGAGATGGAGCGGGAGATCGACAGACGGATCGGTGCAGCTGCAGCAGTAAAGCAGGCGCTGCACCGGACCGTCTTGGTGAAGAGGGAGCTGAGCCGGAAGGCAAAGCTCTCAATTTACCACTCGGTCTACGTTCCTACCCTCACCTATGGTCACGAACTCTGGGTCGTGACCGAAAGGACAAGGTCGCGGTTACAAGCGGCCGAAATGAGTTTCCTCCGTAGGGTGGCCGGGCTCAGCCTTAGAGATAGGGTAAGGAGCTCGGTCATCAGGAGGGAGCTTGGAGTAGAGCCGCTACTCCTTCGCGTCGAAAGGAGTCAGCTGAGGTGGTTCAGCATCTAATTAGGATGCCTCCTGGACGCCTCCCACTGGAGGTTTTCCAGGCACGTCCAACTGGGAAGAGACCCCGGGGAAGACCCACAACACGCTGGACAGCTGGCCTGGGAACGCCTCGGGATCCCCCAGAATGAGCTGGAACATGTTGCCGGTGAGAGGGAGGTCTGGGTCAGCCTGCTTGGCCTGTTGCCACCACGACCCGACCCCGGATAAGCGGAGGAAGATGGATGGATGGATGGGTTATTACCTGTGAATGTTAAATGCTACTGTTGCTCTACACTGAAGCTTGATGGCCGCTCAGTCAGGAGTCTTTCAATGGAACAGACAGTCTGATATGGAAGCGTTACAGTAATTGACAGAGTGCTGCCTTTGTGTGGAACTCAGCGCCTCCAATTAAGTGTATTGGTTGTGTTTGATATATGTTGAAGAATATACAAACGCTCACATTGCACACCCAGAAGCTGATGGAAGTCCCAGCGTAGTTTAGTCAATCGTTTCATAAATATTATTCATTACAGAATGATGCAGCTCTTTAAATGTGCCGTCCTGTGTTCATGGCCAGTTAGATGCTAAAGCAGTGCCAACAATGAAAATACAGCTGATTGTTCTGTGGTTGTTATGTTTGTTTCTTCCATACAGTGAGAGATGTGTGTGTGTGTGTGTGTGTGTGTGTGTGTGTGTGTGTGTGCCTGACTCAGCTGGAGAGGGCAGACAATGACGATGGTGATATTCAGTATTACTCAGGGCAACTACAGCCTTCATTCAGACCTGCTGCAGTCACAAAGTACACGGCTGTGTAGCTTCACACGCTGGCAGTCTATACTTCATGTTTGTACATGTGCTAGATTTGTCTTCTGCATGTGAACGCCATTTAAGTAAGACTATCAATTTCTGTTGTTGTTTTAAAAACCCTCAGCAATCATATTTCAAATTCTAATGTGTAAAATACAAATATGTAAAAAAAACAAAGCGTGTTAATTGCTCTTAAAGTCGTGGGGAAAAAAATAGGCTTTCACAAATATTGCGTGACCTATAACTTCCTTAAAAGCAAATTAAATTTGATGTCTGTCATGAAAATAAGGAGGCTCTCTGTCGTCCCGGTAATGAATGGAATAATTAGGTCTGTGAGGCTACTGTAGAATGAACGTCATCATTAAACCATTTCTCATCTGGACTTCCTCTCCCCAGATGGCTTCATTGATTTATCCATTTCCACGCATCCTTGCTGTGCATCTGAAATATGCCGCTGCAAACACATCATGAAAACAGCCCCGAACTGCCACGGGCACACAGGCACACGGGCACACGGGTCTTTTAGTCTTTTGTTCCTCACATTTCTTTCTGGAAACATCGGCCTCATCACCTGCCCACTGCGATGGCCAGATATGATTATAATTACACCACGGGCCTGTGTTGAAGCAGCCCGAGTACGACACAGCCTCTCGTTTGGCAGCCCGTCTTCTCCTTTCTGTTGTTCTGCCTGTTTCTGGTTACAGCTGCAAACAGAGCAGAGCTGATGCTGCAGTACATTGGTACCACTGCAGGGGAGGCGTCTCTTATTCAGCTCCATCTTCAAAGGGTGTTCATTGTTGTTTGAAGACATGCTACATGGACAAAGAAGAAATATGTTGCCTTCTGTGATCTCTCATCATTGTTCTTGCACACCGCCCAAACCTCAGAATACAGTTTCTCTAGTGAGATCAAATAAACAGTCAAAGTAGCCATTGATAGTTCTTTAATGTATGGAGGGTTCTGATGCTGTACTGTGGCTGTGCAGGTGATGCTAAGGGGATGCAGCACTGTGCAGAGCGAGGCCGTTCTGTTCAACAGGAGCGCAGCTGTGCCTTCCTCAGCAGCTTTACAAGTCCAACGAAACAAATCGCCCTGATTCTCTGTTTGGTTTTGCAGCCAAAGTTGAACTAAAATAAACTGTGACCAGAACACACATTGCCGTTCAAATCAACAGCAGGACGGTCATATCGGTCATATCGATGTGTACCATTGGCTACTTTCTGTATAAACCTACACTGACTCACATTTACAATATAGTGATGCTGTCAGATTCCTCTGCTAGAACACAAGTCTGAGAAATACTGAATCAGTTATTTGTTCGTCAAAAAGTAGTCCGATTTCATTTATTGGGAAAATACTACAATCAGCCTAGAAATACGCCTAAGAAGACGAAAGCTTGGACATCAAATGAGACACACTGAGTTCCATTTCACTCAGGTCTCATGTCGCTGCTCACAAATGATGCTTCCCAGCCTGTACGCCTGTAAAACACAGGGACTGTTTGTAACGGTATGGCTCGGTAATATTTCCCACAGCAGGGACAGAATTTACAAATGGAACAAAATCAGTGTGACGGCCAGGAAAGTGCCATCAGTCCAGACCGTCCGCCGCTGCACCACAGGCTCTTTACTCCTGCTATCATTTAGCCGAAGGGAAGGGAGTGTAAAGTGTTCTGAACTGAACAGAGAGCCACAACAAACTATTAAAAAGCATACGTTAAAATAAGGTCTGCTTGTTACTGCACATGTAGTCCAACACCAGCAACGGGGAATGCAAATGAAAAGTTGATTTTGACTTCGCTTTTAGCTCCAAAGGTTCAAGAGCAAGTTAAGACTTAAAGCAAACGTAGCGCTGAATGAACCCAGAAGATCTTCAGAGTAACACAGACTTTACAATCGGTGCAGAACGCTGCTGCCAGGCTTTTATCTCGTACCAAGAGAAGTGACCACTTCACATCAGTCGTTGCTGCCTTTCACTGGTTACCTGTGAGTTATACAAATGATTGTGCCTTTGCTGTCTGGGCCTCTCATCTGTAGAACTCCCTGCCTGGAGATCTGAGACACATTCAGTATCCTCTTTTAAATCTCTTCTCAAGACTTCTACTATAAGGCTTGTACATGTAACTGCTCCACCTTCTTTCTCCTCTCGGATTCTGGATGTTTTTATTGTGAAGCACTTTGAAATGATGCTGTACAAATAAAGTAATTATACCATGCATTTCATGTCAACGATATTAAACTAAGCAGGCCTTTCGCTTATCAATAGACAGATAACGCAGGTCTGCATAATGGCTCCAGTAACCTTCGACCAAATTGTTTACAGAAGAATCGTGACAGCATCAATCATGTATAGCTACTTTTCAAATACTCCAATTTCAGCTCCTCGAACGGAATAATAGCAGTTCAGATCTCTTCTATACACCACTTCCTCCTTTGTGCTAAACACACACAAGTGAAATGTGCACAGGCAAGTTTCCACTGCAACTTAAACGACTATAAGATAAAGCTTACTTTTTCTCATCTGACATCAGAGCACTAGCTAGATTGACAGTATTTCCTTATCCTCACATTGCATTTGTTTGGGTTTTTCTTAAAGACGATGGAGCTTGGTGTCAGGAGGCTAGACTACCGTCGGCTCGTGAGAGCAGGGGGGCGGGAACGGGAGGCTGCTGCAGGTGCAGCAGGAGTTACTTTCCTCAGCAATCATTGTGCTTACTTGGCGCGTGTAACCTAGAGAGAGACTGCAGTTACTGCTATTGGTTACTCAGCGATTTTGCTCATGAATAGTTGGCCCACATTTCGACGACCTTGCCAAAGTGCCACCCTAGACTATTGCCTTGTTCACCTCTATGGACGGCTATGAAGATACCACATGGGGTCAGATACCAGTGGATATTGTTGAGAGTAAAAACAGCTCTAAGGAAGTTTAAGAAAGGTGCAGTATTTCTTTTTTCTTTTCAATTAGACGCGTCTATCAAAGCCATCTCCCTGCGAACTGTCTGCAAACCCCAATCAGCTCACCTCTCTCTGTCACAGTGAAGAGGACGGCAACACGGTGATTACGCGTCAGTAGTTTTATTCCGTAATGAGTTGTCGGCCAAATTGCCTGCGACGGAGCAGCTCAGAAAAACAGCATTGCAGCCTGTAGAGTGGTGCAAACCTAGTCTTTACTCAAAATGAATAAGTAATGGGAATGGAGAAGGGGGATGGAAAAAGGAAGGCACAGCAGCACGACGCATAATGTGTCGGAGAAGTCGGCTGAACCGCTCGTAGACCAGACGCTGGTACCGCTAGCACTGCGATTCCCGCTTCAGCTGAGAGGTGGTCTGTAGTGCACTAATGTGCACTACATGTTGCCCTCAACGGTAAAAACGTCGGACTGTTGTGTAACCGGGCAGAGGCCATGAATTATATAGTATTTCTCTGAATAATTCTAGATGGTGTATTGCTTGGTTGAAATGGCAAAGAGGAGGCGAAAGCAGGTGTGAGGGAGACGATGTGACGATAACGGAGAGCAGAGTATTGTGCTGCAGACGGCCTTGTGACATTGTCATGTAACTGTACCTTCATTTCCCCGGGAAGTCTTTATGCTCTCTGGCCTTGAAAGCTGTTTCCGACGTTTTGATTCAGCCCCATTACGGGTCAATATTGTCTCTCTTTCTCTCCCTCTTCTCTTCTCTGCCTGTCCCTGTAATTTCCCTCGCCATGTGTCTCAGCGAGACATCTGTGTCTCAGCAGGCAAACACAGGCTCAGGAGCCGGCATTCATTTGAATGCATTAGCGCTTCTACATCAGCCCACGGTAAGACTTTTCTCCCGCTTCACGACCAGCCCAGCAGGAGGCTGTCCCTCATCCTCTCCCCCCGGCTTATGACACCAGCTCCACACACATTTTTAAGGGAAAAGCTTTTTGAGTGGGACACAGAGTGTGAGCGGAGGTGGAGACACAGGAGAGAAATCTCTGGACGGATTCGATCCAAAGCAGTCGGGGGGGGGTTGATAGAGGTAGGGAATCAATACACCATCTTTTTTGGCACGCTCTGTAATGCAGGAGTGTTAGGAGAGGGGAGAGGGGTAAGGTTAGGTTGCACTTTCATAACCTTCTGGGTAAACCAGAGACCTGAATAAGCATTGTTCTGCTCTCCGACAGCAACGGCAGCCAGTTTGCCCTTGAGCAAGGCATATAACTACCAGCTGCTGCTGCTGCTGCTGCTGCTGTGGAGCTGCTCAGTGGATGCGCTGCTGGACCACCGCCAGGGTACAAATCCAAGCCTCAGACATTTACTCCCCCTCTGGTGCCGCTGTAAAAAAGAAGCATTTTCTTTGTGTTCCTTCTTGTTAAATCTGCACTTGGCAAGCGTGTTGTGAATACACTTGTTTTAACATAAAACGGGACATAAAGACGTCTCACACATTCATCGTGACTGCACTAATGAAACTGTTATTTGGTACGGTCTCCTTTCTATTCGTAGGAAGTGATTGAAATTTAAGAACGGAGTCCAAACAGCGAAAGCACACATTGTGCAGAGGAGATGAGTGTGACCAACTACAGTATACATCTTTCTACTCTTGTGTGCTTTGGTACACAGTTAATGCTTTTCAGCATTTTGTGTGCAGTTTACTGGCATTACTGTACATTACACATCCACAGGATTTCTGGGGAAATAAAGCTGTTTTTCTTTGTCGTTACACTCTCAAGCTTCCAAATTCTTCTTTGAAGCTGAATTCCATAAATGTAAATTATTTTTTAAATTGAATATACAAACAACACAAGCATAAAACACTATAACCACATATCAAAACCTCCCTCCCACACTACAGTCAGACACAGAGAAGGAAACCGCTGCAGGAGTAGCACACAGACTCATGCCAAGATGTGCTGCATCTCCAGTGTCCACAGAGCCATAATGTAAACGTTCCAATGTCCAATTACAGAAGATAAGAGAAGGAGTTTAAGTCCAGATCTTATCATATTTGAAAGTAGGAGTCAGATGAGCAGCGCCAAGAAGGACAGGAAACCATATCATCAGGTCACTTCTTAGAGCACTGAGATGTTGAAACATACGCAAACTACAGCAGATGTAGTGAAGCACTGTTGTTGTTGTTCTATTAAGAACAGTTAAAACACAAATTCAAATAATTATTATAAATGCATTGTATTATTATTTTCTGCAGCTTCTATGAGTTTAACTGCTTGTTCAGGTCATGTGTGATTGTACTTCCTCCTCCCGTCAGCTACGAGAAATAAACAAAATGTTCACTTTCCCTTGAGATTGAACTCACTATATCTGGTGACATTTGGACAGACGTAGACATTGGCTGAGGCATACGACCCCAAGGCCGTATTTCTACTTCTTAATGTGACTTCATTTCAGGTATTTACTAATGCTGCACGTCTCCCATCCAAACACACCCGCTTGCTTTGCACTAATATATAACTTGTAGCCTACTATACTGTAGGCTTCAGACCACATATTTAATACCTCTGATGCTGCATGCAAGAGACTTTCTTTAACGTTTGTGCCGTTTCGATGTTCAGATCCCTTTCAGAAGCTTTGTAATCCAGCTTTGAACTGCACTGTCTTCTTGGGGACAACATCCATAACGATTAATCCAACACTGACTGTTTTCTGTGATTTTCCTGTGTTGAAGACGGTTATTGTTGTTGTTAGCCGTCCGCCAGCGACTCCTGATGCCTTGTGGTTGAGTCTGTCGTCTGGTCGACGAATGAGGAACACGCTGTAAGTGTGTGGCAGCTTTCCATCTCCGATGCATCGGCCTGTGGAAGAACAAAAATAAGGAACATCTGAAACGATTACATGAGAGCCTGAATGTAGCACAGCCGGTTAGCTGTCGGAGCTGGCCGATGCTGCGCTATGATTGGCCGGTCTGCATTCACATGTGGAGGGACTGTTGGTCTGAAACTAATGACAGACGTCATCTTGGGACACTTGAGTGTTGCTGTCCTTTCTTCTTTGCTGCCCGTCTCTTCTCTGGTCAACGCACAGAAAATGTCATTGACTGACCAGTATTACATTTCTTTTTATCATTTTCTAAAATAATAATGTTTGACGTTATCAAATGACCATAAGATGTCCATAAACCAGATTGACATGTTTAACAGCAGACTACAGTATGGAGTCGCAAACCATCACAGAATGTATATAATCATGACATATTCATTTTCAAAATGAAATGATACTGAGAGTGTACCTGTGTTGTGATCAGTAAGTAATTCAAAGTGGGCTTCAGGCTTCAAGACAAATTTCTGCAAATGTGATAAAAGTTTCCAGAACACTTGCTGCTGCAGTATCTCTCCTCTGAACCTTCCTACTGTCTCAGTACAAGCAACTCCTGATGGAGCACACTGCCCACTCTCCTCAGGAAAAACACACAACTGAACAGAAGTTTAAGGTTGTGCAGCTTCTTCAGAAACAGCGTATGATCCTTCCCACGGTTCTGTGAGTGTCAGCCGTTTTTACATATACTGCACAAACAAGGTTTTGGATGAAAGTGTCCCGGAGATGCTGTAAAAACTCCAAAAATAAGCTCGAGGAGGCAAAACAACTCCCAACAGAGAGACCGCTCAAAAATTAATTTCTCATCCAGAGTGTGAGTTTAACGGCTTGAAAATAATTCAGGCTTTAACAGGAAAAAAGTAAGAAAAGCACCCATAACAGCTGTCAGTATGAAGAATTTAAATATTCTCCATGATTTATGGAGTGCTGCTTCTACGGACGTAATCCAGTTATTCTGGTGTATGGCAAAAACATGTCTTACAGATAAAAAGTAGGCTGTGTCTCAAAATAATAATAATAATCGAACAGCTCGACTCGGACGTCAATCGGACCCGTTTCCCTCTAAACCCAGATCTAAATAGATTGTCCTTTGTTCTGTTCTTCTGAAGGAGACCAGCATGAGCACATTAGACAGCAGGTAGCCTCAAACAGACCATGCTGGATGCAAGATGGTCCCTTCATTTTCACCATGAAGAGGCACAGACACTGTGAGTCAGTCTGGGTCTGTTTGTACTGTCTGCTCCTCCTGTGCTGCTGCTGCTGCTGCTGCTGCTGCTGCTGTAGGGCCCCTCAAATATTTTCTCAACTTCCTCCAAATCAATGATTCTCATGCAAGTCGACTGTGGTAGTTTCTCTTTTTTAGGGGGAATAACCTACTTTCCGAGAAGTGTGGATACGGTCCACCCACCCTATGCACCATTGTACGCAGGTTTATTGTTTCCATTTTATGGCAGTATGAAATAGGCTATCGATTTAACTTGTCCTATTTCAACTTTGGCCAAGATTGGATTTTTAAACGAGCTGGGCTGGGCATCTCCGGCCGGACCCGCCTGGGAGCAGAGGAGTACAGCACTGTGTGACTCGCAGGTCGGAGTGCGCAAAGCTACGCGCCCCTGTGATTCATCCGCAGTTTCCAGACGGTGCGCAGGTGGAGGCGAAGAGGAGAGAGGAAGCAGCCGCTCGGGACGGACAGATGAAACGGCCAGGGATGTTCAATACGCGCCAGATTTATTCCACCTAAGGAACAAACTGTTTTTATTTTTTTGTATTTCTCCACCCCTCTGGTGTTGCATTGATTTGGCGCCACTGACTCTATTTGGCGCAGCTGAAACCCGTTTTTCCTCCATGACAAAAGTTTGACTGTTAAAAAATGATGCTCTGCTGCGCTCCTGTTGTTTCATGCGCTGCTGTGGATTCCGGCGTCAGCGTAAGTGACCAGTCATCACTTGAGAAATAGCTGCGATTCTTTCGGTCCTCATTTCGGTGCCAGTTCCAACAAACAGAGGGTTTTTATCCTCGCGCATCATCGCTCGCCCGGGATTTGCATCCATTTGAATTTATGTCGCACTCCATAATGGACTTCCTCGGACTGTACTTCTTACAGCTGGCTCTGATCGGTAAGTTGAACAACACCTGGAACGTAATACAGTACAGTTGAACTTGTGCAAAATGAATGCGTTGTTCTGCGGAAGGTCGCTGCTGCTCCTATTAGACCTGTGATCATTAGCGCAACTGTTCTTTAACGAGTCCTTTATTCGCTTGCTTTTTTTTGGTCAAAGTTGCATGATGAGATATTTCTTTATCTGCAAGACCAGCCAGTTAATGTGAACGGATGCACTACAGGGTCCCGCACAGAGCAGTGTACTGGTTTATAAGACCACACAGAGACTGCCAAATAGGATCTGAAGGGCGACTGCCGCTGACAGCGGGGAAGCGGCGGCTCTCCCCGGATTTTCTCCACTCAAGAGCTGCTTGCAAGTCTCTTCTCAGCCTCGTAGGCAGCATACATATGCACATGATTCCCTAACTGCAGACTGATCAGATCAGATTACGGGAGGAACGAGAGCCACGGCTGCTGGTCCCCAGTTTGACTGCGAAAAAATGCCAATGCAGACAAGTGTGTGTCAAAGTGTTTGTGTGCGCGCGCGCGCTTATGCACCTGCCCCTGCAGGTGAGCTGTGTTTGGCTGTATGCGTGCGGAGCGGACTGGAATCATGTGCAATGTCCACCAGCATTGCACACACACGAACACACACGCACACGCGCACACACTCAGCTTTTTCTCTACCCAAATCTATTAATCATGCTACCTGTACGCTCCTCATTGTGCCAGCTGGTGCAAGTCATTTCTAATGTCAGAGCTGTTTTCCGCTGGTCTAATTTAAAATTCATCCGTGGTACAAACTCTACACTCTGTTCTGTAAGATTCCCTCACCACGGAGAGGAAAAGCCCACCTTCCTGCAGAGCATAGCGGGCTGGAATCAGGACGTATGGACGGAGAGATTTGTATTTGTGAGATTTATAGCCTTGACGATGACAGCTCCACATCTCAGACTCCATTTCCCTGTGATGCAGCTGTGATTGCAGCCACTCATGAGGCCCACTGGAAGCAGCCTTGCATGCTGGAAGTACATTGGAAATTCTGGGGCTCCCAGACAAGCTGTTCCACCACCTTGAACCCTGAACACAAACACAGGTGCAGCACTCCTGTCCGCCCCACTTCCCCTAAATCATGTGATGCTCTTATCCCCCCCCCCCCGCCTGTCTCCCCTCACATTTCACATTATATGTAAAGCGCGTGTCACCATGCTGTGCTGTCACTCAAGACATGAGCCGGGTGGGTAAGTGAAAGCAGGATGTGAGGAAGGGACTCAGTCAGTCCTAGTCTTCTCTCTGCAGATATTCTCACCTTGTCAAACAGATGTGTGAAAATGGCAGAGAGTCTCTTACCCAGGGCCTCCTCATCCCATCCATCAGCCACACAGGGAGGCAGGAGAGAGGGGGGATCAAAGGAACTGAAGCAGCTTTAGCCTGAAGGTTAGAGATGGGAAGACGAGGTGGTCGGTTTGGATCCACACCGGGGAATCAAAGTGGATTGGGCAAATGAGTCTTAAAAGTGTTGTCAGAAATGTTGGTCTGAGAGCACCTGAGCGATTCTTCAGGGGGAGAAGTGGTAAATATCAGAATTAGCTTCTAAATCTGAGCTGCAGAAATGTGAGGATAAGACGCCGGACAACATGTTTGTCAAGTCAAATCATCTGATGTATTTTCTGTGTTGTCTCCTTTGTCATGCAGAGCAGAGCAGCACCATTTGAATATAAAGTAGAACATCAAACCCATTAAGAAACGCTTTTGTTAATGGCTTTCATTTTGATGTTTTGTTGCTCGAAGAGCACTCAGATGTGAGTAAAGTCATTTTGCACCTCAGAAATGTACCAAAGTGTCCTTTAGCACGCTTATCAGCAGCACTCGCTCTCAGGTGTGTGTGTGTGTGTGTGTGTGTGTGTGTGTGTGTGTGTGTGTGTAGAACGGCTATGGACCGCTTCAAAGCAAGTGACCCTCGGCTGAGTTCTCGTTACCGGGAAGGAGATATACGTTTGTATGTAAAACCCTGCGGAGCTAACGTTAGCCGTGTACGTTAGCACATCATGAACTAGTGTTAGGACTTCAGGGCTACGCTAGCTGCTGGATGTAAACACTGCTTTTGCTTTCTGATAATTGTAACGGTGACTAAAGACCTACCCGGCTTTACAGGAACACTGATCTGTAGCCTTAAGCTTCTATCTTTATCATTTTACCTGTTTTCACTCAATTGCATTGTGACGTTTACTTGTTGTCCTGCTCAAACACAAACATGCTTCTCCATAACTTTCCAGGCCAAACCAGGCTTTTAAAATGCCGTGGTGTCCGGGGGCTGCAGTAATATCTGTCCAGTCTAATGAATGTCTCTGTCTGATGAAGTGTGTGTATGCTACATTAGCATGCTGTGTTTTTTGCATTTTGTTAACGTGCAGGGGTTGAAAACAACAACCAAGCGTCTATTTACTCCAGATTGAAATGATCATATTTGCTGCTCAGTCTTGTGACGCTTCAGTGATTATTTGCGCACACGGCTCTGAACATTTTGCAATCATGACTGTAATAATTTGACCAGTTTATTCTGCATATTATTTTTCTCTAAGTGGTAGGCAGCAAATGAACACAGCCTACCTTTCCATCTGAGGCATGGCGGAGCGTTTGTACTTTTTTAACGTTGTGAATAGTGTTCCATCCACGGCGGTGATTGGCTGCAAGAAGTGATGATCATAAATATGAACGGCCCACTACTTGAGAGCGGTATGCTTATTTTTCCCAGCATGACTTTTTGGTGATTGCTTCATCACAGGGGCAGCAGTCGTGGAGGGAAGGTGTGAACAATTTGAGGATGCGCTGCACTGCAGGGGTCCTTCGCAAAGACTGCTGCGACTGTGCAGGAGATTCATCAGGCTGGGGAGCCAGAACCATGTCCTGTAAAGAGGCCCAGCAGACGGAGAAGGGCATCCACTTTGGATCTTACATCAGCCTGTCTTGGCAAGCAGATGATTGTGTAATTTGTTTCAAAGTGGTAGCTGTCATCAGTTACACTTAGTGGGGGGAAAGAAAATACACCATCAGAAAGTCAAGTCATTGTTCAAACGGCAGCGTTTCATTGTTACTGGAGAAGTGATGGATGTGATACATGTTTACAACAATCGAGAGAGTCATGCGTGATGAAAAGCAGAACAAACAAGTGAGAACTCCACAAACTAAACGTCAGATGTGATACAAAATGAAAATCCGTTCATAAAGAAATCATTTCTATTCTTATTCAGCTGTTTTCACACCATTGTTTATTTGATACAGTCGATGGTCATGCTTTGGTTGTTTGTCAGGAAAGAGATTGAAATCACTCATCGCAGCTAAAGAGACATTTCTATTTCATGTTTTGAGGACTCCAGAGAAAAGTTACCCAGAAGTGATTGCAGGTTTGAGAGTAAGCTGACTGCTGATTACCGTTCTATGGGTAATTACTGACTGATTAACTTTGCAGTCCAGTTGAATAGATGTTTAAAGTAGTCCTTCAGTACTTGGCTTTATTATTCATTGCAGTAGAGTGATCCAATCTTCAGAGGCAAAGAATACCCTCCGACCGCTTTAACCCGTCGACATTACTACATTCCTGGTCTGTGTTCTTCTCTTGTTCTCTTCCATTCTCTTTCTCTGCAATACGTGATGGTCCGAGTCAACCTTTGACATCTACACGACCTCGTTGCATTGGGATTATATATGGATATATAGATATATATATATATCCATATATTATATTATATATGTATACATTATATTATGTTATATATGGATATATAGATATATATCCATATATTATATTATATATGTATATATATATGGCATCAGTGATTAGTGCTGGTGGGATGGATTCAGCCATCCTTGTGACCCCTTCAGTGGATTGGGTAACGACCATGACGGGATTGATTCACTTTAAATAGTTTCTTTGTCGACGTCGTTATAAAGTTCTGTGTTCTTCTCTCACTAACACTCATTCAGTCGAGTTGGGCAATCACCTCCGTGTTAGAGCCACAGCAGTCTTCGGCTGCATGATTCCTCTGAGTTCTCTGGTGTCGTGTTGGTGCTCGCTGTCTGAAGATAACGTCTCGGTATCTAAAGCTAAACCTTAGTTCCGTGCATCACTTGGTGGTTTTCATAGTTGTAAAATATGAAGACTTTACTACCTAGGACAGGAATAAGACAAATACACAACCAAATATCTGAATGGGTCCAGCAATGCAGGATACTTCTCACATAGAACTATTTTTCATGGTGGATTTTTTTCTTCAAACTGTATTATTGGATTTTTTGGCCACAAGGGGGCAGAAAAACAGCCAAATGAGTAATTGGTTTATTAAACTGCACTGTATAAAATGGTGCTAAAAGAGGCTAGAAAGTTCTCTAAAAAGTCTTTAATTTCATCACTTTGAACCAATGTAGTTATTTAAATCATGTTAATAAAACAGTATTCATAAATGTGTCTTCATACTTTCCAAAGGTTGGCATGGTAGATACAGGACAGATACAACAGTGCAGAGGCACAGTGACGGGCTTTCTACGGATCATAAGATGGACTTTTCTCTCCACACAGACAGCTTCCTAATTAAATACCCCACACACAAACTCTCACAGAGAGAAAAGCCTCCTGCGTACCCAAACCCAACTCCTTCTGTCGCTCTCAGCACTTATTCAGCCTCATCACTATGCTTTGTATGGGAATGAATAATTTGCTCCTTGCATGTTTGGTAACCTTGAATTGTGACTGATAATATTATGGGGTTTTGCAAGTATGCACTTAATGCATTTATTCTGACAAATTTGTAGCCCACCTCCTCACCACCACCCCCTGACGCATGTATAATTCATGGTCACCGGGTCCACATAGCTGGTGCAACGTTTCTTGATTTCTCCTATAGTGGATACTCCTCTGTGCCTTTAAATTCCTCTGTCAGGGAGAAAGGAGAGAATTACAGGAGCAAACATAGCGGGAAGAGGAGGATGTGAATGCGAATAAGCCGTGTGTGACAGCGAGAGAGGGGATTTATTTTTCCGTGAGGCTGGAGCTGACGTCGGGCATCTAACAGAGAGGAGATATGTATCCTCTATAGAGCGTCTCACCACAGCTGAGTTGCTCTTTAGATCCCGGGTGCGTCTGCTCAGTTTGCCCCCTTTGAATATCGTTCCTGCTTCCCTGTGTTGTTGTTTATGCCGAGCACCTGTTGCTCCACGTCCCAGCAGCAGAGATGGAGGAGATGGCTCGCCCCAATCTGCACCCACGATCTTCACATGTGCAGATATCGTTTTTGACACCCAATCCATCTTGTGTGATTGATTTAATGATTTCATTTGTCAACTGTCTCCTCACTGAGATCGTGCCATGGCTTTAAAATAAAGGTTTTAGGAACACTGCATTCGTCCCCGTCATTGTGACTCAACAAAGGAGTTGCAACATGAAGTCGGATAGCCGCGTTTCATTGGTGGCTCGTTGACATTTAAAGCCGGTTGTTCTCTGCTGTCGTACTGGTTTTCACGCTGCACGGTGTTATCTCCACCAGGACAAGTAATACTGTATGTACAAAGAGCAGATGGAAGCAATTACAGGCCATCAGCAGTGGAGAAAAGAGAGAAATGGAGATAAACATTCCCTGGAAGAGAGGGAATCTAACTGCAGCACAGATGCTGGTAGGGAGGATTTTGTGGGCTGAATCCACACTGACAGTGCTCCTTATTATGTTAAAACCCCGTCATTTCCACCGGCTTTTGTTGAGGGGCGATTATGCCACAGAGACAATTACCCTGCCCTTGCCTCTCTGACAGGATATGGCATTTACTGCCACTGTATTCCAGAGCCAGACGTTTAACTTTGTAATGAAAAGGCTGCAAAATGGTTCGGGCTGATGGTGAGAAAGCCTAAAAGGGTGCAATTAATCAGAAGAAAAAGTTTTGTGAGTGGTGGGGGGGGGAGGTAGCGTGGAGTTGGCTCAGCAGAGAGAATGACAAGTGGTAATGAAACAAGCTAGCTCGACTTCAAGGCCCTTCATCAAGTGTTCACAGTACTTAAAGCCTCTAAGTGTGTCTGTCAGTGCGTATCTAAGTATAAGGAAGTTCCAGCGTCTCGTTGCGACTGGCGAGAATCATTATCCAGACCCATAAAAGAAAGGCTCTTATTACTCCACCGTTTTATAGAGAGAGGTCCTGGAGGTGGCGATCATATTCTCATCTCATCTCTCATCCGACATCAAACATCGCTGAAAATCACCAGGCGCCGGCTCCCATTCACATGTTCCCATGTGTTAATCACAGTGCTGCCATCTTGTGCCTCTCCTGTAACGATAGCGTGTCACTTTAGCGTGACTCAAGTCAAAGATGTATAACACACAGTTTTTGTCTCAAAGTGTCCGAATAAACCAGCAGCTTATTGAAGAAACACTCCATTTGCTGAGAGACACATGTCCATAATCCTCAGAGGCTTCTCTGTCCTGTTGCTCAGAGATAAGCCCTCAGGTGTGCACCGGGTGTTTACAAGGTGTGTGTCCATTAAAGAGTGATCAATTGATAGTTTAGTTAACTATTCATTTAGTTAAGGGGGGGGCATGCAATGTTCTTCTTTTCTGGTACGATGCTGGAAGTCGGTACATATTAGTGGACTATATGCTTCTCTCTTAGTTATTGCGGACGTTGAGTGGAATCTGTCAATTAGCCAAGAAATACAGTGTCACGGCATGTTATGTGAGGGAATGGCGAGGCCAATGACTGTTGAGAGTACATCCAACAGTCTGGAAATATTTCTGTTGTCTGTAACAAAATTGCGTCTTAGAATAGCAATATTTGTTTGGCTTCAGATCCGCCTTGTAAAACAGGTTTTAAAAATTCAGTGTCACTGTTTCTCCAGACAGATTATTATTGTAGCAGCAGGATCGTCTTTGAGGATTATGAATGTGTTCAAAAGTGCTTCTTTTTGTAAACAACTGCAGCTTTTCTCAGAGTTTGTTTACTTTAATGAAAAGAGTGTCTTCTGTCATTAACTCAAAAGGCATCCAAAGATATAAAAATAATAATTCCACGAGAGACGAGTGTCCATCTCCATCTGCGCCTGCCACAGCTCACATGGAGGTTAGGTCATACTGAAGAAGTCGCTCCTCCACTTGCCGGCTTACTTTTCCCCGACAACTCTCAGCAAATGAGAGCGGAGAGCAGAGGGGGGGCGGAGATCCCAGTCCGGAGCTGGAGCCCAATCTAGATGACATCCTGCAGCCTCTTCTGCACAGGCCCCGGGATCTGGGGAGCTAATTGGTTTTTAATAAGAGCTGCGGTTTTATTTATTTATATTTTTTGCTCAATCTGTTGAGATAGACACAGAGGAATGTGTGAAATTGGGACTCAGGGATCAGGTTTGGTGCCAGGCAGTCAACTGACTAAGCCAACCTGGGGTGGAGGGGGGGGGGGATGTGAGGAACGGGCCAAATCGCAGCAGGCGATACACCCAGCCTGTCTCAGATATGTGCCAGATAACATTTATGAGTGCTAATAAAAGAATTTGCGGCTCTACACTCTCGCGTGGCTCCTGCTCTGTGGTCTGTTGGTGGGCCGCTCAGCGGATTACATCTTTGTGTCTTACATGTTCCACGTCATCCCCCGGGCAGACGGAACAGGAAAACGGAGCAATAAATAAATATAAAAAATTGGAAGATGTTCAAGATTTCATGAAGATACAAGATCCAGAAAGAGTTGATTGGCTGTAATGATGAGGCGGTTTGTGTCTTGTCGCATTTCCCAGAATATGTATCGCACAAAGTCTGATTTAGCTACTAAGCGACAGCATGCAGTGTTTTTGCATTAAAATTATATTAGACAAGGCAGCATATGTTATACAGTATCACTGGGTGTTTATCTGTGACCTTGTGTTTACTCAACCAAACACACCATCGTGCTGAAAGCAGCCTTTCAGTGATGTTCGAGATGTTTTAAACCATATGGACCTATTTCATGGATCCAGTTACTAAAGACCCGCTCTTCTCTCCATCAGATGACTATAAAGGTTTGGTTGATTTCAGGACAAATAAAGAGAAACTGCAATAAGAAAAAAATGTTCTTTGGTGCAGTCTGTGCACATTAACACCTCAGAGAAGTCAACTACAGCTCCCAAGGACTCCCAAGTTATGGTGGAAATGTCCAATTAGCAAAATAAAAGTTCTGTTAAACAGCAGGCTGCCGCAATGACACCTTGGAGAAACCTTGTAAAACATGCACCAGTGAAGTAAAGTTTGGCTGAATTCAGCAGCTTGGTGTTTCATTCTTGAGAGTTTTATTCGTTGAGTCGAGTGAATCCATGCTGACCAGAAACATAATAATAAACTTCTCACAGCCCAAAGTTCTTGCAAGACCTCTAAATCACCGTCCACCCTGCGATGATTCAGTGATGTGTTCCCAGTAACGGTTGGAGAACCAGTTGCCTGGATTAATAATGTAGATCTATGTATTCTTCTCGCACAGCTAGCTAGGTACATGCTATATCATGACAAATAGTCATTTGTCCCGCCCCTCCTCCATTGTGATTGGACGGCTGGATTTAAAAAGTGCAAGTTACGAGCGCCTCATTTCACATCACACCAACTATTGACTGAAATAGTTGAGCTAAAGGAAAGATGTTTTTTCTCTTTAACTTTTCAGACTGCAAAGCCATCAGTTGAGTCTTTAAGACGAGTGTCACCGGCTCCATCGGATGAGTGGCAGGTGGGCGGGTCTACCAACACACTCTCGGTCTCAAGCCTAAACGTAGCACATTGGAGCTTTAGGGGAGAATGCTAACGGAGCAATCTGACAAGGACGCTGGCAGTGAGAGTTAAACTGGTGTTATTAAACTATCAATACATTTATGTCCTGTAGGCCTGGGGATGGATTCCATGTGACTATCATACGCAGCTCAGAATAAGACGGGGCAACCCCTTCCTATCTGCGCTCAGTGGATCATCTCCCTTTAGCTAAGCTGATGAATCCTGCCTTCAAGGTCTTTTTTGTTCCAGCACATCTAAATACAGTTTTGTTTTTTTTTCATGTGGATTTATTTCAAAAGGGATTTCAGAGGGTTGTGATTGACGTGCTACTCACAATGCATCAGAAATGAGTTGCTTTTCTTTGCTGTTTCATCTGCCGGTGGGATCCCAGATCTCTCTAATGGGAACGGACACATCGGATACCGTGGGGTTTGAACTTGTGACTCTTTTGCATTGCTGTTTGTGTCAACCGCGAAGTCAACCAGGAGTTTTTCTTCATGATAAATAAAACTCTCATCCAATACGGAGCGATTTAAAAAGGTGAAACCCTGATCTCATTGATCTGAACATTTCGAATGCTCACTTTTTAAACAGACTGACACCTGAAGATTAGTTGAAGCAATACGACTAAGGTGAGGAAGCTTAGTAACACGAGAATGAATGTAAATAGGATTCAGCGACAGTGAAAGGTACAAAGTGGTCTAATTAAATCCCTCCCGATGTGAATCTTCTGCAGGCCTCACGGCGTCCTGTCAGTGACGGAGAGCGGCCTCTCTTTGTCGTCCTATGAGCAGCCAGCGGGTGTGTGTTGCTGTGCCAGTCAATGACAGTCAAAGCCTGTGTTTTAAAGATGATGACAGTGGCAATATATTGACTTTAGCCCTGTCGGTGCCTCTTATGTGGAACAGTAGACCGTCACCAGAGATATTGAGTTTCTTCGCTAGCTCACGGCAGGTTCATTTCTAAACCGGCCACTTGCAACCACCCAGCGTTCATCGCTCGGAGGGGTTTCTGAAAATATTGTAAGACTCGCGCAGCCCTTTTGTGCTGTAGCAGCTTCTCCAGCCAATTAACGCCGGCGTCCCCTCCTAAAGTATTTTTCATCTCCTTTGAAAATTGAAAATATTGGCCCCCGGTGTTATCCATTACGGGTCATTCTGCTACTACAGTGGCAGTCCTTCGCATTCATTTTCATAGTAACAAGCAGCGTGGAGATGCCTCCGAGATCAGATACGAACAATCACACACCCAGCACACACACTTTCAAATGACACTCATCTCCACCTAACCCAACGCTTCACGTGACCTCCATCTGGTCAGAGGTACAGGACACTTCACTGGAGAAGAGCTCGATTCAAACGGGGACTTTGTTCCTCCCTGAACGATCCGCCTCGCTGACACTGCTGTGAGCCGGGATCAGTGAATGAATGTAAACACCAGGACTTTGTGTACTGTCTATATCTGTATGTTGCCATATGTGTTTCTGTATTCTTCTGTGGACTGGCTGTGAAAAAGCCAATATCCCTCCTGGTGGATCTAAATCTAATCTAAAAAGCGAGAAGCTTCAAAAGCAAACACAGATGTGAAGGACAGTCAACACCTACACCTGTCTTAATCCGATTGGGCCTTTGAAACAGAAGTAAGAGAAAGATAGACTGCAGTTACACACCAGTGCCACCTCAAACCACAAATGCGCGCACACACACACACACACACACACACACACAAAAACACTCAGACGTTTTCTTCAAATCTAATTACTGAGGCCTGCTGCGATAGCCCGTGTCGGCACGGCACCCGTCATCGTCTGCGTTTGCCTTCAGAGAGCCTCATTTATTTTGAGAAGAGTTTTTTTTTCTTTTTCGGACACACGGTCTCTCATGTGGAACAGTGAATATGAGATATAAAGCCTTCCTCGTGACTTTAGGCCGTGGCGAGATCAAATGCAAGAGTGAGGGGAGAACTGAGAGATGGAAGAGAGGAGAGGAAGAGAACCACAGAGAGAGTGAGACTGCTGACTCGCCTTCTTCCCCTCAGTCGGGGCACGTCTCATCCTTTGGTTTAATTTGCTGCTTTTAACTCCGTTCATTGCCCTTCCCCCTTCCCGTGTGATCCTGGATCCTCGCCCCCCCCGTGGCCTCAGGCCTTCCTACTGAAGTGTGACCCAACCCACCGCCATTGATCTAAGGTCACTCGCCATCACGCCGATGACCTTTCACAGATTCCAATTATCTGATAATCCACTGCATCATCCATCCCCCAGCTGGTTCAGGTGTTACATTTTCCCACAGCGCTGCGGTAGCCAAGTCAAACACAGCGCTTGGGGTTTTCTTGGCTTCAAACACTATCAAAGCTCCGGCACTTTTTTGAGGCTTTTTCACCGCTCCATAATAGCGCCGCTGTCGAGGAGATGAACTATGAGTAGATAGCCTCTGAGGTCAGAAGCACTTGACTTACTCAGATACTACTTGATGGTATCTGAGCAAGGTAATGGACATGGCCTCCCTAAAAGACAGGAGAGGAAGTAAAGTAGAACTCGGCTGGCGCAGCGGCAGATTGGCTGTCGTGGCCCCATCCTTTCAATACAGCGGATGAAGTGAAAGCCCCTCCTCCGCTGTCAGCCGCCCACGACATCTTGTCTGATCAGCAACCTGAACAAACTCAGGGTTGCATGTTCGCAGCGTGGAACAAGACGCCATCCGATCTTGATAGCGGCAAGATTAGATGAAAGCCATCGAGCTGCAGAAGAATGCCCCTCAGTGGACCCGGCCGTCATGGAGTTCACGAGGTCTCAGCCCCCATCAATATCGTTGAAGGACTTACACAGTGTACCAGTACTCCAACGCTCCGGGAGCTGTGTTGTAGTACACTCCTGAGCAGAGGGGGCCCAAGAGCCCAGAACGCATTATACGACCAAGAGGCCGGCCCTTAGACGGCGTGCCAAGAACCTGCCGGGGCCAGAGCCGTGATAGATGGTGAGGAGCGCCGAGTGTTTTATTGAGGCTGGAGCACAGCTTGTTGTGACAACCGGAATGAATGAGATCCTTGGCATCAGTGGGCACCGTTGCCCCTCCGGTCTCTCTTTTTTATTATTGCTTATTCTCGTACAGCAATAATGTTGGTTCAGTTTATCCCGTTATTAATTTGCAAACTCGACTGTTAAACTGTGAATTATGCAACACTTGGACAAAAAAGAAAGGATGGTGGCTAATCAACACGACAACGCTGAGGATATTTATAACTCTGCCTGACTCCCGTTTGAAACTTGTTTCATGCGGAAGGAAGGAAGGAAGGAAGGAAGGAAGGAAGCAAGCAAGCAAGCAAGCAAGCAAGCAAGCAAGCATATAGAAACACGTGAACAAACAGTGACTGTAGCACTTCTCTGCTGGTCCTCTTGATTAGCGAACTGATAGAAACGTCCTCCTGATATTTAGTTTGATATATTTGCATCTAGTGATTAAGGGTTCTTCTTCAATCACGGTGACATGAGGCGTGCAGTGTCTGGCTCATTCTAAAGCGATGTCATCATTATGTTGTGGTTTCTATTCATACTGCCACATGTGTTATGTGGAGATAAATATGCAGACGTGGACATGTGTGCTTAGTAATGCTGTAATCAGCTTTCCCTCCCTTCTCTGAGCAGTAGCATTCTATTTGAAGCGTTATCTTACTGCACCTTAAAGATGTCATCGGACATTGTTATCTGGATGTTATTTGATGAGGATTTGATGGCGATGGTGTTTTCAACCATCGTGACTCCACTGTTTCTAGTGTTTCAATGCAATCCCTCTGCAGGTGGATGTTATTATAATATATTATTATTAACTGAGACACATCATCTTTGATGCGAAATGTTTGTGATATTTCTGCACACAGCGAAGGAAGAAAGACTGAGATCTTTATTGTTTTACCTTTGGGGGTTGAGCTAGTTCTACCTTATTTACAGATTTGGTCTTTAGACCTCTCCTAAACTCCTTGTGAAATGCAGTAGAATAGAAGCATAAAGTAGCATCAAAGAGAATAAAACCCACTTGAGCACAGTGCGTGAGCAGGGCTTTCCACAGGGATACGGAGAAGCCAGCTTGGGTCCAGCTGTAATGCCACTCTTCCATCATATACTCTGACCTTAATTATTGTGTATTTTAATGAGGTTGCCTGAGCTGATTATTAAAATGTAGTGAATTGTAAAGGAGAATTAGACCCCCAGTGTGTTTTAGCCCACACAGTGTGTAAATATTCCGGACTGTTATTAATTGGCACCTCCACCTTTCAAGGCCACAATGATGGTTAATGTATTGTTTTACGAGAAACATAACAACATGCATGTTTGCCATGTGTCTTCGAAACATTCATGTGTTCATTCATTAAGCCCATAAACGTCTGTGTGCCGTATTTTTAATGCTTACTGCTCAATCGTTGCTGCCACCGGCGGTTGCCGAAGTAGCCCGTCTAATGAGGACGTCCTCTGTCTCTGCAATCAGTGCACTTCTGCTGCTGTTGTAGCTTTTTTTGGCATCAGGTCTTTGTTGAACAAGACGGTGGAGAGAAACAGGGATTGTGGGGAGGATGACATGCAGCAAAGGCCTCTGAGCACGTTCACCGCCCAGTTTAACACTCCATACACACTGAAATGAGCTTATTTTGCGACCGGGAATCAAATCAAGGCTTTCCTCCAGGGGAAACACATTTATTTTATTTTTTTTACCAGAAACGTAATTTTGACAGGCGGCAGGAATCAGCTGCTTGACGATGTCGGTTTCCAACAGCACATGGAAACGCCTTCATCGACTCTGTGTCGGTTAAATGTTCTGCCAGTCGGTGATTGCAAAATCGCCAAATGTGTTCAGATGAACTGTCCGTACGGTTTAGTCTCATGTGGTTCTTCTTTATCCCGGCTCTGTTCAGGTCACTGTGTCTGGTGTCCATGTGTGTGGAAGGTGCAGGTAGACCTGCAGTTCTTGTTCATGTCGGACATTTATGTTTTGAAGCGGTCGACCCGGTGATCCGGCTCAGCGTTCCTCTGCGCTGCCCTGCCACGCATCCTGAACAGGACCCCCCCGCCGCTAAAGCCTCCGACCAGCGTCATGTCACAGCGATCCCCAGCCGAGTCATTAGGGCCCATTGAGATGGGCTAGCATGTTCAGCTACGCTTGACTGGATGATTCCATTTATCCTTAACCCTCACGCTCTCTTCGGACACGGGAGCTGCCCGGTTCATCCGTTTGTCTGTCTCCTGACTTATTAGAAGCCCCAGTCAAGCCTTGTTACTGAGCCCGCTGATCCGTGGCCATAAACCTGTGCAAAGGTGGAGAGGTATCAGAGAACCAGGGCTTTACACAGCTGGCTGACGAGTGGCTGAAAGCCCGACATCGCCCTCAAACCGTGGATTCATTCATTACTGACACTGTTAGGAGAAGCTGTTATCAGCCTGATCCTCACTATTTCAGTCTGCGTTTTGAATTTGTAAAAGCTGACTCCGACATCTGTAATTAACAATATTGGATTGTATCTGAATCATTTTGTGTAATGACCCCAAAGTAATGGTCTTTGTCCACATTGTTCAGTAAAAGCAATGAACTGGTACCATTTTTTAGCCCTGTAATCTGCCACTGTCCTCTAGTACCACTTTATTGCATCCAGGTCTGCTGGCTTTAATATCCTGCTCCGTGTAAATCAGTGCATTTCACCGCTGGCTGCTGATTGGTTTCCGGCGGTTGCTGTAATTACACCTCATGGAATCAGTTTTGTTGGCGATGTTTACCAGACAAAACACTGAGCACGAAACAAAACAGTCCACCCGAGGAGATGCAGATGCATCTGACCCGCTGGGAAATCTTTACAATATCAACACCATTAATTACAAACGGAGGGTAAGGCCATGCACGTGTTAAGCATTCTCTGCACATGCAACTTGATATTTAATGAACCTTGAAAAATGAGGGAAAACATGTTTCCTCCTCTTTGTATGTTATATATATATATATTTATTCATGAGCTTGTCTTTTGAACTTCTTTTATTGGTGTTCTCTGTGATGAAGCAGTCTGGATGTTTCCTTACAGCAAACCATGTGTGTGATTTATGATTCTCTGCTCACTGCACACTGTCATCAAACAGGTGTAACCTGTAGCTGGCGCCGGTTTGTCTCTTTGCTCAGTGAGTTTCATTAACAGCGAGTACTGTTTGCCAACACGGCGGCGGCTTCCTGTGTTTGGTCCCTCGTGTCCCAAAGCTCGCGAGCGGAAAGCACACCCTCCTCCTCCGACACCTGGTCTGAATATAGCTGCTGCAAAGTCGAGCGACGCAGCAGCACGAGCTGTTTGGACACACTCGGCATGTTGTGCGGGCAACTGTCAGGAATGCATGAAAAGCTCCAAAGTTGTGAAGACGTGTGAGCGCCGCGTCGCGTTTCCTCGTCTCGGGGGGGCCTTGAGAGAGAACCCTGCCGGCCCCCGTCGTTAAAGCTCCTGTCTGTGAGCAATACGGAGAGGCAGAAATAGAGAAGAGACACGGAGGGAGAGGGAGAGATGAAATGAGAGAGTTGACTGTGAGACGGATTATAAGGTGACGAGGGGCAGAACAAGAGACGGAGCCACTCGCAGATGAAGAAAGGGACAGTAGAGAGAAAGTAGACGAGATTAATTAACTTCTTTCCAACAACACATCCTGTTAAAGTCGCTGTCAGCACCAACTCACTGACTCACAGTATTAAAGTGAAAGCTTTATAAGCTTTGTTTTTAGACCATGCATTCAGGGTGTGTGTGTGTGTGTATATATATATATATATATATAT
>NW_022280099.1:1809436-1864436 GCF_004355925.1 Anarrhichthys ocellatus | reverse complement strand
GTGTAATTAAAGAGTATTAATGATGACAATAATGTTAATATCACCAACGGAGCAAGTGAAAGCGGAGACGGCGTCTGTTACCTACCAATGAGAGAACATTCTCAGAGTCTTCCGCTCCATAGTCACCAAATGTTTTCACAAGCCGAATATTATGAGACAAATCTCAGAGACACGTTCTTGTGAGATCTGGCGGCTAACGTTCACGAACGCTTTAGCTTTTTGCATTGCTAAATATGGCTGTTATTCCAACTCTTCCTGGGGAACCCCGAGGCGTTTCCAGGCCAGACTAGATATAAAACCCCGTGTTCTGGGTCTACCTCGGGGTCTCTCACCAGTTGGACGTGCCCTGATAACCCTTAAAGCGAGGCGTCCAAGAGGACTCCTGATCAGATGCCCAAACCCCCTCAGCTGGCCCTTTCAACACGAAAGAGCAGCGGCTCTACTCCCAACTCCCCTTTCGGACATCTGAGCTCCTCACCCTCTCTGAAGCTGAGCCCGGGCGCCCTACGAAGGACGCTCATTTCGTCCGCTTGCATCCACAATCCCATTCTTTGGGTCGCTACACAAAGCTCATGACCATCGGTGAAGGGTCGGAACGTTGATGCACTGGTAAATCGAGAGATTTTATCCTCACTTGTGAACAAGACTGAGATATGTGAATCCTGACTCCTCCAGGCTCGGCTGCTGAGAGCCCCAGTGCGTGCTGACGGTCACCGGCTGATGGAGCTGATGGAAATATCTAATGATGGCAAAAGAGAATCTATCACTTAGGAGACTGGAGGTATATTCCATGTCAGCCCATCGGTGCAGCTTGTAATGTGCTATCTTTGTTTATTGGTGAAAGTCTCACAGTCACAACATATACCGTGACTGTGTTGCATTGTGGGTTATTGAGCACACGGGCCATCAAGGAATCGAGTCTTTGGTGCGTCTTTTTTTCTTGTATGATTTATATCATCTCCAAATTTAGATTCCATACAGCCGCCCTGATGTATATTTCAGGTTGGCAACATTTCAGGTGGAGCCCACAGGTTGTCGTTGCATCAGCTGATTTCATTAGCTGCTTCATTCATGCTTCATGATCACCGGCTCCTCTCCCAGAGGCAGCGATCACTCTGCTGCTACGCTTATACCAGAGTGCCCTCCACCACGTCCAAACCTCCTCCTTATGTGCTTTGGGTTTTGACATTTTTATATTATTATTTGCATTTAATGTGTTTGTTGATTAGTTCCCCAGCAGAATCCTTGTTGCTGGTCAGATTCTTTGAGAGCCTTTTCCCCACAATTCTAACTTTATAACCATTTGCTATAAATGGTCACTTCCTAGACGTGTGTGTCATGTACTGAACTTGCTTAAAGCTGCTAGAAATATTTCATGGAGGTGTGATGTTGTCTACATCCAGCCACATGTATATGCTATGAATAGAATAACTGGAACCAAGCTTCACATGGACACATAAATGCCAGGTACATTTGTGGGAATTGTAGGAAGTTTGCTTTTAAGCATCTGAGCAAGTTCTTGATGTGTGACACATTATGTATTCATTTTCTACTTTTCCTTTATTTGTCATTGCACAAATCAAACTAGCAACTTCGCTTTAGAAGTTTGGATAAGATGTTTGGCCTAAAGCATCCCCTGCTTTATGGTCTGTTTGACTCTAAATGGACCATAAGTTACTAAATGAACATCATGCTGTATTGAAGAAGACTTGAAACTAGAGATTGAGACCATAAACTCATGTTTACAATGTTTACTGAGGTAATAAATCAAGAGAGAAGTAGAGTCATTTTCTCATAGACTTCTATACAACCAGAGGAGTCGCCCCCTGGTGGACACTAGAGAGAATGCAGCTTTAACGCGTGAAGCTTTGGCTTCACTTTTCAGATAAGCAGGTTTCCACCTGGCTGCAACATTAAGCTGAATCACATTCTACTTAATTCTTTCCCATTTTCCGGCACGCTGCAGGTCTGGTTACTTATTATATGCTTCTCAGAGAAAAGGTAAAGAACTATTTGCCTTGTGAAATGACATCTTGTGTACATGTACTACGGCTATGGCCGACACAGGAAATTGCTAAGCACCAACAAAAAACCCGACCACCCATAAATTAGATGCAGACCAGGGTTCTTCTCCCTACAGCTGTGACATTTGCAGTATGCTATGTGTCTGTTATTGCTTATTTCATGCTACGCCCGCTTGGTCTCATATGTTCATATTTGATGGTGGAAAGTTCATTTCAGCCAGCAAAGGCGTATGTACCTGTGGACATGCTGTACATAGACCACCCCGAAAGGTACACAAACACACACATTCAGAGTAACACACAGTCTTAGAGCCACACACGCTTGATAGAAGCATGTATGCATACATACTACATGTTCTATAAATCATTCACATGGAAATGCCAAAAGGAGTCATTGAGTGACTCTGGCACAAGCATCACAGTTACCTGAGTTTCTTTGGTCCCTTTGTTCTAAAACAAAGTCTTTGCACAAATGCATGTTTTCTGAGTCACATGATGACATCATGTGTTGATTTCAGAAACAAGCGTTCTGCTTGGATACAGATGATGAAGGTCTCCTGCTGGTTTTACGGCCAACAAATGCCTCCTTGGTGATTATTGTGCCTCCATATGCTCTAAGTGAAATGTCATGCTTGTGTACTACCTGACGGGAGGAAACAAACATCTCAGTTGCTCTGGAGAACCATTTTAATCGAGGCATGCTTCTGTGTGAGTAAACCATGGGTACCCATGCTTCTATGTGAGGCACAGAGTTACTACACATCATGTATAAACCAAAGGTGAAGATATTTATTTTGAGGCATGATTCATCCTGCGGAGGACACACGATGTCATCACCGCCACATGGAACCCATCTAATGGCCTTGTTAGATCCGGAGGTTCTCTGGCCCGATACGGGGCTACCTACTGACTCAGCTCTCTATTAAAAGATTGTCGAGCTGGTGTTCTGTCGAGGAAACTCGCCTGGCTCTGCTAACTACCGTTACTCCTGACGTCTACCCTGCTTCCTCTGGTAACGTGCACTCGGCCGAGGGGCCACCCTGGCCGGGCGCTTCTACCAGTCGCTTCAGTTATGGCAGCTTTCCTCTTTTGGATCCGGGCTCTTGGTAAATTGCCAGGTTAGATTTTAACGGCTAGGATTATAACTAAAACCGTAAGGGACTGTTAAGTGGACCGGTCACGAGGATAACCATTAAGAACTCTTGTTGTTAATCATACAATAGATTTAACCTTTTACTGCCACGAGGAACTTCTACTACTCCAGCAAATGAATTCTCTTGAGAAATTTACTTTAAATGCAGATTAGATATTTATTGCAGGATATATTAGCAGGGGCACAGCTACAGCTCACATAAAATAATACGATACTTGTTTCGATCAGGTTACAATTTCTTCTTAGATTATACTCATTAGTTTCGATGCCGAGGCGGCTCGCTGGAGCTGGATTCACGATGTGATAAATAGTCCTTTTGGGGTTTTTAGGAGCGAAGGTCCGGCCGAACCTTCGGCTCCTCCTGCGCGGCCAACGAAGTCCGTTCAGCGCTCCCTCAGGCTCAGTACAAAGTCTTGAGGGCGGCTGCGTCCATCTGTTGTCCGGTTGTTAAAGTCAAACAGGGAGGAGAGGAAAATCTCCGTCTTTCAATCTTTGTCCAGGAACGGCTGTCTTCTTTCCGTGAACAGAGACGAAGTCCTCCGATGCGGTTGTTGAGCGAGGTCCAGTGTTTCCTCCGTGGAGCACTTGGGTGGCTCCCGCATTGAATCCCGTCTTGCTATTTGCAAGTCTCTCTTTTTATAACACTTTGAGCTCTCTCTCCCCTCCTCCCCAACACTCCCTCACTCGGCATGTGATTAATATGACATCATTGATTATGTGTGTGTGTGCTGCGAACAACACCCAACTTTCTGTGTGTGTGTGTGTGTGCTAGACACACCTAACTTCCCTCTGTGGATGTTCTCACTTCCTCGATGTTCGAGCGTGTTTCAGGTTACACCCGCGTATGTGTTCGGATAACACCCCAACATCTGTTATGATCTCAGCCTTTAAGGCCCCCACCCTGCTTACATCAGCTCTTTCCACACACACACAGACTTCACTTTACTGAGTTACACATACATTATTATCAGTTTTTACATTTGTTCAATCACTTCATAATTCTTATGTTATACACACTTTCTTTAAAATGATTATTAGGTTTCATCCTTTAACTATAAGTATATGCTTTGTGTCCCTTTAGCCTACTTCCATATCGAACTGTATTCCTTCATTTAAGGCAGCTTTCCTGGGATCTCAACCTTCTTTTTTGACAGCCTCATTGTGAAACAATCTGCCTCCTTGTTTTGGTAGATTAATACCTTTTCTTTCATCGTTTTGCAACTATAATTTAATAATTTGTGCAAACAAATGAACGTTGAATACACCCATAACTTAACGAATCATGTCCTTGAGTTTAAGCCTTCAGCCTGTGTTAAACTGATCGTGATCATTTGTCGAAATTACTCGATTGTGTTTTTTTAAAAAGCCACGGTTTATGAACTTTAACCTGAGATTTTGATTAAAAATAGGATTTCTGAATTGCGACTACTGCAATGTAAGGGCTTTGTAAAAAACAAGTTAAAGAGCTATCGAGAGTTAAAGGGTTCATCCCTTATCAGAACGCACAGCGGCCAGATTTAATATAGATGCAGCCTGAAGCATGTTCCCCTTAGTTCCCCCTGTGCAACTCAGGTCTACATTTAATTGTATGAATGAAGTACGAAACCAGTGCACACAGCAAGCAAAGCTAGAGCGTTACACAGTTTCAGGTCATTATTGTCTTACTGTGGCCGACTCTTCCTCTGAGTCATTGTTACCTTACTGTGTATGTTACACTGACAACGTGCCAGAAAACAAACGAGTAGGAGTGAGACTCACTCTACAAGCTGGACTCAGTCTGTCACAACTTCATACGTTTGCTCGTCAGATGGCGGTGAGTTGAGTCATCTAAAGGACAAGTGATGACGCATCACGGAGAGAGCTCGTAGCCTGCAGAGTGTGTCTATAGGCGTCTATAGGCATCCATGACCGGAGCCTCTGTGCCGGAAATAAAAGCTTTTGTAGATTAGGACTCAAGCATTATATTTGGCTTGGTCCTTCTCCGGGGCTTATTGATCAAATCTGCCTGATTGGCCATTTAAAAGTCCATTTGTTAAGATTGCTTTTAAATTGCCCTGAAGTAGATGTGTGACGTAGACATGTGTGTAGTATGTCACTTTTAATGGTCTGGATGTTGATTACTATCTTTTAAAACCTGCTGGAGTGCATTTTGCTGATTTCATAACCCTCTGTCTTCCACTTTTTCTGATTTACGTCGGGGTGACCCCGAGTAGTCGATGATTCTAAGGAGCCTGATTTGACTGCCAATCTCAGCCGAGTCCATTCGGGTTATCTGAGGTACTGAATGTTGATGTTACATAGAATCGATGGTTTCTTACAGTAAAGTATGACATATAGCCTGTTTTGGTAAAAAGGTCAGCCTATTCATAATACTGTTAATAAAAAAATACATTTACACATATTTCTGTGAAAGAAATCAACTTTTCAGGCAACTTTGGCGGCCATGTTGAAAAATGTCCACCATCTTAGCTTTTCAAAAGGCCAAGTGTGCAGATTAGATCAGAAACCTCCAGATTGAATCCTTCCATCATCGTCATTTGCAGGATTTCCTCTCAAATATTGATGCCGTCCGCTCCGCTGTCCTGTCGCTCCGTCTCTACTCTGTGCAGCGTTTGTCTCATCTCACTCCCCACGTGTCCTGTAGAGTGTCATCTAACAGTCGTGTTACTTCTTCCCCGCCTCTGTCTCTCGCCTTGCAGCATCACCATGGTTATACGTATCATCTATTCATCCCTGGGTTTAAAGTCACACCAGTGCATGTGAAGGGTCGGCGTACAGAGTGTGTTGTGTTGGAGCCTGTGTTACGGTTTCATGTCTGTATCTGTATCTCGCTCCCAGCCTGTCTGAGGTTATATAGAGTGTACTCGGCCTCCTATCTCTGTCCCTGAGGTTGTGTTAGCGTGCTCCTTCTCTGTCTATGCTAAGCTACAGTTTCTTACTCTGATACTCATTATCTTTTTCTCTCAAATGATGCTAATATTATCTCCCAATCACGAATATTGGCATTTTCTTTCCCCAAAATGTTTCTTTCCTAGTTTGAAGCAGTGTTGATATAAATGAAATGCTGCTTCTCAGCTTATGGAAACTAACCCCCCAAAACAGAAAGAGCGGACGCCTTCTCTCAGCCTCCTGAGGTGTGAATGTGCAGAGAGCAAGGCAACAAGGCGTGAGTGGTTTTCCATATTACGTGTGTTACAGTAGAAACGACATGTTTAAAGTAAACCTGTCGCATGCAGCTCATCTCATCTTAAAGGCACACACATTTCTCCACATCTTGTTGGAACGTCGAATAAACGCTGCCCTCATCGTCTTTTTCACAGCACTCTGATTTCTTTGTGCGGCTGCTCCGAGCGCTTGTAGTTAGAAATCTCTAAACGTCTAAGAAGGACCTGCCAGGCCAGCCATTTCTGTGGACTCGCATCCAGAAGCTGCTTTACAATAAAAGCCAGGCAGTGTTTGCAGGTAATCTGAGAACATGCTCTGTAGTAAGATCTCTGCCTTTACCCGACCCTAGTTTGGTCATTTTAGTGACAGAAGAACACTAGAAACCCGGTTCCTGGTATACTTGGTAAAGAAACCCAGCTGGGGAAATCAGGTTTCTGTAATAGTTTTCCGCTATCATGAAAAACTTTGTTTCTCATTTTCATGATGTTTTATGAATATAAATTATAAGAGGCCGTCAATAACCCGGTTACTTTAGCGCAGTAAACAGGCTGCCATCAGGTCCAAACCAGAGAAGTGGAACAAATCCAGAAAGCTCAATGCAGTCAAGTGTTTAAAAGATGGCGTCTCTTGTTGCATTGTAATTTATGTTAAGCCCAACACTGTAGCACGATGACACAGCTCCGAGGAAGATGGAGACCATCATGGGCTCCATGATGGTCTCCATCTTGGTTTTAATTTAAATTTTCAAATTGAATACACAACAACTTTAAATGTTAGGAAATGTTTTTATTCATAGAGATAACCTCTGGAATACTATATGTTCTTTCTCTGTGCTTCCAGACTAATAAAAGGTTGTATTTCTTGTCCCCTATAGCTTCTTCTCTCCTTCCTGTCACTGGACCCCCCCCCCCCCCCCGTCCATCAATCTCTCGCCTTCATTCTCTTTCTCTCCCTCTCTCCCCTCACAGTGAGGATATTATTTACAGTAGTTTGAGTCCACATCTTTGACCCTCCTTGAGTGATAAGGTTATGGACTTTGTGAGGAGCTGGTGGCCGCTTGCCCACCACAACTAAAACACACACACACACACACACACACACACTCCGACACATGCGACTGCTTGTCTATTGGCTGTGAATCATGGTCTGACCTGGAGAACAGGGGACAGACCTGTAATTAGGCCTCGGCGCTATCATTCCTCGTCTCACCTTTAGTCTCCTCCACCTTAAACTTCCTTGTCTCTCTTTCTCACTTTCACTTTATCACCTTTCCCTCCGTTTGTCCTTTCTTTTTGCCTGTCAAATCACTTTTGTCCCTCCTCTTTCCTTTCTCCTAAACCCTCTCCTAGATTTGTATTTATGTAAAATACAGCATTTGTAAAGGCTGAATCTCAGTCTGGATGCTGTTTAGATCGGAGGAGTAGATTAATTAGATAATGCTCATCTTCTCCCTTGCTCCATGTGTGTGTGTGTGTGTGTGTGTGTGCGTGTGCGCGCGCGCGCGCGCGTGTGTGTGTGTGTGTGTGTGCACGTGCGTGTGTGTGGCTTCTTAAAACTTGTGCTTTTGTTGCCGAGTTGAAAAACACTACGGTGTTATATAAATAAAGTTCATTCAGTCATTCATTGTAAGTTAATAAACTCACAGGCAGTGCAGGTAAAGCGTAGAACACGTGCATCAGAAGAGTGATTCTCATTTACCAGCTTCCTGCATCACTGACCGAAGAACAACGTTTCATCGTGTTTTCGAAGACCCTGAAAACCTATTTTCTTATCTTCCTCCGCTGAGCGATGAGCTTTCAACCACTTGTCACTTCCTGGTGCCGTCGAGGTCTGATTGAACCCCACATACATATATTTCCACGGCCGGTATATCACAGGACCATAGCAAGGTCCCTCCGACCCCACCTGTCATCATCGCCCGCCTGCCAGCCTCACAGCCTGCGATCAATACTCGCACACTGGCTGCGCCGTTTGTCACATTTGTGTTGAGTTTTACTCACCGGGTGTGCGTGTGCCCAGGCATCAGCGGGGCGGTGTCTGGTAACCAGGCTGACTGCAGCTGGTGCACATTTAAATAAGATTGCTGTGACACTGAGTTTGTGATGGGAGCTGATTAAAGTGGAGAATTGGATGTCGTTAAATAGTGTTGGCTCTTTTCTCTGATGTGGAGACTTTAATGGGCAAAATACAATAAACTAATAATGATTTCAGAGTCAGTACTTTGCGCAGCTCTCACATAGCTCCATTTACAAGCTACTGCATAATCTCAACTCTTCATTATTAAAAAAGAGACAACATTTACATATCAGAATGTCAATGGCGTATTTGCATATTTGTCATGAAGGCTGCACAATGAATGACTGTAATAGGAAGGCCCCCCTGCTTAGTATTGGGCCATTATTCTACCAGCACAAGCAGTCGGCCATCGCTTCATCATCCGGTCGATTCAGATGTTTATGTTCGCAGCTTGATGATGGGGCATGAGTGCACACCTAATGCTTTTTCAATATGGTTCGCTGTGACTGATAGGGCTCTGGATTGGACGACGGCTGTGTGCTGATGGAAATTATTCAACATGTATCAAAGTTGGCAGAGATCAACAGGAGAGGTTTGCATAAAGAAGCGGTTCCCTGCAGCTCTGCTTGTTTGTAGGTGGACGGCTTGTGAGGGAGCCGGTGTTGTGTTTGCGTGGGCAGGCCGGGCCGCTCATTAGCATATTCACTTCACAAATGTTCCAAACCAAAGGTGGCACCCGTGAACCCGCCTCCGGTCCTGATCACAGCTAGAAAGCACGCACACACACACACACACACACACACACGTGCGCACATGCCAACACAACGAGCACACAGACACATCTCTCTCTCTCTCACATTAGAGTCCTCTAGTGTGCCGTTTGATAAATCTTCCCCTAAGTCTATTATCCGTGGAATGCTCTGGTGGTGCTTTGAAGTCTTCCACCCTCTTCCTGCTTATTCTTCAGTATGAAAACACAGATGACACTCTGCAACTCAGCTGCCTACTCGCCTCCGATGCACAAAATTCCGCTTGAAGAATTAATTTGCGAAGTGCCAGATATGCATTTTGAAAAGCGTTCCAAAGCATGTTATCTTCTGGTGTTAAGGGGGGAAAACTTCATTTGTTTTACTTGGTCTGGAACAGTCATTGTGTAAGAGTGGGTTCTATCTTCTTTCCTTATTATTCTGAAAACCCTGTCGTCTTATTTACTGCAGGATTCACAGCGTGTAAAAGTTCCATCATTATGGCCATTATGCCAAAACTTTCCAATTGGACAACAATGCAAGAGGGCCTTAAGAGCAGACGACTGAGAGGAGTAAACTATGGCTCAGCCTTTGAAATAGCTGCTCATTGATACAGAAATAAAGCACATTATGGAAAACAAAGTTTTATCATAAAGCTTTTTGTTTCAAAGCAAACTTACCATCATCCAGATATTATTCCAAATCTGATCATCGTAGGAGGGCGTCTTTGTTGCTCGGCCATAAAGGGCTTTGTGTCGAGTTCAAACACAAAGTAGAAAGAGTCTCTTTCAGTTCCTGTTTCACCAGCTGACAGAACAACGCGGATAGAAGCCCGTTCCCCGCTCCTCTTTTGCCAGCAGCCAGCATGATCCCTGCTTCCTGCTTCTAATGGAGGCTAACAGACACTTGGACGGAAACGGAGACACTGATATGATGAAAGGTGTTTTTACCAGCCGGCACAGCGCGACTGTGAATTTAAAGTTTAATGACATCTCCCTGATGTCTTCTGTGGAGGATGCAGGGATGGTGGGCACAAAAGAGTACTTATTTGTGATTTTTAAATAATTAAAGACACACTCTTGTTAGAAAAAGCTTTTGTTGTCTTGTAACTGACTCAGAAGCAATCTGAGCCACCCGGCCTCTCAGCGGGGCAGAGTGCATTAAGCAATCGCTCTCCCACTGCTGAGAGTGAGCAAGTCACTCATGCATGCTGATGTCTTTATGCAGAACTGGATGTGTAGTCTTATGGAATAGAATGAAGAACACTTACCTGTGTTTGGAAGCTCGTCATGGCACAGATGAAGTGAAAGCTTCCTATTGATTGTGCTTCATTCAGATGATGCCGACTGTAGAGTCGGCATCTGCTGGGTACCATCCATTATTCTGGACGTTTAAAATGTATCTTCATTAAATGTCATACTTATGTGTTGAATAGTGAGACAGAGAAACAGATATGTGCTGCTGTTGAGCGAGCAGCATCTCTCAGCTAAGTGTGATTGGATAAAGGCCGAGCTAGTTTGTGTAAATGCTTATCTGAACACCATAAAGGGAAATGTGTTTATATCTGTCCCAGTGGCCACAATAGAAGGCTGGATGAAAGTGCTGCTGTCATAGATATTCCACATATCTGCTCCCATGACGTGGTTTTCTGCCTCCTTGCTGCATCCGTGGTTGTTTGTAAATGGGAAACCTGTCTGACCAGCGCCCAGCTCACACTGCACGGCTTTGGCCCTAATGTAGTTTGAGATGTTTTAGATGAGACGTTACTCGCACTGTGTCTGACGACTCTTTTAGCCGTGGTGTCCTCAACAAACACAGACATTTACTGAAAGGCTTTTAAATCAAAAGTTTTCTCTTAATGAGAAGGAATAGCAAGAAGAGCGGTAGGACTCCTCCTGAACACGTCTCTGAACCGACACAGCACCCTGCAGCCTCACCACCGGCCTCATTAACCCCCTGCAGATATTATGTGGACATTTTGGTCTACGAGGCAGTAAAACACTTCCCATTGCTCCGGTTAAAAACAGACTTGGAGTCACATTTCATAAATGGCATGAGATTTCCTTTGGAAGTAAAACTGGTCAAGTGAAACCCAGTTAACCGCAGAGATTGCAGAAGCACCTAATCCGTTCAGCCCGGGCCACCGGATCAACTTAGGTCACCCCCCTCCCCCCCACAACTCGCTGAGTCAAATCTTCCCCCCAAAGTGCCCCTTCTGTGGTACATTTCCTCCTTGAGCCCCCCAGTACATCAAGACCAGGAGTTTGAGGACAGGTAGGACCACGGCTCCATCCGAGGACTTAGTCTGAGCCCTGGAAATCATTCCACTTTGAATAGCAGTCGCCATGAAAGCTCGGGCTCTCTGTCACATCGAGATAGTGTGCACACCAGATGAATGTAAGGATTTACACTGAGAGCACTGAAGGTCACCCGCCCAGAGGTATACGGTGCGCCCGGGCCGCTGCATACGCTGCTTTGTCTTGCTCCCGCTCAATTGATAAGATATGCATGAGGTGAAGCTGCTTCTCTGGGGAAAACCTGCTTTGTCAAAAAAATCTGCCACATATGCAGGCGATCGAGCAAATGTGACTGACCGGGCATGCCAGCAGGTAAGCTAGCAGGAAGATGATCAAATGTCATGAGGACGCGTCAGAGCCCACCGTTTTATCCACACCCACTTTGGGTGTGTTTTTCTCAGCCACACGAGCTTGAATTGTTCGATCGACATGACAAGCCATCAAAAGTAAGGAGCTCAAGGGTCAGAGCAACAGTGCAGAGAATATAGATGTAATAAATATTCCCCGTGTCCCTCAAAAGTGCCGCATAATAAAGTGGGAGAGAAGTGAGGGCGAACTTATGATACGGAGACTTTTTTTTTTCCTTCGCTGCACGAAGGGAAGCAGATAATCAGATAACACGAGAGTTATTCAAATTTCCATATCAATGAGGCCGGACAAATATGTGGGACACATGCTCATAGAGTATTGGAACAGACATCTAGACAGGCCCATGTACCTCGGGGGCGTAGAAGGAAAACAAACAACGAGGCAGGATGATGGACAAGCGAGCAGACAGACGAGGAGATGGACATGCAGAGAGACAGACGGAGGCGACGGACAGAGGGACGGACGGTGCACAGATGAACAGACAGACGAGATGGATTGACATACTTAAAGACAGAGAGAGTGACAAGGCTCTGAGGAAAACACACACACACACACACACACACACACACACAGACAGATAGCAGACAGGCTGGTCTTTTCATGGCTCATTCTGCAGGGGATCAGGGAGGGAAACGGCCTCTCAGCAGATGGAATATTTATCACGTCTGGCTCCGAAATTTGCTACCCAGTCACAGCTGAGAAGCAGCGAGACGGCCGGGACAGATCTGGGCTGCACAACACACAGCGAGCGAATTGGGACGCGCCTCGTGTGCCCGTGATGGTGATGAAGGCCTTGTCACCAACCTGTCAGTCGCCAGCAGCACCGCCGAGCCCCGGCCCCCAGCCAGAGACGAACACAAAACGACCCACTAATGAATACAAGACATCGCTTAGTGCTTTACTGGCTGCCGGGTACAAGTTTCAGGCACAGCAATGGAGTTGTTTTGTTTTTTTGCACCTGTGGGCATTGCCACCAGTCTTTCTTGTCGCCTGTCAGCTAGTTGTAAGTATTTATTTGTGCAGTCTGTTGACAGCCAAGGCAGAAAAACCATTAAAAAAAAACATGTCAAAGTCGACATGTCTGGTATCAAAACAGCACAAAATGACCCACTAAAGTGAACAAACAAACGGAACATCCCACTAATGGCACGTCAAGACTGTAGAAGTTTCAAGTTCCTTTACAGGCGGATGTCATCAGTGCTACCAGCCGTGTCCTCAGCTCGTGCAGCGTGAAATAAGAGCTCCGCTATTCAAAATTGGAAAACTTTCAAAGCCACAATTCTTAAAGTAAAGCAGAGATGAGCATTTGAAAAAAAAAAACTTTTCCATTGTGATTTGTTGACGACTAGAGGAGCCTGAGGAAGATGGAAGTGTTGTAACCTCGAGGCCAAAGCCACGCTGACATTGTTAGTCGTCTGTGTCGTAGAACAGATAAGAGACCGTTTAATAAATGTGTCTATCCACGTCTAATAATAAGCAGTCCTCTCTGTTCTGCAGCACTTCAAGTCCATTTCCTTTCCTTTTGCTCCCAGTTTCAACCCTGTAATCACACAAATCCCCTTCTTTGTATGTTATGAACTCTTTAACTACATCCACAAAGGTCGCTCGAGAACAACGCTTCACAGCGAGCGTGTAAAGCTTTGATGCTGGGATTAAAGAAAGAGGATCGGGCGCTGATCTTCCTCTGTGAATGTATGGCGTGTACCTACTTTATAGTCTCCTATAACTGCTTCTGTTCTCGTGTAACACTTTTTTGCAACAGTAACTTTTGAACATATCCTCATAGCACACATGTAGGTTTTGTCTGCATATATCCTCCAGATAGCAACATCAGTCACCACTTGGGTCCAGACTGAAGCATCTCCACTATTGGACAGATTGTCGTGGATCTCTGTAGAGACCTTCATGGTCCCGAGAGGATGGATTCATTTGATTTTTAACAGTCATACCTGAGTATTTATTTAGAGTATACATTCAGTATAACTGACATTAAATCAGAAGCTAAAGCTGTAAAGATGGTTTGCTAACTTTATTTTGTCGCCCTCACTGTAACGCGTCATAACGGGGCGCTAAGACAGAGATTAGTGGTTTACAGACCGCATGGTGTCTGTGAGCTTTTAGACACATGAGGCTCATCCGGATACTTGTGGGCCTCTGAATAAAAATAAGAGTCTGTTGGTGCCCATCAGCTTTACACTTCTTATCATTTTACAGTCCGTTGGCAGCAGAGCCTGCAAAATACATAAAACTTGACACGGCTCCCGTCGCAATTGACTAATAAAAAATACAAAATGTGCTTAGATTTGACCCGAGGAAGCAAATCAAACTATTTCAAACGCACTGCTGTGGACAAGATGTACAGAACGTACCCCAGCATTAGTTTACTGCAACATCACTGTGCGCTTTGTGGCTCAGTGACTCTTGAGAATTGGTTTTGTTTGACATGGCAGAGTCCTGCTCACAGTGTCTCACCGTGAAACAAGATGCGATATTTCTCATAGAGGATTTTCATAAAAACAGAAGATTTTAACAATTTGACACCGCAACGTGAACTCTCACCTTTGCTAAACAGGGAAATGAAAGGTTGGTGAAGCTGTGCCGCAGAGTTAAACCTCAGACTCTTCTCTTCCACGAGCATCAATGCCTCTCGGCAGCTTTTCAAAGCCAGAAAACGGCTCTTTTGCAGATAAGTTCCCCGGCATGTTAGGACTTAAGGATAAAGCAGCAGCGTTCTTGAGACACATTTCTCATTTAATGATTTCTTCCTCCAGAATCCGATTCAAACAAAGCAGTTTAGTGATCCATTTCCTGGTGTTAAGATAAGAAGAGCAGTTTAACCGGGTGGCTAACAGCTCTTGTAACTATAGAGCTCATCTGCAGCCAGACGGCGTCTCCTGCTGCAACCCTCCCTCCACCTCCTCCTCCCTTTTTCCCTCCTAAATTCCTTTCTCCTCATTCCTCCAGGGCTGCATGCTAGCAGAGGCTGCACCGGTCAGCCAAATCAGTCCAATTTGAGGGGCTCATTTGGGGCTGTTGGAGGTGCTCAGGTGTTCTACCGGGGTGGTACATCTCTGTTAAAGCCAGAGCCTACTGTTCTCTTCATATTAACATGCCCCGTTCCCAGCCCCCACTGTTATCAAGCAGATACCATCCAGGGCTTCCCCGTCCTTACCTCTGGTCCCTTTCCTTCCTCCCTGTTTCCTACAGAAATAGAGCATCTCCGTGCCGACAGTCTCCCTCTACCCGGAGGCGAGGAACACCGGTTAGCGAGCTGAGTCTGGGCCAGCTCGCATGTGCGTATTATCCATCATCCTGTCACTGCTTTTAATTCAAAGCAGTGCATACGCCTTCAAGGGGACTTGACCTGAATAAGTTGTTTGTATTTTGATGTTGGGGTCAGCCCATTTACTCACGATGCATCGAGGGACTGTGATTGGTGCGAGCCTGGCTGTCCGGGGGGGTTCAGAGGGCAGGTGTGCTCCCAGCGAGGCCCTGCTCTCGGACAGCTGGTTTGAGCCAAACAGAAGCACAACAGAGGAGCAACTCTCAGAACATGTGTATCCGCTTGGTGCAGAGAACACAGAGACCACAACGTGCGACTCCCCACAGATTTCACTACACTTTGAAATCAATACTGTAATCGAAAACAGCGCACGCAGTCGTCCTGAGCACAAGATGGAAATAATGAGAGCAGAATACAATATCTTTAAGAGTCTCTGTACGTACCACTGTGTGCCACTTATGGTGCATCCATGTGTGTGAATGCATATCGAGTGTGTGTGTGTGTGTGTGTGTGGGCTTATGTGCATAATGCAGCACGCATGCATATCAATCTGCAGCATATGAGATCCTCTGTGCTATGCGCATATGAACACATGAAGAGATATTCACGTGTTTTCATGAGTATTTTATTTGCGTTTGTTATCACGTGTGTGTGCGAGTAAGAATCCACGGTTTCCCATTTGCCCACCGTGTAATCACAGACGAGATGAGCTGATCTGAAGGGAGGGGAATCACAATGGAGGATCAGAGGTATTAGGTCCAGCTAACAAGGCCGGTGCTGCCAGCAGCCCAGAATGTGCAGCATCACGCCACCTCCGCAGAGAAACCGCCCTCCGTCAGGAGGCCACCTGACAGTCTTTCTTACTAAAAGGAAAGGAGTCTCGTAATGCATGTTTGTCCTTTTGATTTTCTTGACAACCGTTCATCCGATCAACATCACACTTGGCGGGGGTATTGCTCAGGACCCAAAGACGTGCAGTGTTGAGTGTGAAGTACCTTGATTGGGCGGTTCTCAAAAAACGATAGCAGATGCCAAGCGGTCGAGCCGTTTCCAACAAACCCGGTTTGAACGGGCACTGCAATGGTTTTATCAATGACTGACGTCCATCTCCCACGTAGTGTCTGTACCTCTCGGCCTCTGTTCAGGTTTCACTCTGACTGCATCAGATACATGGATCCATGTTTGGTTGAAGTGCGTCTCGTTATTTAATGGTTTTCACTGAAGGGTTTTCTTTAACAGGAGCCGTTTGAACCAACTGTAAAACTAACGAAGAGCAAGTGGTTGAGCTGCAAACTGTCATTTTTTGTAGACTTTCACCTTAAATTTTCTATTTCTTTCTTTCGCTTTATCTGATTTTGAACTATATTAATATTCAGGACCAATAGATGTGGGATAGACTTTGATTATAGCAGCTGGCAGATCAGAAAGGAAATCTAAAGCCAATTAAAACGTAGCCATCACATCAAAACACGAACATGGATTTATTTGTTGGTTTATTAAGAAACGTGTGAAAGAAAACTTGATTATTTTCTGTGTAAGGATTCACCTCAATCGATGTAGACCTCCTCTTACTCATCTATTTACTCTACGGGGGTCCGGTCCATTCACTAGAGCGCTGAACACTACAGTGAAGTGCAGCCATGACTCATCTGACCAGAGGCTGAGATCTCTTCACTCTTATCTCACCACCTTCTGTACACACATATATACTTTAACCATCAGATCGTCCTCCCTTGGATCTTAATGTATTCTCTTTCTGACATCCTTGGAGCGCCCTGCCTTTCTTGTACAGAGAGTACAACATAGAAGAACACAAAACGGTGTCGTATCCTGTAGACAACTATACACAATATCTTTTTCTTCCTTTAACTGTTAATGCAGTAGACGGCCAGGCATAAGCTGGGAGTATTGTTCAGCCCTTCAGGTGGTTAGTCTGTATCAGTGACTTTGTCATTTGTCTGATAGCGCTGTGTTCACAAGTCGTGTAAAGTGTTTTCTTGTCTTTAATATAATGTTGACGAACCTGAACATCCTGAAGCTCACCCACAAGGGATTCTCTACTTCCTGCTCTTCCCCGTGCGATTTAGAATAAAGAAGCCATGAAATGTGGCTCTGCTGTACTTCTCAGGCATTGTATTTCAATTTGCATCTGCGGGGCTCACAGGTATAGAAAACCAAGTCACATCTTCAAAGCGCAGCTATATATGGACAGCTTTGAGTGACATGCTGGGAAAAATAGACTCACAGTGGGGATGTCAATTACAGTTGATGGCCCCAACAATTAAGTGTCAACCAACCGCTCGGGTGACGACCGCAATTTATATCTGAGAGCTGAAGAAGCTTTAGATGAGAACGTTTCTCTGAAATGTTGCCATCCTCAGCCATGCCGGCTTCACGGCTGGAGGGATGGTAGCGTCTGTTTTTCAGTCGTCCCATAACTTTTGTCCACACAGACATTTTTCAACCATTGTTTAGTGAATTGATATTTAGTGCAGACATTCATGGTACCTATATTGAATTGAATTGTTCAATATTTGAGGGCGAAGCATCGGGTCTCTACTGAGGTTAAAGGTAAATGTATATTTTAAGCTCCTTTTTTCCTCTCAAAATGTTGATGCACACCAGCTTATTTAGGATTATCATGATACTGTTGAAAACGCAAGGACAATTAATACGCTCATGAAAAAAACGAGTGATTCACTTTTGTTTTGTATCTCCCTGCAGCACGTATGCACACTGGAGGGATTAGTGCACTGTGAGCCTTATTTTAAGGGTGTGATTACATTTTCAAGGGCGAAAATCACATTATGAGAAGTGACTCAGGGAAAAGCCTTGTCCCCAATGTACCAGGCACTGTGGGTATTTCTGAGGCCTTTGGCTGTGTTTTTGTAGTGTTTTGTCAGGAAAAGGTTTATCGACGGCAAAACACCCGGCGACCACACATCTCCTTGCCCGCTGGAATTGTGTTTTTTATCTCTTCCTGAGATCCTGCAGTGAAAAGCCTCCATTATGTAGAATGCAACAGCCCAGATATTTCCGTGCCCACACACCATCCATCGAGTGTCTGCACACCTCTCCAGCCATACCCATCCATCTCCCGTCCATCCATCCATATTACCTTCTCTCGCTCCTCTGATCTGATGCCCAGTCATAATCAGCCAGCCCTCAAAGGCGAGGCAGAGTCTTTTATCTCAATCAGCCATTCCCCACTTCACTATCACCGATACCATCTCTGGACCTCCTGCGGAAAATTAAATCACATTTTCGCCCCCTGTCGATGCAACCACCTGCCGACCCACACTCATGCTGTGAGGAGACGAGATACCTGTATTTTGAAAACAACATATAACTTCCTGGTTAGTCAAGGCGGAAGATGTTTTGCAGTGACCTGCTGAGTGAGTATTTATGCATACATGACTCGACGGCCAGGTTCTAGACACTTTCAGAAGAGAGAGAGCACACGCTTCATGTGTAAAATAAGTGCCTGCCTGGTTTTCATGCTGTGCAGCTTCCTCACACAGATGTTTGGGGTCAAGTCTCTGTTTGTGATTCTGGGCAGATGTGTCTCAGCGCATGTATGTTCTTCTTCTGCTATCCCTGTGAGGACACGTATGTCTTCGACCTTTAGAGTGACGGCATAGTTGCAGAGGGAGTCCATCATATAACCAACATGTGTTCAGGGTTTTGATTGAATTAAAACTAGGATTATGTTCAATGGTAATGCAATACTAGAAATACTGCCTTGCTTGTTTACACTCTGAGCACCCAGGGATTCATGGGGGGGTTGTTGACTTGTTCATTAGCTGACGAGCTACAAACGAAACAAGCTAAAGTTAGCAATTAGCATCTCAGAATTCCTGTCGCCATTACAGAGTTAAAGGTTTTGCAGGTTTTCCAAACAGAGTCCTGTGCTGTTGGCTAGTTCATTAGCTGGAAAGCTACAACATGTAGATAAGACAGTTTTAGATGTCAACATTTAATGAATTATTTGTTTCCATTGGGCGCTAGCTGTCACACCCTGCTTCCAGGAGGGGACAGCAAGGCCAAACACGTCCTGCACCAACCTCCCTACCTACAGAGATGACTCGTGGTAGGACGGCAAACAAGAGATTCTCCAAATGTCAAAGTACACCTTTAAGGTTTGGGTGAGGGGGGTTTGGGGAGCGAACGTAGTCGATATAATATAAACAGTATGTAGTTGTCTCTGTGTGTCTGTGCCTAATCAGAGGCTGGGAGAGCGACAGGGACATTGTACCTCTGAGAGTTTCATGCAGATAATTGGGACCTTTTCCCAGGTGATTACCATTCAGAGGGAGTTAGGATCAAAGCGAGGGCGCCTGGCAGCCGAGGAGAGAGGGCACGGCTGCCTTCAGTAATCTTTTCAGATAAAGCGCTCTCCCCGCAGGGCTCCAGCCGTCCCATCCCCCTCGTGACTATTCCTCGCTGTCACCGAGAGGCAGACCTCGGTTAGACTTGCCAATTCGATTCGATTTTGGAAGATTAGATAAGGGTCGCATGATATGAGACTAAATGTAGGCTTGCATCAGGATCGATTCATCGACCGACTGCTGTGTGGGAATTTGTCTTCTGAATACAGCCGCAAGCTTTTTCATGGGCTCAAAGACACAGTTAGTTCATCACTGATGAGTGACACATCACACTGTCACGAAGTGAGGACTGCAACGCACCTGATTTGTGATTTGTGATTTTGGGCCATACAAAAATGAATAGAATTGAATTGAAGTAAGTCTAACTGTTAAGAATATAGTTTCATCAAAAGTCTCCCTTGCTTATGAAGACCTTTAAAACCACTTATAAAGTTTTGTCACTAATACATTATCATCCAGAGTATGAGCTGTTCTGTCAGTTCTGTAGATATTTTGGAGGTACGAGCCGCCTTACAGGGACACAGAGCATGTCGTACTCCAGTTATAGTCACAAGTTCATCACATCCCTGGAAGAAAGATCAAGTTATTGATGTGCTGCCGAAGACATACAGTATATGTTGTCATTGATTATTTGGAGTCTTGTCATTTATGGAACAACATGAATGCTAAAGTGCCTAATTATCTTACTCAAACAACACTGTTTCTTTTATAATGTAGGTTTTCCAACATGACGCTTTAATGGCGAGTGTTCGGAGACTGTAGGACATAAAACAGTAGCTTGTTCTTGTCACTCTACATACTGCAGTGTCTGACCGGTGGTCCAATGGGCCCCTTAGTACCTTTACTTTACTTTACTAGTGCTCCTTTAAAGAGGGACAATGAACAATAATGTGAAAACGGTACACTCGTCAAGTGCTAAACAGTCCTGTTAGAATGATAGAAATGATGAAATAACCATGAAGAACTGTAATGTATCCTTTATCTTTTAACTTGTTCTGCTATGAGCAGTAGGTGTCGACTTGATTCTGCATATTTCCATGCTCGCACAAATGAATGACTTAAAGTTGAACCCAGGATATTCACAGCAATCACCCGGAACTCACTAATTAATCCCAACTTCCCTTTCTCAGCCGGTGCTCGCAGTGACGTTAAGTGTTATTTTTTGAACCAGATGGTTACACATCAGATAACACGGCAGTAGAAACATATCAACGCTTTGAGGCCACCGGAACGTTTCCAGTCTTCATGTCAGTCTCATCCTCTACGCGTCTGATCACGTACAGCAAGCAGGCGGCGCTTTGAATGTAAGTATCTGTCGACTCTATCTGAAGGCTTGCCTCATCGACGGACCTCCGGCAGAACAAGGGAACCAGGCCGCGTTCTTCACGGCCGCTGATGAAGCTGTTCCCCTGTGAGAGAAGCAAAGCCCTTTAGAGAGCTCACACATTGCACCTGGCCTTCTGTTCGTGCTGTTTCCACATCTTTGGACCCGGCGTTACTGTAGAGGTGCATACTGAACAACCAGCCGCATCCCCGTGGATGGCTCCAGGCAGCGCAGATTAGCATTGAGAAGGTTGTGATGGATCCATGTGAAACGAGACGGAGCATGAGCAGGTCCTGAGATGTGTGGAGTGCCCTTGATGTGGTGGAGTTTCCCCTTGTGAGGGACTCGAGATCCTGCATGCAGACAGTGTGGCAGTACACAACTTCTCCTTGTTAGATCCTGCGTGTGACTTGAATGCTTGCATTTATTTTGCCACAACACAGACTGACATAAAGACAAAACAGCCGGTGGTGCATATTAATATTCATCTTGGTTTGCAGGAGGATGGAGCGGTATTGATTTTCTGTGATGGCGCTTCAATACCAATAACGAAAAGCAGAAATCTGGCACAAGAAAAAGAATGGTGTGCTATATGTATTATCCCAGTATATATATTTGATAATATAGTTATTAAGAGTACAACAATTTGCAAATCAAGCTTTTAGAGCGTATCGGGACATATTCTTGTGTAAAGATTGAATTTTGAAAGCAGGTTTTGTGAGCATAATGGATGTTTGGAGCCTTGATTTGTGCGAGCAGTATGGCTGTGCATGCAAGCTTCAAGTGGAATCAGAGTAAAATCCATCCAAAGTTAAGTGACTCTGACAGACAGGAGCAGGCTCATGCTGTTGGGACTACACAGTGTGTTCTGCAGTATCAGATGCTCTAAGGTCTGTTTTATGTTACATGCAGCGTAATCAATCAGACATTGTTTTTCTGGAAAACTACACAGGAGCAACAACAACATGTCACTTGCATTGAGATCCTTACATTGTGACTGACTGTTACTGCACTTATGTGTTCAAATGTTAACCTGTAAAATGTTCTTTATAATGAGAAACCTGAACAGATACTGTTGTTGGAGGGAGACATAGAATACACTTTAGAGAGCGGATGTTTTAGTTTTTAACGCACTAATATCGGATCAGTACTCAAGTTCAGATATCAGGAAGAAGAAAGTGGCGTCAGAATAGTTTCGGTGAGGAAGTGAGGGACCAAGGAAGTTAGTGATTAAGTGAATGAATGAGAAAATGCATCAGCAGGTGACTGAATGAGTGCAAGGATGAACAAGCAGCAGAGATATGTAGAGCGCCCTAATGAATGTTTCCTCTGTCAATATTCCTCCACTGAGCCTCCAGGGTCACGCCCCCGGACCCAGACATCCTGCTGCAGCGCGGCCCTCTGGGAGATGAGGGCCGCTGCTACGGTCCTGATGTGAATGCAGAGCCAGAGCTCAATAAATCACCGGCCGTGACTGATGTGCTTGAACATTGAACCTAAGTGTTTGAAAACGTGACACATTTTCTATAGAGTCACATTCAGGCAGTTGTGTCAGCGCTGATGGACTCAGAGCCACACAGAGGCAGGGGTAAGACAGAGTGCACACTCGGCCACACACTTTCAGGATTTCCTTGAAACAAACCTCGACTTCCTCCTCACAGCCGTGTTCCCCTGTCTCACATGTATCGACATATACCGTGTAGACATGCTACGCTAACATGTGCCGTCACTTTGGATCAGATCAATAATTGGGCAGATCATTTGCTCCACCAAATGTCATCCACCAAAAGGATTATTACCATATTCAAGAACATGTTTAAAATGCAGTAGAGTAGTTGCTGTACCCTTAAACACTGAAGGCAGGGTAGGTCATTATTGGGATAAGGAGTTGCTCCTATGCCATGAAATAATTATTAGTTAAATTATTTTATAATTTATGATATTTCGGAAATAATCAGCACCTCTTGAATATGTTTTATATATACAGAATATCCACATTACTGTTTTTGAGTGCAATTCATTTGCCAAAAATAATTTTCTTTTTTAGTTTGAATGTAGATTTTGTGTGCTAAATAAGCTGTACCACTCCTGCAAGAATAGATATCTATTTTATGAATAATAGAATAAAACCCTTCACTATTGATGGAAACTGGCTGCATGCAGACTGCATGTTGTCTGTTACATCTCTCTACACCGAGCCAACACTGAGTGTCAGCAATCTGTCTGTGTAAAATATGAAGGTCCTTTAATCTTTAATGTATGTTTTCATCAGTGCATATGTGCCGCATATGTCCAGATGGCTTGTGTGCATTTGCAGAGCATCGTCTCCACTCCACACTAAAATATGATCACTTCAAGCTAAGAATACTAAGCGGTGATCATGTGCAGAGGAGGATTTGAATTGCAAAGAGGAAGGAATTATAAATAAGAAGCGACAGTGACACTGACGGCGAATGGCTTGAATGCTGAAACATTTGGATTTGTAATTACGTCCTCTTTGCAATTCAAATGGTTCTCCTCCTGCGCGGTCTATGACTTCCTGCCAACTTGTGAGCATGGAGACCCATTGATGTCTGTTCCTGGACTCCATATTTGGGCTGTTTGCACCATTGTGAGTCCAGAGGAGTGAAGTCTAATACACTTCAGCACATTGAAGCCAGGCTTGTGAGTAAGTTATTGATTGAACACCTAGTAGCAACAAATTGAAACAGACCTAGCACTGCCTGCTAGCACTCCTGCCACTCACATGGACCTGACTTTGATGGGAACTGTGGCCGGGGGAAGTTTGTTGAATGGTAACGTGTTTTCAGAAAGACCAAAAGAGCTACAACTGCTGCTCCAAAGACAATCTGCCCCTCCGCATTTATTAGTAATTAGGTTTTAAACTATAATCCATTTTCTTGGTATTAAAGCTAGGATGGTCAATGTGAAGGAAAAAAAAAAGCTATATTTCTTAAAATTGTCTTTACATCCCAACAGCGATCCGTAAATCAGTATCAGTATCTGTGACTGCCGCAGGACTGTAATAAGCTCCAATCATTACATTCTGCTACCTGCCGGTCTACCTGCCGGTCTACCTGCGTGCACTCTGTCCATGTTCTCATTTTGTGTCGTCAGTCTTCCACGAGCTTCTAGCTTGACAGCTGATTACAAACAATAGTCATTCTGATTGTTTACATTCGTAATGATCATTTTGGGGGAGTGGCTTTGGAGGAAGGCATGAAGGGGCCGGCTTGTGTCTTTTGTATTTCGTGCTGCTAGCTAGATAGAGAAGAGTTGGCAACACTGGGCTGAGGTCTAGCATACTCCTGCTGGTTTCTCCAATCTTCACTACCCTACAATGGATCATATGAAAAAATGGGTTGTCTGAAGGGACATAAATGACTCTTTAGAGCCTATTTTGGATAAATGTACATATTGGCTCAGTGGCAAAGTACTGGATACCTTTATGTTCTCTGTTGATCTGTTCTGTGACTCAACCCCGCGATACGATGTGATGCACCTCTAATGTAAGTTCAGATTCAACGCGTGCAGCTGTGTGAATATGAAGCAGGTCGTTTTCTTGCAAATGAGCACGCTCAGCCAACTCTGTCCAGAAGAAACTAAAAAGATTGAACATTTCTGAAAGATAACTGGTTTCCTTAGTTTAAGACAGAACCTGCGGATAATGTATGAGGGCACATGATGCCATTTATCATTGTTTACAAGACACGTCCTCCCCCCAAATCAAGATCTGATGAGTCGGTCCTGACCTGCAGGATACTTCATCACAGCCACTCGAGCTGGTTGATGTTTATGATGATACATGCCTGGAGGCGTTTCTTATCCCTCATCATTACACTGGCCCAACAAGCCATCATTTATGAGGTATTACCCTATTGGAGCTGTAAGAAGCTGCCTGTAGTTAGGAGCTGGTGGGAACCAGTCAGCGGATGCCTCTACATGCAGTTTGATTCGGCTCACAACAGGCAAACAACAGCGTGAGTAAAGATCAGCACTGATCAGTCGATGGACAGAAAAGTAATCAATCGACAATTTTGATAATTACTTAATTGTGTATCTGGTGAAATGCTGTTGTAGCTTATCTTTGAACTGTTAGGAATCACTGAGAATGTGTGATGGACCTTTATATATAGACAATGAATCAATAAACCCATTAATCAAAACAGAAAACGTATTAATTGATAGTTCAATGAATTGTAAGCTGTATGCCCTAATTAGCAGTAAAAGGTACACAAGTATCCAAAATAAAAGTAGTGATAACAACAATGAACATGTTTCTGTCGGTTGAAAACCTTTTAATTTACCTTTCAAGCTTTCAAGTCTTTAAGGAATAAAAACAAGCAAATAAGGAGCGAAAGAATGAGAGACTGAACAAAACAACAAAAAAGGGATATTGTGACAAAATCTCCGGCAGGTGTGTCTGCAACGACCACTGTTTGAATACAACCCACACCTGGCTGACCCCCACGTACAGACCAAGTGTACCAGATGTGTTTCCCACGTCTCACACAGCAGATACGCTGATGTGATGTCTGCACCAGCTCTGTTTAAGTTTCCGTCTCAGCTTCGTCTCATTGGCAGAAATGCAACCTGAAGAGTTCATTTAGGCTTCAAGTCTATTTTTTAAATAGTAGAAGTGAGCAAACTGATTAGCCACCGACAGACACAGAAATGCGCACACACACACACACACACACACACACACACACACACACACACGACCAATCTCATTATCTCCTGGCAGAGATAAAAACATAATAATAAACAAATAAAAAGCAGAAGGGAAGGTGAAAAATAAGGTGAAAACATGGAAGAAGGGAAGATTACCTTTTTAGTTATTTAATAACTTCATATTATTCTGGATATAAATCTGAATATGTAAAGGCGCCAATATTGACGGCCATCACATAAAATATTGAAGTAAGAAGTATCTTTCTGAGCATTGTATTTCACCACTTGACTTTGTTGCGTTCCACCTCCACTCCACCGACATACACAAGAATACCCAAAACACACGTTTCCTCCCACAGAGTTTCTCTTCCACACTCACTAGTTACTGTGGACCCACTTGCATCACAAACACGCACTCCGTCACCACACAGCCGTGTCATGTTCATCATTGCATTCCATGACAGCACGGCCACTTGGCTGTGTGATGAGTAGTAAATCCTGCATCAGCACCGAGTCCTCTCGCGGCCCTGCTGGTGACTGCACGACGTGTCACTCCTCATCATCATCGACGGACCGACAGCTCGCCGCTTTTCCTCACCCCCCCCAGCCCATCACCTGACCTCCCTCTGTTGGTGTCCGGGGAAAGTGGCGAGTAACTGGCCTGAATGAATCTGCTGGAATCCCTTTTGTTGGTGTGTTAATCCTCCTTACCTGCTCCGGAGAGGTCGATCAGCTGCTAATACTGGACTGTTTGCTGTTCCTCATCACTACATGTTACATGTGACAGCAGCTGAGTGATGATCCATGTCTCCCACACAAATAGAAAGTATGCCAGTCCTGAGTTTTAAAGCTTCGAGGTATCGTAGATTTAGTGCTTTATAATGAAATCATGATATGAGAGTGGACATCTATTTTAGCAGCATGGTAATATCAGTGTGTTGGTCAGTCAGTCTGTCAACCATATCTGTCCTGGCTCAAGTATCTCGACTACTATTGGATAGATAAACGTGAGCGTTTGTGCAGATGTTCATGTTGTTTACAGGAAGAAGCCCAACGGCTTTGTTGATACGGGGCAGTTGTAGCGTTATAGCGCCACCAGAAGGTCAAAGTTGTATCTTATCCGGTGAAATATCTCAACATGTAACATGTTTCGTATGGACTCTCATGGTTCCCTGATGCCATGTATCCAGATTACTTTTCTGCTAGCGCTACAATGAGGTTGACATTTGTGTTTGACGGTGAAATATCTTAACAACTACTGCTCGGACTGTCATCACATTTGGTACAGAGACTCATGTCCCCCTCAGGTTGATTTGTTTCATCTTTGGCGGTCCCTTAACTTTTCCTTTTCCATCTACTTCCCTGGTGGCACGGTGAAAGAGTGGTCAGCACCGCCGCCTCACAACAAGAATCTGGGTTGAAACCCGCCGGCCGTGGCCTTTCTTTGCGTCATGTTGCATGTTCTCCTCATACTGACATATGACTGGCTTTTTGCTTTTAAACCTTACACACAAATATTCTTATATGCATTCCACGGACAATTACAAATGTGCACAGTTACACTGGCTCGTTATTCCAAGTGTGCAATACCGTAAAGAAAAGTCCCATTGGGGACGTATCTCCTACAGGAAGCGTCAAAGAAGCATTTCATCATTTATGGCTGGATAATTGACCGTAAATCCAGAGCTTAATGGTCAGTTTATAACGGTCATCTTATAACACCGGGGCTCAGTGGATTTCTCAAGGAGAGATGGTGAGCTCATGCTTCCACTGCTGGTAATGAACACGAAGGCCTACTTGATGCATCTCTGTTGCTTGTCCTGTGTGGTCAGGGTTTGTAGTTTACCTTTCACAGCATTTCTGAAACGTATAATGTCCGTAGCATAACGCCAGCTAATGCACTTGGAATTGAATGGTTCTCATTCGTCTCACCATCACAAGCCAGTTCAACTGCTCCACTTCCCTAATCGTTGTCTTTCTGTCTTTATGTCTTTCTGTCTTTACGTTGTCTCTATAATATTTCATTTGTTTGTCAAACACAGTGCCATGCTGTGAGACCAAATGGATCAATCGAGCAATATCCATATTGCTGTGTGGCGGTATGAACAGAATTATGACATTGAAGGCCGAGAAAATCTATTGATCAGATCTTTAATTTTTTCCGAAATTGACAGAAATCAAAACAGCTGTGGACAAAAATTGCTAAAACATGAAATTTTGGAATTCAGGAAAGTTAGCTTCATAGAGATAGATGGGTTTGACGTAGAATTTATTCTCCCTAATTATTGAAACATTGGTCTGATAACACCTTTAGCATTATGCCTGTTGCTCTCATATCTTAAATGTCTTTGTTCCTGCTTGCTGTAGTGACACAGCTCTCCACAGTTTTCATCTTGTTTGTTTCTTTTGATCTGATGATGTCATCATCTACATGTGACTGTGTTCACAGTTCAGGAAATTACAGTCGGTTGGACCAATCAATAAATGTATCAACCATATTTAATTGGTAACAACAGCTGGTGCAGATGCTGTTTTTATTATAATCCGGTCGTTTTGTCTTCATGCTTGTGCTTCTTTTTCATTACCTCACTGGCACTTTCTCAAACCGTCTTTATTTTATTGTGAGCTGATGGACTTGGATGGCGTCAATGCTCAGACGTTTAATGGAAACCAGGTCGCTAAATTCTCTGTGGAACACACACACACAAAAACACACACACACACATACACACATAATCTGGTTGAGTCTGTTTTAGTGGGGATTCATGGAGCACCTATATTTAGTGTGCAGGGCAGTCTCCTTACTGGAAGCGAGTGTGTGGTAGTAGTGAGTACCAGCTGCCATATCTCCCTCTCAACAGAAGGCTTTCTTTATCATCATTTCAAAGCAGGATCTCTGTAGGCTGCGTTTAAAAGGCTATCGATTATCAACCATCTGTTAATGATCACGTATCGCTAGGATCTGTGGCAAATCAGACTAAAACCCAGTTTTCTTTTTTCAGACAATAAACCAAATTACAGAACTTCCCAGGTTTACATTTTGTACATTTTCGTTTGTTGTTGGTCACAGTTTGCTCTACAGTGTAATAATCATACATGACTGAACACTTTAATACGTAGCCCACTTGTGTTTTCTTAGAACGGTATGTGTAGTGCTATGTTTTATTTAGCTCTATCACAGTTTAAAAAAAGAACAGACATCATTGTCCTTCCATGTTCGCAGCCACCGACTTTGCGTGCGCATGTCACGGCACTTGTTGCTCCGTATGCTCGGTGGTTCGTCATGAGGTAGGGACCTGCACGATGGGCACTGTGACTCAACACTCTGGTTCCCCATGGGTTGTTGTATTCCTCCTCCTTTGGTGCCCCGTTGGGGCCTTTCTGTGTGGTGTTTGCATGTTCTCTCTCTGTGTCTGCGTGCGTTTCCTCACACTTCCCAAAGACATTTAGGTTGGCTGCACAGGAAACTGTAAATTACCCTTAGGTGTGAGTGTTTGTGTGCAAGCTCTGTTATATTCCTTCTGCCCTCGTTATGCGTGTAGGTGCACATTCATGCAGAAAGCTTAACACTTTTACGATAAAGGTCGAGGACAAGAGTTAGCCTTTACAGTTGTTGGTTTCTGAAAGCAACAATAAAACTATGAGAACATTATTGGATGAAACACAACAAATTACGAAACCATAAATGGTAAATAAGATAAATGAGAGTTAGAGACTAAGAGACCAGGAGGAGGGAGGTGTCGACAGCTTGTCTGTAAATGCACACATTGAATAATACTTCACTGAATATGTATTTCAAAAAAGGAAGCAGGCTTAAATGATGGGTAACTGGATAGATGAGCCTCCTTTTAGTACCTGGCCTACTTTAAACTTCCACTTTTGTCAAACGTCCCCAGTGAGAATGCTTTTATCAATTTTATCGCAGCGTGTGTGTGTGTGTGTGTGTGTGTGTGTGTGTAAAGCAGGCCAGAAAGTGAGCTTTAAAACCAGGACTCTCGACACCTGAGAGCAATTATTGAGTAATTGGGTAATTAGTTTTGATCAATGGCCCTATCAGCCACTTGCAGATATATTATGGTCGTTTTGTAGTACGATTAAAGTAAACGTAACTGAAGTCCTCTTTGATTTACTCTTTAAGATCATATTCTCTCCGAAGCAACCAACGATAAAAATGCTTCACATGTTGGAACTGAATCAGTCAATAAACTAATTGACTGCAATTGATAAAAAAATAACCCAAGATATCAAATTCAAATGTGGGACATCCCCTTGCACATCTCCACTACCCACCAATCACAATACAAAAGCAGCACGCTGATCTGTCAGCACCGACCCAGCTCTTCTAACGCTCCGTCCCATTGATATGTACACGGAAGCATTGATTACATTTCGTCCGTCTGTCTAATCCCGTCGAGTACATGAGCCGTTAATGCTTAAATCAAAATCAATACATAACTTAATCATTCAAACTCGTCTCTAATTTGTTTGTCACAATCGATTGCCGTGGCCCGAGCGCGCCGTCTGCCTCTCTCTCCGTCAATTAAGGTGTGATGTGAGCAGACTGTAGCTGCCGGGGGGGGCTGGAGGTTTATGACCAGCGCCGCTGACATTATGATCTATCAAATGTTATGACCTTCGGGATATTAAGTAGAGCTAATATGGAGGTAATAGTTGAAATGAAACGACAGGATTGATTTCTCATTTCACACACAGCTGTGCATGTTGAGGGGAATGGAAGTGGAACATGGATATTGCTCATTTACGCTGATGCATTTATATCATCAATCGTAGTTTAACATAATGTCCCACAGGCAGTACAGTACCTACTGTACATCCAGATTTACTACATGCATTCTGTATGAAGTCACAGCTGAGGCTCGACTTCATCTGCATCAACGTAAAATGAAGTGCCAATTTCTAAAGCGCTTAAAAGCGCCGTAGCAGTGCGATCAAAGAAATAGTTCAATCACTCATACAGAGAGGTGGAGCCGTATTCCAGTCAAAGTTGTTTACATTAAGCATCATTTTCCAGGAGCATTGAAAAGCATGGAACTTGTTTTTCCAATATACATTTAACCTTCAATGCAAAGCAGCTTACGATGAGCGTTACTTAGAATACTTACGCTATAAGCAGCCAGTGTTAAAGATTGTACAACTCAAAGCCACAGCATCTCCACTGGAGAGGAAACACATATTATACAATAACAGCACAACTCCCTCTACAAGAATCCATCTTTCTATTGACAGCCCAGATCCTTTCATCCTCGCCGCTCCCACATGAGAATCCTGTGTCAGCAGCGGCGAGGCGATGAGAACCTCAGGCAGTAATTACGGTTCACATAAAGCAGCGGCATGAAACAACTCTTTATTTGAACCGTATACATTGGCGCAATGCTGCACTGAGGACACAGCAGTATCTCATGCAACGCACATGCAACGTCAAAGGTCCTCGCTGAAGCCCGGCTCGTTTCACACTCCTCTCTTATTGGTCCCTTTGGAACAAATTAAATGCAAACCTGCCCACGTCGCTGAGATTTACAGGTATCAAGGTAGTCCCCTTTCAACAGCCTAAAGCCTAATGCGGCTTCGGCGTTTTATAGGCTTTGAGGGATTTAAGTGGTTTTAAGTTGCAGTGGCAGAAACAAAGAGCCATCGCTCAACGACTGTGTCCAGCGGTGCGGAAGATCTGTTCTCATACCAACTAACATATCGCTCTCATGGGGAAGCTTTGCCTCTAACATTTCAGTGATTTTGAGGTTCCAATTGAAGGATTATCTTTTACCATTCAAGAGAAGTGTGATACACTTCCTAAACAACTGACATTACTGAGATTCAAAGTTATCATCCGGCAGTGATGACATATACCACCCACTGAACTCTGACCCCATAGCCCCCAACTTCATGTGCCCTTCCACCAAATTCAAAGGCATTTAAAGGTCTCTCCAACCACTGGGTGGAAGTGATTTGCTTGAAATGTGGTCATAAATCCAGCCAAGTGCTGAAGCTTTATGAGAAATGTTGGGTTTATCCTCAAAGTCAGGGGTGATCTCTGTCTGTTATCTAAACGTTGAACATACGCACACACACACACACACACACACACACGGCCCACTGTGATGAGGCGGATTGTGTTGGGACTCGCTGCAGAATTAGGAGTAATAAAGGCATCACCAGTGTGAAACCAGGGAAGACGTATGTTGTCGATCATTTGCAGTAGCTGACTTCTTACCTACCAACATTGCTACCCGCTGAGATCTGAGCCCGCGGAGACAAATGTGAACTTCGAGGCCCCAAACTTTATTTAACCTGATTAAAAATGCATGTTTCTTAAGCTCCTTTGATATATCCGTCTCCACAGTATTATCGGTATGAAGAAAAATAAAGTTAGATCTTCTTACAGTACTGACGCTTTGGCAGTAAAAGTACATTTGGGTGCATAAAATCCTTGGAACCATGTTCTGTGCCAAAGACTGCACTCTCAGCCCACATGGACAATTTGTTTCCAGCTTGTAACATGATATTGAGGAAAATATATTTAAAGGGTTTGTGTTTTTTTGTTGGGTGGGGGGTTGATTTTCCCTAAAAAGCACAAGAATTCATGTCCTGAGATAATACTTCTCTGCCTCTGAAACAGACACCGCCATGATTGAATCTCATCCCTGCTGCTGTTAAAGACACAGGAACATGAACTGGATATTACTCTTTCAAATATTTGGTTGTTTTGCATATTTAAGTCTATTAACTGGCATTGCTGGCCACAGCATGCACCACTGTTTAATGCTAACCTTATGATTCTTGTGATTCCTCGAAATTAACATCTTTTCTAGAAAAGTCATAGTTATATAGTCAAAGTTATCATCATGATACTGCAGTTGTGATCAAGGACTGTCCTTGATGGTGCATTCAGCAATGCTCTGACATCTGAATATTGATTGTAAGTTGCGAGTGAGCGTTCCCTTCACACGCTCTGCTGTCCAAAACACTTCAATCCATTTGACAATTAGATTTTATTAGTTGTTTCTTGCTGTCGTATAGCTAGGTGGCTGTGGCTCAGAGGGCGCTGTGCTCTAATCGGAAGATCGGCTGTTCAATCCCCTACGGTCCGCGTGTCAAAGCGTCTTTGGGCAAGATACTGAAACCCAAATTGCTCTCTAAGGCTGTGCCATCGATGTGTGAGTGTGTATAAATGTGGCACCTGTGTGGAAGGGTAAATGTGGACGTGTAGTGTACAGCGCTTTGAGTGGCCGGAAGATGAGAAAGGCACAATTCCATTAATCATGTCACGTATCAAATGTGTAAGTGTCCTTGAACACACCAACAAGAAAATCAGCTTGCAGATACATTACATAGCAGGAGAGCTTTAAACAGTCGGTCTATATGATGTGTAGGTAATGGACTGAAACGTATAGCTTGGCCTTTATGGCGCACCAACTCTTCTTCATGGATGTATTTAACAAAAACCATCCACTCACAAGGTGGCATCGCTTCCAGCATGTTCTTTAATTGGACACAAATCTTTTCAGGGGCTCTTACACTGAGGTGTATCGCTGGAACCTTCACAGATAAAACATTTTGTCTCCCTCCTTTCACTTCTAACAACCCTGAACCCATCTGCATTCAGAAGGCGATGGAGAGATATGGTGAGTGAAGTTAGGAGCGGCCCGGCAGAGGGGAATGAGCAGCGGCCTTCGTCTTTGAGTGGAATCGATTGCTTGTACAAGTCGGGGGAAATGAGAGAGATCTGACCACCGTTGGATTGGCTGAAATCCCTCACGGACAGAATCATAACAAGGGAGAGAGCTTACGGCCTGAGAGTGAGTTTGTGTGATAGATTTGTGGTGGAGCGGGTGTAAGTGCATGACGGTGATGGTTAGATAGCCTTTTGTTCAAGTACCTTCTTCTTGTCTTGTTCTCTGGAGGTGAGAATTACCAAGCACTTTGCTGACTCGAGTATTTTCAATGTTTTTATGCAGAGCTGCATAATCGGTTGGATCAATGGCATCACCATTCAAACTCACATCAGTAAAGGATCATGACAGTATCATCATTTCCAATGCGGTGATATCAAAGATGTAAGTTTACTTCAACTGAGTTGTTGGTTGGGTGGTCAAAGAGCGTCTGAACCTCAAACCCAAAACAGGGTGAAGTTGCAGTGATGGTTGGGCGTACAAACGCTTCTTATTTTACCACCAGATTGCAGTTTGCATCCTTTCTCCTACCAACAGTCAGTGTTTGTTTCTTTTAATCAAGACCATATATCCCTAACCTTTACCATGTTGTTTTAGTTGCTGTAGTTGAACCAACCCTTAAACAGAGAGGTGGCAGATCCTTCATCCATTATCTTTTCCGCTTGTCCGGGGCCAGTTGGCAGGGACAGCAGGCTTCGCAAGGTTCCTGGGGAACCCGGGGCATTCCCAGCACAGACCAGATATATAATCCCTCTTACCAGTTGGCCATGGCCTTCATACCTCTAAAGCAGACCTGGGCATTGCACGGCCCCCGGGCCCTTTGGCTGTCGCCGACTAGCCCGCGGGACGTCAATGGGAAATTAGGAATAAAACATAAATAAGTGTACATCATGCACGGAATACAGCTGCATTGCTTTTATTTTGAAGGCGACTGTTCCTGTTTTTTTTCTCAGTTTCCGTACCTTAGTACGTTCGTGAATGTGTGCGAGCAGCAATGTGTTGGCGATGCAGAGCACGGACATCTGAGGCTTTGCTAGCTAAGCTGCAAAAGCAACATGCTCAGAAGAAGTTGGTTCTCTTTGGATCGACCTCCATATGTGAACAAACCAGATCCAGATCCTCTCTCACTGACCATCACCTGTCAGCTGTCCTTCACATCTCACCTCACACATCCAACCTGACTTCACAGCACTCGCTCAAGCCCTACACGCACTGAACTGAAAAACAGAAAATGAGGTAATTGGACTACAAATAGTGATAAAAGTACTAATAAGTACAGTACTTAAGCAAATATACGAGTTATATTCCACCACTGATCATAACATTTTCTCTAACCTGACAGCTTATCAAAACCATACAATGTACTGCTTTTTATATAGAGCTGGAATAATATAGAGCAGGATTGAGTTCAGTCTATTGGTCCGGCCCTCCACACCAGTCCCTGTCTCTCATATGGCCCTTTGGGAAATATATTTTCCCACCCCTGGTCTAAAGAGAGGCGTCCAGGAGGCATCCTGATCAGATGCCCGAACCACCTCAGCTGACCCCTTTCGACGCGAAGCAGCAGCTTCTCTGATCCAAGCTCCTTTTGGGATCTATGAGCTACTCAACCCCTCTCTAATGCTGAGCCCAGCCACCCAACGAAGGAAGCTCATTTTGGCCGCTTGTATCCACAATCTCATTCTTTCGGTCACTACCCAAAGCTCATGACTATAGGTCAGGGTCGGATCAGAGGTGGGCTGGTAAATCAAGAGCTTTGCCTTCCGGCTCAACTCGTCTTCACCACAACGATCCGGTACAATGTCTGCATCACAGCTTACAGCGCACCAGACTGCCTGTCCATCTCACCCTCCATTCTACCCTCCCTTTTGATCACGACCCCGAGATACATGAACCCCCTCGCTTGGGGCAGTGACTCACTCACCATCCAGAGGGCGTAATCCACCAAGAGGTGTCAGATCAGAAATCATTTTATAATGGGTCATGTGGTCGTTTGGTTCTATGACCATGATCTTTCCGTATCTTTAACAAAGTAGTTTTAGGTCCCTAACCCTAACCAAACGTAAAGGAGGCAGATTAGAGACAACACTCCGATTACTAAAGTAATTTTGGAAGACAAATGACGACTTCTTGGACTGTTTTCGTTTATGGATTCTAAGTTTCTTTTGCTGCTCCGTTAGTAAATGACTAAGCCCTTAAACGTTGTTGAAATTCTCTCATTTCATAAGTAAATGCATCATGATTGTTTCTCAATCTGTGGCTGTCTTCTAGTCAGCTTTAACCATGAAGTAACAAGAGGTCACTGGCACTCGAGATTCATTGCTGCCTGAGGACTTAATGTTAAATACGTCTTTGTTCATGTACTGTGCAATATGTTCTTTCAATGTGCATGTTCTGCACAGATCTGATTAGTTCTTGTAGATGGATGCCTATTGAGCAGAAACAGCTCTGTAGAAGAGGTTTAGAGAGATCTGTAGCTGCTGGATGATTCTTAGTGATCAGTAGTGGAAAGGAAGCTGTGAATGTCTGCTGAGGTAAACTGTAATCTTAAGAGGGCAAAGCAATTGAATAGTGCCTCTCTAGGTATCGAATGAGTGCATGTAATAGGGTGAGTTACTCTAAGAAAGTACATTCACAGCTTTTACATTTTTAATGATGAGCGGAAAACTAAGAGCAGTTCGCAAATGGCAGTTTGAACTGATTTTATGTACCATTCAAACACGGCTAATGCTTGCAGGGCTCAATTTAAGGAACTATCAGAGCCGAAAGGACTTCCATCCCTGACCGGGTTGGCAAAGGGGCAGAGATTTAACAGGAGGAGACGGAGGTTGGGGTAGAGGGGGCTGCCGCGGTGGCTTCGCTGGAAATGGAGGCCATAGATGTGTTTGTTTGGGGATTAGGCCGGGATTAGGCCTCTAATTCCCCTCCCTCGTGTGCATAATTGAAAACTGTGTCTGCCCCATCGAAGGAAGATGAGAGGCCGCGGAGCCTGAGCCCCTCGCAGCGCTCGATTTTTAGGCTGACAAGCTCCGAGGCAGAGAGAAGAGGAGGAACTTTTAACAATGAGTTTCAGTCAAACCAAAGCCCACAATTGAATTCCACTCAGCTGCGCAGAGTCGGTCTGCCCCTCCGTCTGTCTGTGAGAGATGAGTTCTCATGCTGCAGCAACAAAGTGACAGACAGCTGCATCCAACCAGCTTTTTTGTTCCTCGCCCGCGAGGAGAGAGTCGCTGTCATTGTAGTCTGTAATGGAGTGCCTGTCTCCTTGGATTCGTTGCGTTTCTTCCCTGCTTGCCTCTCCTAGACTAAGCACTGGCATCTGATGGAAATTTGCTGCATGGTTTTTCTACGCGTGACACCCCGTAACATGGTATAACCGAGTAATTGTGTGGCTAATGCGGAGATCTACAAGAATCCAAGGCCCCAAGTCCACTGGAGAGCCGGAAATCCATTGTAATTGTGTTTTACATCCCTCTGCGCTTTAGTTACATCTGGTGCTGAACGATGGCGTAGCAGGGTGGATGATGAAGCTACCAGAGATGTAATACTATAAATCACATCAGATGCCTTCGAGCTGCATGAGACTTTAGCAGCAAGGGTATCTTTTATTTGTCAAACGCACATGTAAAAAGCTCCCCGCTTACTATATGGGGGGTAATATGTTCGAATATGCGTCCATAAATCAAGCCGTCCGTCCAGGATTTTGTGAGAAATGTTGGGTTTATCCACGATTTCTCTCTTCCATGTCAGTCCGAGTCAAATGCATCCTGGAATCATTGCCGTCTTTTATCTTAACTCTTGACGATACACACCGAGTGCTTTGATGAGGCCGATGGTGTCGGAGCTCGCTGCAGATTGAGCCGTCACTGAGAGCTCAGTGTAGCCTGGTAACAGATACGATTACACTCTGACATCCAGATGCTTCTCATCTCAGGGCCGCATAGACTCACTAAGGGGCGAGCGATAGACCACATGTATTCTTTACAAATCTCCATTTTTAAGTAATCTCACTGAATCAAGAAACCCCAAGTTCCTGGAAAGCTGTGTTAACTTGGAAAGTACCTGAGTTTAATAGTCAGCAGTATTTTAAAAGATACAAAAATCTGTCTTGTTTGAATAATTAACGCTTTCCTCTCCTTCAACAACTATTCTCATGGTGCGTGTGAGCCGGCACTGGGTAGCCAAGAGTAAAAGCCTCTTGCAGCTCCCTGTTATGAATGTGTGGAGGTAACAGTATGAATATAAAGTAGGTTGTTGATGAAAAAGAGTACGCCTGCCCGGCAAAATCTCCCTGGATGAATAAAGGTTAAAAAACACAGAATTCTGACTGAATCCGGCTTAAACCGAATTAAAATGATCTTTTGATGCTTTTGGGAATCCCAGACAAGAAGCATTATCGATCATACCGTCTCCCTGCTCGGCCAGCCGAGATAAGGAAGGTGTCGGTCAGACATTTGATCTCTTCTACAGTTAATTATGAGTTAGGCTATTAAATGTTGCCTTTCTACTCGCTCAGGCCTAATTAATTACATGCATTTGTCCACTGAATGGCAGACATTTAATTGAAGCGGATTTGAAAAAGAGAGTTTATCAGAACGGCAGGAGGCTTCTCACCTTTAAAGGGCCTGAAAGGCGTGTGATTAGATGAGAGCGAGTGATGACCTTTTTTGAGTTTCCCCGTACACCTTAATTAAAATTCATCCTCCGAGGCCAAAAGACTTTTCTCCTTTGGGTGACGTATTCCCTGGAATGAAAAGGCAAATTAAATGTGACCAATTCTACATTCAGCAAATGAACAGTCAACGCTGTAGGAAAGTATCAGTGTTAGTCTATAGACCAGAGGTAGCCAACACGGTGCACGCTGACGCGCCGCCCCCGCCGCGATCGCACACCGTCGTCAGGTCCGTCAGTCCTCGGAACAGGCCGCGGGGCAACAACTCGTGGGTGGCGGGGGTAGAGGCGAGGCAACGCAGTACGACCGAAAAGGCGCAGACTAGAGGTTTGAACGCAGGCGACCAAAGACGCTCGCGTGCCTCGGAGGGTTGGATCCCCCCTCGGCTATAGACGAGACTTTTTACTAGTTTCTCGTGGAGAAAAGGGTACCCAAAAAAAAGCTGTGTCGGTGACTACAGACTACAGGCCGGCATGCAGGCTTCATTGCGCAATGCAAAGTTGACCCAGATTTCCCAAAATGTGGTGATTAGTACGAATGTAATAGGATTCATTTAAAAATGTCAAAGAGTTGATTTTTTTTATTCTACATAACTGATAATTTGTATAAACATGGGACAGAGTTCATGATTTGTTCAAAAATGTTACGAAGGTAGTGGTTAGTACAAACGAGTCGTGATGTGAAGATATGACAGTTAATGATTTCCTAAAATGTTTTAGAAGTGATCATTTTTACAAAAATATAACAGGTGCGATTTTGAACAAAATACACAATCATTGTTAATAATTATTGTGAGGAATAATTAACATTGACATGTGATCAGTGTCTTCACATATATTATTATTATTATTAAAAGGTGATCTGTGCAACTTTGTTATTGAGGAAGTTTGTATCAAACAAGTAGCCCTTCGTACTGCTCAGTACCCTTGAAGTAGCTCTGTTTCAAAAAGGTTGGTGACCCCTGATCTAGAGAGTTATCAGTGTTAGGCTATGGAGAGTTATCAGTGTTAGGCTATGGAGAGTTATCAGTGTTAGGCTATGGAGAGTTATCAGTGTTAGCTCTATGGAGAGTTATCAGTGTTAGTCTATGATCTGGTATCTGGTATCAGTTTTTCTTGTTTTTGTCAGAGCATTTGATTTATTTATTGCTGCCAGGATGCAATGAGACTTTCAACAAATATAACAAAAAATGTTTTCGAAGAACATTACCAGCCCAAGCTTTAAGAGCATCTTAAGAGAAACTCTTTCTGTCGCACTCATTCAGAAAGGAAAGAAATACAACTGTAAACTGTACTCCTAGAGTTATACCATTGCTGGTACATTTAAAGTCCTGATCATTTAAAGGTATAACACGTAGTCACATTGTCGGTAGCTGATTGTTTCACGGCGGTGGCATTCTAAAGCTTACACATCCTCCTCACCAGCCAGCGGGAAGGTGCTTCATCCTAGTGTGGTCTGTCTGCTCTCTCTCTCTCTCGGTCACTGACTCACCGATATAGCACCACACGGCAGAGAGGCTGACGGACTGACAGGGACAGCACCGACACACTGAAGCACCATTTCTCCACCGCTTTGCATCGCATGCTGAGTGTGCGATTGAAGAATAACGTGTAGGTGTTTAATAGGTGTTCCTGGTGGTAATCTGCTGTTAATCTGATTGTACAGAGGTGTTGCTGAGAACTATGGGTCCTCTGATAACATGTCCCCATGGGAACAGAACACCTTAAACCATGAAAAGGCCATTAACCCAGACTGTCTGCACTCTACTCCAGCTTGAGGCTTTGTCCGTCATCACCTCCATTTCTTCAGCCCGCTACACCTCTTGATTGCTGCCATGATAGTGAGACAGATACTGTGACAGGAAGATGTTTCTCCAGCCTCCACTTGTCGTTTCCTTTAAGGTGCTAAATTCCCAAATCATTTGTAATTAGCATTAATATAGCAGCAAACAGCTATTTGCAAAGCGACCCGAGGGTAAGCAAGTCTGAGAGATGGACTCACGCTTTGTTGATTTTGATATTTTTGTAGGCATCACTGACAATAACAGAAACTAAATATGTCCAGCCGCATCCTCTAATTTTAACCCATTAATTGGGGAAAAATGTTAAAACTTCTTTCAGCACAATATACTGTAGCTATTTCTGTACTCTTTTTTAACAAGTATGCCCCAAATCTATTTATATTCATGGATACCCTAACTCATTAATGTAAATCTACATCTTCTATAACTGACATTTATCAGATTCTCATGTTTATTTGAGAACATCAAATGTTATCCACTGAATTATTATATTAGTATAAAACGCTCAGGGCATTAAGTGTCACATTTAATAGCACAAACTGCAGCTTCTGTAAGTCTCTCCTCTCATAGACACAGACAGCGTTTAATTTCCTATAAGTGAAAGGGAAGAGACTGAATGTTAAATTGCTATAAAATGTAGAAAAGATGAAATGCTGCTGTTCCCATCAGATGACAGTGCAGTACGTATCCCGTACTCCTGCCCTCCCTGCAGTGTAGCTGCAGGTTCACACATTACGCGATCACGCCGATGACAATAGACACACTGCATGATTGTGGCTGCAGGGCTGCTGTAATTGGAATGGACAAGTTCAAGTGCGGCACTCCCAGTTTTGCAGAGAGCAGAGTGTGCTCTTCTCCCGCCCTAACTATGATGCCTACACAGTTGGACATCTGTTGATACAACACCGCGGCTGTGCTGCCGGGCAGGTATCGGGCGATCGTCGAGGTCGGTGGCGTATAAATCTTCACTCGCCAAAAGCCGGACGTGTTTACATTGAAAGGAACTGAGGAGAAGTGCGAAGTGTTGTAGGCGAGAAAACATGTTTACCAGTCGTGATGAAATCGGGAGAGCATATTTCATCAGCGATCATAACTTTGTAAACATGTTTACTCAACAGAAGTGTTTGTGCTGGACTGATAAGGGTTTGTCCTCAGATGCAATAGAAGGCATCAGGGACGCTGGGCGTCTTGGAGAGTTGGCATCGGGCCCCTCAGAGTGGAATCTTCTGAATGCTAAAGGTGACGTGAATGCACATAAACAGCTAGTTTGTGTTTGCAGCAGTATAGTGAGCCCGGGTTAAGATACGGGGTTCACACGAGGTCCATAAGGATCTAATATTTGGCTGTCAGGGTGATTAGTATTCTAAGTAAAGGTGGTGTGATGCATAGGCTTAATGGATTGCATTATTCATCAGGACTGTGGGAAGACCCCGTGTCTGTTTGGAGCCCATGGGAAAGGCCTTCCAAGAAGTTCCTGTTGTGCAGAAACTTTATTTTTGTGCTTGCAACTCCTAAAATCAAAGTGCTGTCTCTTCAAAAAGATCTCCCAACACGGACGCTCTGGTCTAAAATGGTGAACTGAGGTTGGCAGCCGGTAGATCAGAGAGACTGTCACATTGCTGAAAGGTCAAAGATTTCCTCCAGCAAAATACCCCAAATCCTCTACCTGAGAGTCAGAGCGTCTGATGGCCTCGCCTAATATGAATACCATCATACCTTTCCAAGCTGTAACACTGCATCACGTAGAGCAAAGTAAAAGCCTTTGATGTGTAAACTACTAAAGGAAAAACATTTATTTTTAAACTGGCAGCATCAAAAGTGATATTTTTGTACATTTGATACGATTTCTGCAAAGATGATGTTTGTAAAGTCACTAAACACACCAGGTTGGTAATTCCCATTAGCAGGAGACTGGATAATAACCAATAGAACATCATATTTCTGTGAAAAATCAAAATAGTTAATTGATTTGATTTGCTCTGGATAAGGAACACTGTACTGTATTTCATAGAGGATTTGGTCAGTAGACACGTTGGTTTAAACTATGTTGTAAAAAGTATTGCAATATTATCAAATATTTGGCAGCACAATATCTCACCTCCAGCATGCACAGTGAGGCATGTTCTGTGATTAAGTCAAAGTGAATGGGTGTGAGTTCATGGTAATAAAGGAACTTGTCAACCGGTGCACCAGTGTCTCATTATTGGAGCTCTATGCCACGGAGGAGGAAGATGCATCTTTGGGTACACAGTTAGTGGGATCAATTTGTTTTTTGCATGTCTTAACATTAAGAAAAACAAAGACTTATCTTATGATATTTGTAAGCATATATTACAGATTTTAGCTTAAACGTTTTTTTCCAGACAATACTAACGGGTCCAAACATCGAGCAGAAGATTGTGCTGTTGATTTTCACCGATTGTCTCTCTCTGCACCATCAACGAGCTCACTCGTCATAACTTCATCAACACCGGGGGCAGCTCGGGCTGTGTATTATGGGTGAGCCATATGCTGAAAATATCATATGACGATGTCTTTTTCAGGCACGATCCACGATCTTATCGCATCTCTTTCATGTTGGATCCACAGCACTTATTTCAGAAGCACATCCCTTTAAAGCTGGTTGGCCTGTTACTTCCTGCCGAAACAGTGGTGAAGACCACCAGGAGCTGAGTTTACCATGTGAGTTACCATGTGACTGGTTCAGTGAGAACAAGTCCGGCGCAGTGCTCCCTCCACATAGAACGCACCAGGGCTACATCACATCCCTTTCATCAAAGCTCTAGTCTAGCTGAGCTAAAAACACTTCAACACTTGAACTTCTCCGCTCTATGTGTGAAGAGCCTAACCGGTGTTATTGTCTCGGGGTGCTCGATCTATAATCCTCCCTCGTCCCTGACTCTTGCTGCTTACAGTAGGAACAGCGAGTGTTTGCATTCGGGCAGGTTTTTATATATCAGCGGCGCTTATCATTTAGCGGCAGCGTTGCTCCTCCGTCTGCAGGGGAAACACTGGAGCCAAAGAACTGCAACTGCAGCACGATACCAACAATCTCTTTGTAAAGGCAGATCACGGAGACGTTTTAATGTTCACACTCTAATGTGTCATATCCCGCACATCACTGTATTGGCAAGAATCTGGCGATACGATCCGTATCCTGATACAGGGGTTACAGTTCAATATAGTGCGATGTATTGAGATGTTGTAATCAAGGCGATATATTGTCTTCGTATTGAGAACACACCACCATATGTTAAATCTGTCAAATGAAGTTTGCTTCTCTTATGTAATCATGACCGCGGGAACAGAGCAGCACGTTCTGCCACAAATCTCTGCATGTAAACTATTAAATAAAAAACTTATTTTTTTTATGTTTTTAAGAATTGGTACAGTATCACGAAATATAATCAGGTGATACTCAAGTGTCTTGATCATTTCTTACACAGAACTAGCATTAACTAGCATGTTATACCTATATATCAACCTACTGTATGCTCTGCTGTGGTGCAGTGAATCTTTGATAAACACCATCTCAGCTTACTGTTCCAGCCTCAATCACACACTGCTGTGTGCCTCGTGATGCCTTAAATCTGTACGTTTCTGGAGGGCACGATTTGGGCTCCTTCTTTTATTTTTTCATCTCATTTTCCTGGATTGTGACTCAGTGGAGCATGATGCACCGGATGCCGTGGCGGAACACAATCTTCTTATTGTCATATTGTAAACAGATGGAAAAAGGGAATGAAACATGACAAGGCATCAATAAGCACAAAACAGCCTATTTATAGTCTTGCATTGTTACATCTCTGCATGCTCTCTGCATTGCAGGACTCCATTGTGCTGCAGATGGGTAGAAATAAACAAGCAGGACGGTGGTTCTTCATAATGACTGCTCTCAGGAGATTATAGACAGAGACGCTGCGCTGCTATGTTAAGGAAAGCTGTGCTGCTGGAGAAGTGGATGTGTTTTTTTTTTTTTTACCCAAGAGGTATTAAAGGTAATTACGCCAGCAAGATAAACATAATTAGCACAGCATGAAACTCCGTGCCTTTTCCTGTGCATTTCCCGTCACTAATTATCTTGGTATGGCCGAACAGTTTGTTGGCCCGCTCTGAGGATCCACGGCTGCCGTGTCTATCTAGTCCCCATAACGATGCTTTATCTAGATTCCATCAGATATCACTGAGCTAATGTGCCCTAAGAAAAAGAGCCACTCCAAGGCCATTTAACTTCATCATCTATTCACCAGCGCGCATCAACGTTTACCGCAAGTGACGACTATTCAGCCCTGAATCCTGGCTTGTATTTCCCTCTCGCTGCGGTGACCCTGGATGCTGCAGGGATTTCAAGTAGCCGTGCACTTGACATTGTTTTGTTGCTGCCTCTTAGGCTTTACATAGTTACTGAAAGTACGTGGCTGGTTTCTAAACTTGCCTCTCCAGCCGCCTTTGGTGGTGACAGCCAACTGTGTTGCTGCATGGTGGAGTCGAGTCATATCTATTTATAAAGTGCTTTTAACAACCAGGTCTGTCACAAAGTGCATCACAGAGGGAGAAGAAAATGACAAGAAAAGAACAAGTGCATCACAAAGAGGATGATGGGATGGAGGGAGATGGCGCATGGTGATGTCAGCCAACTGTGTGTGTGTGTGTGTGTGTGTGTGTGTGTGTGTGTGTGTGTGTGTGCGCGCGCGCGCGTGCAGAAGGGGGGGGTATGGTGCATGCAGGTGTGTCGCAAAACTCCTAGCAACCCCACCTGTCTCCATGTTGGAGGTCTGTATAGGGAGAACATTCATCATTCACACCTGCACTTCTGCTTTACTCCTGTTTATTTGAATGATAGCAAACTAACTATAAACTGTACGATTCCCATTATGAATATGTTATACATCAAAATGATGAATTCTTCAGTTTTATCCCAGCTGCATTCAACAGAACTAGCTGGAATTTATAAACAAATAAATGTAATAACCGTACTGCATTACATAAGTGCAGATATTTTCTTTCATAAAACTTTATTTAACCTCCCATTATTGACAATGAGACAAACAAGATATCATTTTCCCTTCTCGTACATCCACCACCTAACGTTTTAAGGAACCAAACCTGGTCGCTGCTGCTGTCTCTGGACATTTTAACAATTTGTCCATATACTTGAGTCGGGTTAATGTCTTCAGTGGTTCGGGAGGGGATTTGGGGTTTCTACTAGATTGTGTTTAAATGCTTAAATGTTCAAAAAACACATTATTTTTCTCATCCTGTCTGGATGAATATACCTGTATTCAACATCTGTCTGAAACGCTCCGTTTTAGCGCCTGTCGCTTTAAGCCATCCCCTCGAAAAAGTCTGTTCCCGGTCTGCTCTGATTGGCTTGTGATAAAAATATGGTGCATCTTTGTAAAAGTAGTTCTCAAGTCAGGGACGGTGATACTTAGATGGGGGCGGTATATTCTAATTAGCATCTATGTGACATAGGAAAGGGAGCCGAATCTGACTGGCTACAGTTTGTGGGTAGATACTCATACAAGCATTGGAAAAGCGAGTTGTTCATGATATGTCCCCTTTAAGGTGAAAGCAGTCCACTCTTCTGGACATCCATGGACAGCAGCTTTCACCATTACTGAAAACAACCCCCGGTCCAGATAAACTTGATGAAAGAAGATACAGCAGTTAGTTTATTCTCCTTTTTCAACCGTCCTGTTGAAATCTTGGCATAAGCTCATGGGCCGAGGCAACGCTGAAAAGTCTGCGGATCAGGGTTTTGTCAAATGCCTATGACGGAAATAAATGGGTAGAGGGACATTGGGGACTGAGCAATGGTGGAACAGGAGGGAAGGGGGGTGGGGGGGCAGTATGCTGACATCTCCCACTTACAGCCTCGTCATTTCTTGAGGCTCTCAGGCAGCCAGGGGGAATGAATACAGGAGGACAGAAGAAGAAAAGGTGTTCACAGTGGCGTCACAGCGCTGCGATGCTGCTGCCTCAGCCCCGCGTGTCACTCCGAGTGTCAGCGTGATTAATGGGCCCCCGGGCCCCCGTGAGCCCCTCTCACTGGGACAACGCAGATCAATACACAATGAAAGTTCCCTCCGGAGAACCCCGTTCACGGGCCGCTGTCGGTTTGTTGGAGACGTCAAGTGATTGAAACGTTCAGACAATAGTTCTGTGTGTTATTACATCGGCTCAGACGTACTTGCAGCATCTTGAAACGGTCCAAAGTTGAAGATTCTGTATCTCAGGAGTCGTCAGACACATGCTCTTTGATATGAAACACACGGTACAGTGCCTTCAAACCCAAGTGCCCTACGGCACAAGCCTGGCGCGCTCGTAAGAAAAGATAGCGAGCCTTTAAGAAGCGTGTCAGGGTGTAATTTAGCCCTTTTACTCTCACTGTCTGGCTGCATCTTTTTAATGAACTTTTTCATTTTCTGCCGTTTGTATTTTTGTCTCGCCGGGGCTTTAATTGCTTTGGCAGGAGCACAAGTCTGTCTCCTGCACACAGATTTGGGACCAGCCGGGGTCGATAGCTCACGGTCGATATTGTTTTGTGTCAAGGAGAGAATGTGGGGGGGGGGGGGGTTGACAATGTCAGTATTTACGAGCCCATATTGGAAAAGGATTTTAAACGGCAGAATGATTGTTGGTGTTGAACATCCGTGCATTCTAAATGGGCCCGTTTTATTCCAGCTATTTCAGGGACAGGAAGTGGTGCCAGTTGACTTCCTGCTGGCTGTAGAAGCCTGTTCGGCTGCAGGCTGCGGTCACTGGCATCTCCCTGCATCACACCGCCCTAAAAGACCCACAGGGGGGAAACCGATCACATTCTCTGCATAGCTTCACTGAGCACCGTTAACTGTGCCGTGCTCGTACAAATTCAGGTGACTTGCTTTAATATTTTTCCCCCTGGAAAATTTGCAGAATGACAGAAAAGTATTTGAGTTTTTTGAAGTGTGAACGCTCAGGTTTTTATAAAAATAATCATGAAACTCAAGCAGGCTGAAAATGTATCTGTTCAAGACGTCCCAGCTTATATTTGTTCTTGTCTTCAGAAAACCAATCCACAGCTCCTGTTTGATGATTTCTTTTCCCAGCTCGGGTCTCGCTTCATGATCATTCTGTGCTTGCAGCTGTATTGTCGCGGCTGCTTGCAGCTGGTTGATGGAAACTTTCTTCATGTAAGAATGGGATCTAATTCTACTTTCAAAGTTGCTTTAAATGCCCAATATGTCATTTATTTTTTAACGCTACGGTTCTCTCAAAACCGTAACAAAGAAAGCTTGTTGACGCGGTGGAGAAGCATTGGACCATGGGAGTTGTTGTCTTCACTACCACTGCCGTCATCGCAGTCTATTCTACCGGGAGCCGAATTATCCGCAGAGGTCTCCTTCTCTCCAGAACAAACAGACCCAGTGATTTAAAACCAGTAAAACGCTGAATAGAGCAGCTTCATGTTAACGTTCTGTGTTTCTCCGACGCTGTTCAGTGGTCACAGGAAGCAAGCCGCGCTGCCACTAAAGTTTGCTGAGCTTGTTTCTCTGATGGCTTTAGATTCAGACGTCCGATGACTAAAATCCCTCATCCCATCGGTTACAAACGACCAAGATCCATAAAGTTAACGCAAAAATGTGTCTTGAGTGGCTAGATACTAAATCATACATAGGTGTAGTCATTCATCTCACATGTCTTTCTTAGTGCACAGCTATACATTTACAGTAAAAAGAGCCTGTACTGTTGTCTGCACAGCCACAGTGTAGATGTCCATCAACCCTCTTTAAAGTGACACGTTGACGTTGAGCTCAAGACTGCAGGATGTTTGTCTTCATTCCTCATTTATTTTGAATTACTGTTACTCGGGATGTTTGTTCTACGTCGATGCCAGTGCACAGTTATTATCGTCAGTAGTGAAAGTAGCAGTTAGCTATCCTGCACGTGATGACATGGTGGACCGTCAATGAAAGAAGGTCTCACCGTAAACAATGGCAGGAAGAGGAAACCATATTGTTCTGTCTTCATGAATGAATGTTTTTTCACTACTGCTGGATGTAGTAAACTTCTAAAAGACACTTTTTAGTAAGAATTGCAAGTTTTTATAGATTTTTTTTCCCAGAGACTGTTGAGGCTTTCAGGGGGTCTCAAGTGTCAATGGAGGGGTCTCACACCCACTGAGATGCCCCATATTTAGACCCTTAGTACAACCTTCTGTTGACTCAGCACTATCACATCACTCGTTAATTTGCCCTGTTCCTTGTCTTCAGAAGGTCTCTGCTGTTAAAATGAAATGAGACTTTCTTTGCCTTATATTGTATTGTTGGAGCGTTAATTATGCTAATTTGCACTTCTCATGAACACACGCTCATTCATGCACAGGTATCATTCGTCATGTTTACTCTGGCCATGCACACCGTTATCTGAAATCTAGAAGCACTGAATCTGACGTGGCACAAAAAGTCAGAGAGAGATAAGAAAACAAAACATGAGTGTCCGTTGTATTCGCTTCCTTCCTGTCCGTGAATGCATGTCACTGAACAGTTGGCTTTACCTCAGGTGTTGTGACAGTAGAGCATCATTTGAAGTTAATTAAAGAGAAATGGTTCTCTCTGTAACAAGCGGTTACAGCCGAACCGAAGCGTGCTGACAGCGAGTCCCCCGGCGGCGAGGAGTACACATGCCCAATCATCTGGAATGTAGCCTCCATGACAGAGACACCGAGATCGCAGAAATTCCCCGACCTCGTCAATATTTCAGCACGCGATTTATAATTATACCAACTACCTTCCAGAATGTCACCGCAGTGACTGCTCATCATTATTACAGCCACATGACATCATAACTCTGTATACGTTGAATGCACGTGTCACTTTAAGGGCTGTGAGCACACAGAGAAACACACACACTCATGTCCACTGTGCACTATCTGACCACAAAGTTTACTTCTGCCCACTTACATCAAAGTTACATATCCCAGAATTATATAATCATTCTGCTCGCCCATGGGACTCTTTTAAATAAGCCCATGGCAAGGCCTCATAGTGGAAACATTAACTTTAAGCTCTATCCAGGTCAACGGCGGACAACATGTTGGGGTTTGTGGGGGAAATAAATAAATAAGCATGGAGCACTTTTAACAGCTTATTTCTGTAATGTCTTTTGGGAGCATTTTATCAGGCTTCCCTACTAACTCTTCTAAATTGAGTACATTAAACCAGTTATTTTCTTTTGGAGCTAAAAGTGCAAAGGTTCTAATATCCTCAGAAGGGGAGAAAGCATTAAGCGTAGATCTTTCGTCTTCTTTCTTTCAGAAAGTTTGCCTCTATTACTACAGAAATTGTTTTGCCGGCCTCAAAGATAAACTCTTATGAAGAACCACTGCTGGTCATATATTTCTTGCAATAAATGGAAATCATTTGTCACAGTGAACAGTACAATAAACTAACATATTATTTTCCTTTTTATGAAACAAAACCAAATCCTTATCCAGCAGCAGCAGCGTAGCAGCAGCGTAGCAGCGCAGCGGCAGCAGCGTAGCAGCGCAGCAGCAGCAAAGCAGCAGCAGCGCAGCAGCAGCAGCAGCAGCGCAGCAGCAGCAGCAGCAGCAGCAGCGCAGCAGCAGCAGCGCAGCAGCAGCAAAGCAGCAGCAGCGCAGCAGCAGCAGCAGCAGCGCAGCAGCAGCAAAGCAGCAGCAGCGCAGCAGCAGCAGCAGCAGCGTAGCAGCAGCGTAGCAGCAGCAGCAGCGCAGCAGCAGCAGCAGCGCAGCAGCAGCAAAGCAGCAGCAAAGCAGCAGCAGCGCAGCAGCAGCAAAGCAGCAGCAAAGCAGCAGCAGCAGCAGCGTAGCAGCAGCGTAGCAGCAGCAGCAGCGCAGCAGCAGCAAAGCAGCAGCAGCGCAGCAGCCGCAGCAGCAGCGTAGCAGCAGCGTAGCAGCAGCAGCAGCGCAGCAGCAGCAGCGTAGCAGCAGCAGTAGCAGCGTAGCAGCTCCTACAAACCCTCTCAGTAGGTGTGTGTGTCTGTATTAAGGTTGTAGCTGAATACAGATACATTATTCAGATATGAACAGATGATGCGTGTTGAATTTTAGATGTAATATCCTTTTGGATTGGACATGCAAGATGTCACAGACATCACACTCTTTCCTCTCTGAGTGATGACGTAATGACACAGACACACAACGCCGCCGTCAGCAGAGCTAACTGTCCATTGATGTCAGAATCTTTGATGTTGAGCATAACGATGAAGTCATATAACAAGGCGCTCCTTATAACTTCAGCTCACTATCGTCAGATTCTAAAACAGAAGTATCGCAGGTGACTGTTGCCAGTGCAAACTAGGAGAGCTATTAGCTGCAGCACGACTTTTTATGATGCAGATTTTCCAAAATGTAAAGAAAAATACGCTCTAGGTTTCCAAAAAGCAAATGTTGTGGGTATCTTCAAGTTTGCTTTTCAGACATTTAACATGGTCAATCCTCAATAACTGTTATTTATACCCCAGGATCCAACACTGAGGCCTGACAGTAGACATGATTAGGAGGAGCTGAATTTAGGGGCCGTCTTAAAAGAGCATGCACAATGGCCATTTTCATTTCCGTCTGGTATACCTCCAAACACAGACATGCAGATACTTTAGTAGAGCAGATACAGATAGCAGCTTTTCGTTACGCCCCATATGAGTCTTTTTTCTATCTATTGGCATAATGTTGTTTTCTACAAACCAATGCAGACGCTGTAGGACCGATAAAGTTCTTGGATGTTAAAGGGTAACGTCGATATTTTTCGATCCGAACCCTATTTCCCGTGTTTTTGTGTCAAAGTGACAAATGGGTCACGTTTCTTTTTTATTGGTCCAGTATTGATGAAGAACGCTGTAACCAGCAGCTCCGACACAAGCTACAGTTGAGCAGCGTCATTCTACCGTTAGGTAGTTCTTCACCACTGACGGGCTCCAAACTTTATCTGAAGTGCCTGAGAACATTATGGAAAGGACCCAACAGAGAATTCAACATTGTTCTTTACCTTTCTCTTGATCCGGTCTGTTTCTTTCTGTGTCCAAGTCCCACTCGAGGAGAAGTCTAGTTGTGGAATTTGAATATTGGGCAGCGATTGATCTTTACAGCATTCTTCCTCTGTGGTGCATTGAGTCACAGCACCTACAGAACCTACACACTCCTCCTCCTCCGTTGATTGGATTGCAGCCTGTGAGAGGCTCTCGTTCAATACTGGACCAATTTCAGAAATTGTTGTTAGTCAGTGAGACACAAAAACATGGAAAATAGAGTAGGTTGAAAAATACCAACGTTACCCTTTAATGTCCCAACAGAGCATGCATAGAAAAACAACATCATCACCAGAATGGAAGCTACAGACCATGGCGACTCAGATTACCTGAGTAGTAGAATCCCGGTTTGGCTCTCTGGGATCTGATGATCACCTCCGGCCTCCTCTCTCTGCTGACACAAGTACACAAGAGTCTGTGTAGGAGAGGCTGACCAGAGTTCACTTCTCTCACTTCATCTCACAACCAGTGCTTGAGTCAGCCTGCGATTCCCACGGGACCTCTGGTATTATGAGGCTCAAGCCAACATAATCTGACTCTAAAAACAGGCTTCACATGAGTCTGAAGCAAAGCCTTCATTTATTATTGTTTATTATCTCCTATTGTTTTATTATTAACAGTTTTTTCCATTGCTGATTTGAAATAATGATTTGAAAAGCTGGAGTATTCTACTTTTGGGTTGTCCGCTGTGTCTTTTGGCAGAAAGAGGCCCACATTGACATGATTAAATCATGCCCATGCAAAACTAGTTGTTTTTTTCCACTCTTGATAATGTTGAAACTACTCTGCATGCAGATAGGACCTCATAATTCAGAGCTCATGAATTGGTACCACGAGGCATCTGCATACATAAACCAAAGCTGCATCCACAATGGAAAAGATAATCAAACTTGTATCTCTGTGTGGCACACAGGAGGCTATCTTTGCTGTTCCAACAGGAGCAGATCTGATTCTATACTGCTCTCACTGCTCAGAGCTTTGGGTCAGGTCTGGGTCTTTAAAGTCTGACTCCATGTGATTTCTGCCTCCATGAACGGGTCAGATCTTCGTCACAAAGAGTTAACATCACACCTTGTGCTCCCACGTCAATCAAACCCAAATTGGTTGTTTCACTGTTGCCTTTTCCTGCAAAACTCGACCAAACAACAACAACAGGCGTTTTCTCTTTTACCCAACCTCTGCTGGACAGAGAGACATCCAGGCTCCGGTGGAGACACGAGGTCACGTCAAACCTCAATAATCCACATACCGACTGAAATGTGTCGAACCAAATATTGAAACCTGTCAAGAATAGAAAGTCAGCATTAAATGCTCGGTCAGATTTCTAATCTTGTTGGTGGCTTCATAGCTATGACTTGATGATCTCCGTCGTCATATCTCCCAGCAAATCAGACAGAACATCCTTCTGTAGTTCTTTCTTCTGTAGTTCTTTCTTCTGTAGTTCTTTCTTCCTCAAATGCTTCATAGCCTGAAAATCTGTACAACCTAAACTCACAAGTTATTGAGAAAACTATTGAAATTGTATCATAAAAATGTGTTGTTATTAAAGAGTAAATAAACTCACAAAACATCTTTTGTTTGTAGAAACATGAACAAAATATTTGTCAACACAACTAACATTATTTGAACTATGTAATATATATATGTATTGTTCTGAGTGCAGAGGTGTCGATAGTTCCGTTACCGTCCTCATGACACTGAAACAGAAGCCGTACTGTTACGCTGCAAAAAACATGAATTTATGATTTTCATTTAAGATCAATTGAAACAGGATCATGCAAACAATGATCTCACATCAGCTCGCCTAAAGGGGACGAATGTATTGACACTTAAACCTAACAAAAGTAATTATTATATTATATACAGCTAGCTTATATATTAATATAGTATATCTAATGCATATACTATATTATTATTAATATCATAATAATTAAATCTAACACATTTATTTGATTGTAAATTTGGCAAACATTGTCAAATTACAGGTTATGATTGTCATATGATTTACAGAATCCCCAGTAGAGCAGCACATCTTGATGTACAGTGGCAATAGTGTACAGTGGTAATAGTGTACAGTGGTAATAGTGTACAGTGGCAATAGTGTACAGTGGTAATAGTGTACAGTGGCAATAGTGTACAGTGGTAATAGTGTACAGTGGTAATAGTGTACAGTACTGGTGTTTTAGGACCTTATCTATGAGCCAATGGAACATGTGAAGGACCACAGCAAATAGTGAAACTCTGCAGACAAAAGTGCTGTTTGAAATGTCTTCATAAAATGTTGATTGGAAAAACAGAAACAAAAAGTAAGAAACAAAAACAATCAACTGTCCTATAAAGTTCTTCTTTCTGAGGCTCGTTTCCAACAGTTAATTAAAACTACTTCAGCAGAACTGTTGTCTTATTTTCCTCTTGGAGTACATTTTTAATTTGGAAACAAAAGTCCTCATACGCGCTCTCCGGAGCGTGAGGTGTCACTGCTCGCTGCACCACCTCCACACTCCACATCCACGCTCAGAGAGAGGGAGCTTCCAAGTCCTCTCCTGCGCTGCGTGTAGAGTGAGCGTGGACCGCTAGTGAATAGTTAGTGCGCCGCTCAGTCCAGGGGAGCTGTCGCCTCGCCTGACAGAGTTTCATCATTATTGGATGCGTTCGAGACAGCCTCGGCAAATGCTGCTTCAGTGAATATCGTTAGCGCTGCTTTCAGTCGGGAGTTCCACTGTCACGTAGTTCCCCAGCTGCTTCAGAGTCATGTTTGTTCTGGCTACACATTTAAAGTGCCAGCGCACTGGCAATCTGAAGTCTCTCACGTTGCTCTTCTCAACCACAGCCGGCAGGAATAATGACTGTGTTACATCTTTTAAATCAGAGTCATAAAGAGTCATAAAGAGTCATAAAGCGGAACAGAGCCGCACTGTTCCGCTGGAGTCATTTAAAGTCATCATTCGCTCGCTAATTGGAGACTCCAGACTTCTGGTAACCTGTCATCAGTAGCTTTAAAGGTTTGGTGCAAAAGACTAAAATATATGTAAGATTATATGATGATGTGTTACACCGATTAGGAACACAAGAACAAAGTGAACTGTTGCAGCAGTAGTTCACTCCTGTGTAGCGTACTGGGCCCACCAAACCAGCGTGATGGGATAACTCTCAAACTGTTTCAAGCGTAGCTGCACTTTAGATGGTCTCGGTCTCCACATCGTCTGTTTCATTTGTTTCCGTCATTTCTGTGATTGCTCATAGAAAAACAAAGGAAATATTCAATATTCTAACCAGACACTTCATCACTTATACACGCACACACACACACACACACACACACAGTACATAGCAATAAAAAGGGGAGAATACGGAGGAGTCTCTGTTTGTATTTGTGTTCTGGGTGTTTTCATGGGAATGTGGATCTTTCAGATCTATGGTTTGTGTTTATGATAAGTGTGTCACACAGGGTGGGACGCGCCCTGCTCTGCTCTTTTTCTTGACTTGGTCTCGACCCCTCAAAGTTCTGGTCGGTCTCGACACACTCGTGAGTGGTTTTGACTACGACACTGACATTTGGGTTGCGATTAAATTCTCCCCCGATGGCTCATGAAAGCCTGGGACAAGCTCGACATCTCAACACAATATATGCTGTGAAGATACTCTGCATCACGTATTCACTCACAGCCTGTCTCAGGAACGTGTCATCGATTTAAAAATTCTACTTTTAACAACCTCAATCACGATATTAATTATATGTATTCAGGTTGTGGCTATAAAAATCACATATATATATATATATATATATATATATATCCAATACTATCACGTATTGGATAAAATCGTGAAAGCTCCAACTGGTCTGAGGCCAACAGAAGTTATTATTATTCTCAGATTGCTCTTCACGAGGAGGCAATGATCATGCAATGTGCATCATTTATTTCAGGGGTTTAGTCTCGTATGCTCTTTCTGCTGTTTCATAAAGCTTTTTCCTCGTCCAGTGGTCCACCATGCCATCCCAAGGTCATTTCCACCCCGGCATCAAACGGTTTGCGGGTGAAACGCTGGTGCAGATGGAGGCTCTTGGTGTGTTTATGTGAGTGAACATGGAGAAGCTTCTCTGTGTGTTCCAGACCTGGCGGTCTACAGCGGGCGCTGCAAATTGCTTCTGACACAAAGAGAGCCGAGCTAGTCATTTGTGTCTGACTTGATCTGTCTCTGCAGGGCTCGCGTATTACTCGTGTGTGTGTGTGTGTGTGTGTGTGTGTGTGTGTGTGTGTGTGTGTGCGTGCGTGCGTGCGTGCGTGCGTGCGTGCGTGCGTGCGTGCGTGCGTGCGTGCGTGCGTGCGTGCGTGCGTGCGTGCGTGCGTGCGTG